>NC_142593.1:3237000-3558500 GCF_965207765.1 Zootoca vivipara | reverse complement strand
TTCATCTTGTTTAGAGGGTCACATATTCAGACTAGAGACAGTGTATTAAATGGGCAGGTTCAAAAATGAATCCTTAGTCTGCTGGTGTCATCTCTCCTAAGGAGAGATGTTTTTGTAGAAGCATGTCAGAATATGAAGGTACACGTGATTTTAAGAGGGCTGGGATAAGCAGACTATTTCCAAATGCCACCATGAAGAAACAACAAAGCAGAATATTAAAAGTGTGGGAGCTATGCAGTCAAATGCAACAATGAATTTTTTTGCTACCGGTAGTTAGCATGTGAAGCGGTTAAGACCGTAGAGCTCTATTGCTAACAGGCTGACTCAGACCATAGACACATAATTGGTAGAAAAGGCTCTATGTGATATTTCCCCTCCTCTTCTGGGAGGAAAGAAGCAGCAGAGAAGTATTTCCTGTTCCTTCCCCCCCCCCTCTCTCCAGCCAGCCATGAAGGAGGATTTGCTTCAGCATCAGGCACATGGGCGTACCCAGTGCGGGGCGGAGGGGGCAGCTGTCCCCCCCTAGAAGCAAAAAAAGGGGGAAATGGTATAAAACAGCTCGCGGCGCGCGCTGTTGTCAAGGCAGTTCACATTCTCAGTCGGTACACGATCTTGCCACAGCGGGCAGGGCCATCTTAACTATACCAGCCGCCATGGTCCCACGCCCTGCCAGGCAGGGCGAGGCATGGCAGGCAGCTGGAGAGCACAGCAAGACAGGTAGGGGCACTGCCAGCTGTGCTCCGCCTCGGCCTGCTCGGCTGAAGCGAAACAGCAGCAGCGGCAGCAAAGCTGCCTCCATCGAGGGAAACCTGGACCTGGGCTAACTTGCATGTATGCAAATGAGGTGCCGCGGAGCATTGTGGGGCAGAACTTTCTGTGCTGTGCTCGCTGTGACTTGAAGGAGTGTGGGCTGAAGTTAGCCCAGGTCCAGGTCTCCCTCGGCGGAGGCAGCTTTGCTGCTGCCTCGTTTTAGTCACCGCTGCCGGTAAAGAAGAGGGCAAGGCAGAAGCGCAAGCTTTGGGTGGCTCTGTGTGCTGCCTCGGCAACGGCTGGAAATGGCCCCCTCCCCTCTGGGGGGCCTGGACGTTGGCCACGCCTCCTGGGGGGATCCCGGCCACGTCATCGCCAGCCAGCCAATCGGGTAGCTGGGGATGGCGTGCCCCCCCCCCTAGTTTTGATCCTGGGTACGCCCATGATCAGGCACATACCTGAAGCTGTTTTTGCTGCAAACACAAATATTTTACCTTCAGTTACTGCTAAATACAAATACTTAACTGTGAGTAAACTATATGTTTTAAACTTACATTTTAGTCTGCGGCATGTTTCTTTGATAAATGGGGTAATAAAGGGGAGATCAGCCTAACAGCTAATTCTTATGCTTCTAATTAAACTGCCTAAGATGGGATTTAAACTCTGCTCAGCCCCCCACTTTTAACTGCAAGTGTTAAGTGGATCCTTGTGTCTGTGAGTCTGTAGAGGAATAAAATATAGTTAATTATATTCCCTCGCCTACCTAATAAAATCCATAAAAATGAAGTGTGAAGCATTGCATTTGGCAGAAGATGTAGAATGCAAGGGGAGCTGAGCAGACTGAGTACAACTGCTTTTGCCTCAAGCATCAGTGCTCATAAGAAACACCCAGTTCCAAAAAGCAAGTCCTATTGTATTCAATGGAGCTTACTCCATTGTAAATATAGAGGAAGCAAGAACAACATTTTTGAATGGAATGCTCCTTATCTGCTCCCAGCAGTAGATGGTATGGTGGGGCACTGTTGCACAGCTGACCTCTAGTTGGTTGCTGCTGCTTACCAAAGAGTAGAGACATGAGGCAGTGGCAAGGCTGGTGCAGTGTACCTGTGGAGTCAGTCTGGCATACTTCCATCTCTACCTCCGGTTAAATAGCAGCTATATGACCAACAAGGGGTCAGGTGAGTGGAGGTGTCCCACTGTGGTTTCTACTTTGTTGTTCCTGATCAAAATAAAAAAGTATGCTGGGCTGTTACCTCATGGTTTGCAGTGAAGCAGGTGGAATAAAATCAGCAAGAGGTTCCCCCCCTCTAAAGTATGCTATATTGAAGTAACAGAACAATCCCATACATGCCTATTTAGAAGTGAGTTTAATGAGGTGAGTTTGTATATGATTACAGCCCTAGACATCAACAATGCACATTAACCTGGCAGTAAGCTCACTGAACACAGTGGGAGTTCTTCTGAGTAAACATGCATCAGATAGTGATGTAAGAGACTTTCCAAGTACTGTATTATATAACAATAGAATTTTACATTTTTGCTAAAGCTAATTTTATTCACATCTTTGAACCCTTCTATGTTGCAACCCCTCTGCTGTCCAATTAATTAATTTGCCGGTAGACCACTAAGAAAAAAAGAAATTAAGAAAACATTTGTATTCCAACACATTTTCCCCCTCTACAGTTTCCACAAAACTCCACTCCAAAAGGTCATAAACAGAACATAACACAGCTGCCTGGCTGTTCCACAAGTTACCCATCATTCAGAGGCTAACCCAACATCTTCCAGTATTTTGTGCAGCTTAAGATAATTCCAAATCCAGTGTTTCATCCAAACTTCACATTCTAATTTAAAGAACATTAGAAATATAATTTACAGCGGAGAGAGAGAAATTCTTCATACTCTATGGAGAATTAATACATCTCTGTGCCTTCCAATTTCTTAAGACTTCAAAGAATGTTATCCTTAAGCCATAGTTCATTGATGGTACAGATAAGCAACAACTTCCCACATTTTTTCCACTATCCCCAGACATTATACTTCAGCATGTATACCAGGAGTAGGAAACCAAATAGGCTGCTCCCCACTCCATGAACCTACTGACTTTCCCCCCTCTTGTTTTTGCCTGGCTGGAATGTGTCATTGAGCTCTGATGTTTTTTGGTTGTCTGCATGGAGGAGAAAGGCAACATTTGCACTTGTTGCTGTGCCTACTTCTGCCTCTGCCTCCACCCACCACTGCCATCAAAGCATCAGCCACTGCCTTCAGCACCAACCTCTCCCTCCTCTTGCCTCCCCAAGGCCCACTTATCTGGGGCTGGAGAAAGGGGGAAGGAGCAGACGCAGCAGCAAGCACCGCAGTTCCACAGCAAAGCAGTATTTCCCACTGAGGAAGGGACTGGAACTAAAAGTGCCACCAGTTTCCATGTCAGTTTCCACTGACAAGACAGGAAAGGACCCTCCTGTGTGGAGCTGGAGCACTGGCTTCAGAGCCTCTCCCTTCTCCTGTTCCAAATGAGCACTTGTGAGGCAAGGGAAGAACTCAGTGGGTACTCAAGGTGTGGATCTATTGGGACATATTCACAGTCTGCTTGCAAAATGCTATAAACAGGCCATGCTTGACCTATACCTACTTGGAAGAAGTCAAACAAGGAAACTTACTTTGATTTCTTGACAGATTCCCTGCAGATAGTACTTAAATAGACCTGGTGTGAATTTTCAAAACATTTATGGAACATTTGGCTGCCTCTACTCCTATTTATTTTCTCAAATAATGGTCTAAAATATATGAGATCATGTTTGGCATTAGTTGCAACACTGCTGGGATTCATCCATCAGTATTATGAATTATACTGGATTATATCCATCAATATTATGAATTCCCATCCGGAATGTTTACATCACGAAGCTCAGTTATTACTACATTTAGTTCTAGAAATATATGCAAGTTATAGTTACTGACAGTGGGAAAGCTCTTAGTGTATATAACAATTTCCATATCAAAGTGTGATCAAACAACAGTTGTAAAAAAAAAAGTTGCAGGCTTTTCGGGGTGGGGGAGCTTCCTACTGATGAATTTTTCCTTTGGTTGTTTGCTGAATAGTAGTCTAGACACTGAACTCTCTCCCACATTAAGAAGAAAACATTCAAAGAATTGAATCCAGACTGGATAATGTGGAAAGACCCAGATTCATCCCTCAGCGCTACAGCTTTTGTCGTCAGTTAATATGAAAAAACACACACTCTTAAACTTAAAGAACAAAATCATATTGCACCACTGCCAGGATTCAGACAGACTTTGCAGGTCTTTAGGACATATACCAGGCATCCCCAAACTGCGGCCCTCCAGATGTTTTGGCCTACAACTCCCATGATCCCTAGCTAAGAGGACCAGTGGTCAGGGATGATGGGAATTGTAGTCCAAAACATCTGGAGGGCCGAAGTTTGGGGATGCCTGACATATACGATTGAAGTGCAGAGTGTTTGAGGACTGGGACATTTGCAGGGAAACCAAAGTGCTTGTTTACGAAGCTATTGTACTACCAACATTACTATATGCTTGTGAAATAATGGACCACTTACAAACGCCATTTCCAACTCCTCGAAAGATTCCATCAACGGTTTCTCCGAAAATTTTTACACATCACTTGGGAAGATAGGCAAACTAATATCAGTGTACTGGAAGAAGCAAAGATCACCAGTGTTGAAGCAATGATTCTTCAACATCAAGTATGTTGGACTGGTCATGTTGTGCGGATGCCTGATGATCGTCTTCCAAAGCAACTACTCTATTCCGAACTTAAAAATGGAAAGTGTAATGCTGGTGGTCAACAAAAGAGGTTTAAAGACTGTCTCAAGGCAAATCTAATAAAATGTAGTATAAACACTGACAACTGGGAAACACTGGCCTGCGAGCGCTCCTGTTGGAGAACAGCCTTTACCAAAGGTTTCATGGGCTTTGAAGAAACTTGATCTCAGGACGCAAGGGAGAAACATGCTAAGAGGAAGGCACGCTTGGCAAATCCACACTGTGATCAACTCCCACCTGGAAACCAATGTCCCCACTGTGGAAGGACGTGTGGATCCAGAATTGGCCTCCACAGTCACTTATGGACCCATTGTTAAAACCGTGTTTATGGAAGACAATCTTACACGGCTGCGAGTGATTGCCAAAGAAGAAGACTTGGACCTAGAATCTGGAGTGACTATCAGGAACAAAGACATGTGGATGAGGTATATATCAGCTTCCTAACAAGAGACTTTCAGGCTGTGGTATTCAACAAAGTTTTATTCACGGACTTCCGGTCGATCGCACAGCCATTTCGGTCGGGGTTTTCCTCATCGGAGCAAAACCCGGTATGTCAAAGGCTGGGGACACCACTCCAGCGCAGTGGGTCCCCTTAGAAATCCCAAATTGAGCTTTTTGGGAACGTGGCGTCCGGCTAGCGTGGATTGTGGGCTCCCTCCTCCCCGGAAACGGCTCTATTTTGAGCCCCCAAGAGTGAGGGGGTGGGAGCTGCAGCACAAACGAATTTATCACTTCCTTTGACAGCGCAAAGCTGCAGGACTGATTGGCGTCAGCGATTGATACTTTCAAAGCACAATTACTAAAGGATGGTACCATGAGTACTTTGAGTTATTGGATTTAATTCGAAGAGAATTTGGCCACAGGAAAGGGATTTTTTTAAAAAACGGAAGCCGATCCCTTCCCACTGATTGTCATAGAAAGCAAGGACATATACCTTAAGCCAGAAAAAAGTGCAAGAAGTTAAACTTCCAAAGGTAGGACTAAAATCCTCCCCCAAGAAGCAGGGGAAGGGGGGAGGAAATTTATTTTGATTTATATCCCTGTGAAATCTGAGAATTTGGATTGAGAAAGTGGCATCCTTTGTCATAGCTGCATAAGAAAATGGCGACAGCTTAAAAACAAAGGAGACATTCCACTTTCGCTTTTATATTCAGAGACACTGAATGCACCCCCCACATCCTGTTTTCTCTCTGTTGTGACCTTCACGTTGGGATAGCCACCACAATAACAGATGATCAATATGCGGACATAATAAAACTGGTGCAAGAAAACAAGCAGGAATTAAAAGCATGTATTTCTGAAGTTAAAAAACTTGGTGACTGTTTTAAAGGCTTCAAAGTGAACTTTGAAGAAAAAATGGGTACAGAAGAAAAACAGCAAGAAATGGAAAATGGAAGGGAGGACGCAGAGGTAAAAAAAATGATGACTGTTTCAAAAACTTTAAAGTGAACTTTGAAGAAAAAAATGGTTTTAGAAGAATCAGCAAAAACTGCAAATGAAAGACTGTGCTTTCAATGAAGAGTGTATTTTCAGTTGAGAAGAAAAGAAGAATGGGCAAGGGAAATAGGAAGGGGAGCTGTCAGGAGTGGGTTAGAAAGAATAGAGGTTTGGCAGGGGAGGTGGCGGCGGGGGGAGAACAGGAATGAGGGGGAGGGGAGACATTGGAGAATGGGACTGGGGTGAAATTTGTGAATAATAATGTGTTAATTGGGAGAAAGTAATCTGTAGTTATGAAGAGGATGGATAAAATTGGAAATAGTCTGAAGGGAATTTAATTATATATATATTAAAATTTAGTGAATATGAAAGGAATTTGGAAGAGATGTATAGGCTAAAGGAAGAAAATATTTTAAGATTGTGTAAATGAAAAGAAAAAATAAGAATGAATTAGAATAGATTAATTATGGTATTAGGGAATAATGGAGTTGCCCTATGCCCCTACCATTCACCCCTCGTCTTGGACCTTCTGGTGGCAGGGGGGGTGCTGGGATGAGGGATTGGGGGGGGGGCTTCAATGAGAAAAAGGACTGCCTTCTCCTCCGTCCTACTACTGAGGATTCCTTGGTGGCAGGGGGATCTTTGGGAAGGGGGTGGGGGAGGGGCAGCATAATATATGCAAGAAAAATTTAGTTAAGGATTGGAAAATTATGATAAAGGATATTGCTAAAGAAGGTTATAAATTGAAGATCAGAAAGGGGGGGGAAGGGGAAGTCTACAAGATAATGATTTAAAAATGGATGTTTAAAAGTTTTTTTCCCTTTTCCTTCTTTTTTTCCTTTTTTGATTTTTTTCTATGTATGTGTTTGTTGGTGTATTTGTTATATTGTATGTTTATTTGCTTAATTATGTTTAAAATATCCAATAAAAATTAGTATTAAAAAAACCAAACAAAGTTTTATTCACAGTAGTGTCAATGAAATTAATGAACCTAAGTTATGTTCATTTATCTCAGTGGGTCTACTCTGAGTAAAACTTTATTGAATATCACACAGGCAACCAAATATTTTTGTTTGGGACTTAGGGGGAAAAACAGCATGATGCCTGACAAAGTATTGTGTGAAATACAACTGGCATTTTTCTAGATTTATAAGAAGTGGGTAATTGTTGTAAACGGGTGAAAATAGGTGGTATTTCCTCTGTGTTAAAGACTCAGTTTGGCACTCCCCACCACACACACACACACATATTTCTAAGTTAGATAAGTATGATTTATCATTTACAGGTTCTGCCTTGTTGACAGAAGAGATGCAGTTTTCTTCATCTAAGGCAGGTATCTTCCACATTTAACCCCAACCCAAATATGCATTGGGGGACCCATTTTGTAATCTTTTAATCGATAGTAATTTCTGTGTTAATTGTGCACAGGGCTGAGCCTATGGACTTATTCTGTCTTCCTGTGTTTACATTTATCATGCTTCTCCTAGGCTCAGCCCTGTGCACAATTAGCACAGAAATTGCTAGCATTCCTTCCCTCAATAATATCCTCCTTTATCGACCCCACAGCTAATCCTAGGAATTGAGGTTGCCACCCTCCTGCTTAGCCTGCCAGTATTTTGGACCTCTGCAGAGGGAGGGAGATCACCTCTTTGTTGCCTATTCATGCCTCACTGTGCTCCTGTGAGGTGGGGCTAATCTGCCCCCCCCCAATATTTTATTCAAGTTGGAAGAGGGAGGGAGGGAGGGGTGAGAGAGAGAAAGAAGGAGAGACAAGGAAGGAAGGGGTAAAAGAGAGGGGGGAAGGAAGGAAGGAAGGGGTGAGAGAGAGTGAAAGAAGGAGGGAGAAGGAAGGAAGGAAGGAAGGGGTGAGAGAGGGGGGGAAAGGATGGAAGGAAGGAAGGAAGGATGGAAGCTGGGATCAGGGGCAGAAGGGGCTCCCTTCCATCTCTCCTCTCACCTCGCTCACTGTCACGGAAGCAGCCCAAGAGTCGGTTTCCCGCTGCGCGCGGCTCTGGCTCTTGTGCGGGCTCTGGCATTCGCTCCATAGGACGCACGGACTCCCCCCCCTTCCTTTTTGGAAGGGAAAAAGTGTGTCTTATGGAGCGAAAAATATGGTATGAATTTTGTGGTTTTGTATTTTGATTTTATTCTGTGAACCACCCTGAGACCTCCAGGTATAGTGCAGTGTATGAATTAAACAAATAACAACACAAGCTAAAGCAGGTTTTTCAATTTTATGGTTAATTTTAACTACTTTTATGCTTTACCCCTTTAGAATTGCTCCTGTACTCCTATTGTACACTGCTTAGAAACTGTGGTTTAAAATAATATTTAAAATAAATGCAAGCGAATACAATTGGTTATAAGTGATGTGTTGCAGCCAAACAGTATCATTTGTAGTAAAGACACTGAATGGTATCTAAGTCATTCCCAGAATAGACTCACACCTAATCTGTCCAATTGATTTCAGTGAGACTATTTATGGCAAAGTCTGGATAGAAACCAATATTCTCAGAAACTAGGTATAATTCTCATTCATGCACACAAACATGGTCCCACATCTGGCTTTATTTTGTAAGAAACTGAGGATAGGAACTATAAAAGCTGATTGTATGTGCCACTTCCATATTTTTAGTTCACAAGCCTGAAACACTGACCTATGATAAACCACTAAGCAGTGGCTAAATATAAACTAACTTTAAGCAAGTAAGAATCTACTAGAATATAACTACAGTCCAAATCCATCTTGATGTGGAGGCATATGCCTACATACCGTGTTTCTCATATTATAAGACACGTCTTATAATTATTTTTTTTAAAAATTTACAGTATGGTACCTCCTCTTCCTGTCGCGGCTCGGTGCCCGGAACTGGCTGCTGCTGGGCGCATTGTCGGCGCTTCAGCAGGGCACGCTGCTGGGTCCCGCCGGGACGGGGCTCCATGCGGTGCGCTCGCTGCGGCTCTTGCCGGGTCCCGCCGCCGGGTCGGGGCTTGGAGCAGTGCCAGAGCCAAGCGCCAACCTGGCGGCGGGACCGGCAAGACCCGCAGCGTGCGCTGCTCCAAGCCCTGGCGTGGCGGCGGGACGCAGCAAGAGCCATAGCGTGCTCAAGCTCGGGACTTTTTTCACTCGCCCCTGCTTGGCGCCGAGCTCCCAGCGAGACTCACCGCCACTGCTGCCTCCGCACGCAGCAGTTCAAAGCTCCGGTGGGGCAGCCTCTTCGCAAAGGAGCTCCGGGAGGGACCAGCGAGTGGCAGCCGCGGCGGCCAATGAAGGCTCGGCTGGGTGTTTTTTGTTGTTGTTGCTGCGTCCCGCTGCGTCCCTGCGTACCTCCTCTTCCTGTCGCGGATCGGCGCCCAGAACTGGCTGCTGCGCTGCTGGGCGCGTTGTCGGCGCTTCAGCAGGGCACGCTGCTGGGTCCTGCCGGGTCGGGGCTCCACGCGGCGCGCGCTGCGGCTCTTGCCGGGTCCCGCCGCCGGGTCGGGGCTTGGAGCGGCGCGCGCTGTGGCTCTTGCCAGTCCCGCCGCCAGGTCAGCGCTTGGCGCGGTGCATGCTGCTGGGCATTTTGGAGGGGCAGCAGCATCCAGTTCCGGGCGCTGACAGGCATCTTCCCCTTCCATGGCGCCATCCAGACCTGCTCCCACCACTATGGCTTATTTTTGGGGTATGTCTTATATTTCTTCAACTCAGGAAAATCCTGTCATGGCTTATTTTGTAGGGATGACTTAAAATATGAGAAACACGGTATCTTAATTTTTCTCCAAATATCTCAATGTAAATGCAGCAAGAAAACCCCCCAAAATGTGCAAAGTCTAATGTCTTAATGACTGCTCATATCACTCAAATCTTACTTTGCTTCCAGGGCCAGTGCAATGATTCCTGCAGCCATAGGTGCCGATGCTGATGTTCCCGTGTGGCTGTCTGTGCAACGCTGCCTCAAGTCTGTAGTGATCTGGGGAAAAGGAGAGTATGTATTTGATGGCATGGTTTATTCATTTATTTTTTTGTTCCTTAGTTTTATACACTGCTCTTCGTCAAAAGATCTTAGGGCGGTTCACAAGACAGTAGGAATCAAAAACATGTTTCAGTTGTCCAAATGACTTATGAGCATGTGGAATATATTTAATTACTGATTGAGAAGAATTTTTTTTATTTTTTTATTTTTTAAAAAAGTATTTGGTTTGAATTCTTCAAAGCAAGAGGATCAACTAGCTGACTTCCAGAACAACAATGAAATTTCAAGCAACAGGTGAAATTAAAAGCCATTAAAATAATGGGTTTTATTACTTCTATCAGTTCATTAATTTCCAATATTCTATGCTAATACTGGAAAATTAAAATTTTAATTAAAAGTTTAATTAAAAAATTAAACTCCACCCTACTGTAAGTTTTTTATCTGTCAAAAAATGAACTGAATTACTTGCACCGTCAGTTGCTACAGAAAAGAAAGTTACCAAAACATAGGGGAAAGGTTGGATGCTGTGCCTTGGCTATTCAAGTAGACATAATGATCCTCAGGAATATAATAGCCTGAGGGAACAATGTACAAAGCTGCTAAAACAATAATGTGGAATGCCAATTGAAAAGATAAATGCAATTGCCAGTAGAAAAGTTAACAGGGAGCCAAGAAGGTAACATACAATAGGAACTGAGTTATGTATGTGCTAAAAAAAACCTTGTAAGTCAGAATAACAATATGCAGGGAAGAAAATTATGTGAAAATAAAATTCTTACTTTCGCAACAGTTGTCAGGAATAAAACAAGTACCCCACACCAAGTCTGATGCTATTGAATTCAGGTGCACTCAAGAAATAATGACAATATAAGAACACTACTTCTATCTATATATCATGGGCTTGACATATCCTGAGTTCTATAACTTTGTCACAGCTATCCTTCATAAGTAATAGCATACTAGTTTGACTCTTTCAGGGCCATAGCCAGAAATATTATTGTTGTTGCTGTTGTTGTTATTATTTTATTAAATAGACACCCAATAAACGAAAATATTATTGGTGATTTACAAACTAACTTTTTTTTAAAAAAAACACACACCATTGCATTCATCAATATACTAACTACTAACAAAAACAATTCCAGGAATCATATCAACAGCAGCAACAATGAAACAATCAGAAGTGTATGGGCCATACAATCTGCAACAATCTACTTAACCTGGCGTTGAACAGTTGTTAAAAGTTTGTGCCAGGCAGGCTTAGCTGAGAGAGCACTCCATAGCTGGGAGGCCACAAAGGAAAAAGTCCCCTTCCATGTCACCACCCTCTGGTAGTTGTTGTAGTGGTGGGAGATAAGGGTAAAGATAAGGGGTCAGTACTAGCCCAAGACATGGTTCTGCATTAAGAAGAAGTCATATGGTGGCTCTCCTACTAGCAATAACACTTTAAGTCGTCTTGCTGCATCATTCGGATGCCACTGCCTGAAACAGGTTGCTTTCCCTTACTCCATGGCAGGCTCAACCCTAAGAGGGGGGTCATTTTAAGTCAATGCAAAACAACAAAACCTTAATAAAGGTAAAGGTAAAGGGACCCCTGACCATTAGGTCCAGTCGTGACCGACTCTGGGGTTGCACGCTCATCTCGCATTATTGGCCGAGGGAGCCGGCGTATAGCTTCCAGGTCATGTGGCCAGCATGACAAAGCCGCTTCTGGCAAACCAGAGCAGCACACGGAAACGCCGTTTACCTTCCCGCTGTAGCGGTTCCTATTTATCTACTTGCATTTTAATGTGCTTTCGAACTGCTAGGTTGGCAGGAGCTGGGACCAAGCAACGGGAGCTCACCCCGTCACAGGGATTCGAACCGCCGACCTTCTGATCAGCAAGCCCTAGGCTCAGTGGTTTAACCACAGCGCCACCTGGGTCCCTTTGTACTCATATTTGTCTGCTGATTAAGTTTCCTTCTATTCAAATTATAAAGGCTAAAAATAAATGTTAAGTGTTTGACAATGATCAATGATTATGTTAATAACCAGTGCCTTTGAATTCACTATTCAGAAAGACTGGAAAGCAGTGCTGCTTAATTCTTGCAGTAAACATATAGAGAACAGAATCACACAGGCACTTGTGGTGTTGTTTAAGCCCTCAAACAAGAAACACCTAAGAAACAGAAGCCATTCAAAAAAGAGACACACACTGTTGCCTCTCAGCGCTTATATAGCACATGAAAACTTGGTTGGTTCAGTTTCAGAAATTAGCAGAGAAAGGGAGTGCAGGCCTAAGCTCATGACCAAAGAGAGAAACATGCAATGGTTCGGGATGTTCAGCTGTAGCAGTTTTCCTCAACTCATTCTAAATGCCAACCTCTTACTTTA
The DNA here is from genome assembly GCF_965207765.1 of Zootoca vivipara. Classification (NCBI taxonomy): domain Eukaryota; kingdom Metazoa; phylum Chordata; class Lepidosauria; order Squamata; family Lacertidae; genus Zootoca; species Zootoca vivipara. Next base: position 3,546,179 of record NC_142593.1, on the reverse strand, counting down.
AGGACCTTCTGTAAAAAAACAAAACAGGCTTTGATGCAGGATCAGTGTGAATGGGAGTTGCGCAAGCTGTTTTTGCTGGGTTAGACTCTTCCAAGGTTTTCCTCAGTCCCTCAATTCCCAAGACAGGTGTGGGCTGTTTTTGGACTGCAGCTGTGAGATGGGAAAGCCTGTTTTGTGAGCAGCTTCCACGTGGGTAAGTCCTGGATCCAAGCTGTATTTCCCCCCCAGTTTTTTGTTTTAGTAGATTTAGTAGATTTCATACAGGATCTACAGTAGAACCCTACATACAATCAATCACAATTTTGAGTTTCAGCTAATTAAAGAGCCCTTTCCTTGGCAAGTATGTCACTACGGAAAATGTTGAAGAAAACTCACTGAGATGTCCCATTTGAGTCGACAGCAGTTAAGATATTTAGATGAAAGTCTAAAGACTTAACATGACCTCCCCCCCTTTGTTGAATGGTTGCTGCTAAGATTGCCTTGTCAGGGTCAGCTTGTATCCATTTTCAAAAACGAAAAGAGTGGGACCACCAAGAAACAAGCAACCTTCAAGAAGAAAAATGAGTTTGAGATTCCAGGACCACTGAAGAACAACCTCATTAATCACAATGTAGAAATGTGAAGTTTGGCAGGGGTATAAATTTGACATAAAAAAGAGGATGAGTGTGAGAAAGATGTCAATCCATTCAACACTAATTTCTCCATCTTTTAACCACAGCTGATTAAACCCGTCTGCTCCATAAGCTATCCCAACTGCTATCTCATGTTTGAGCTTGGCAATTATTTTATTGTGCCAGGTAAAATGACTTCAACTGAACTCAAATAACCATTTCATACGACTCGGATGTAGTGGCAATAATAATTTTGTAAATAAAAACACAAAACTGAGGGTACCAAAGAAAATACTGTTATGAGTTTGTGGTGGCTAGGCTGTATACCTGAGCCCCGCTTCTAATTCCTGGATCCAGCATGGATTCAATTGCTGGAATAGCCAGGCAGCCTGGCAATGGCCCACACAGAACCACTCCCTTTGTTAAGATAACTAAGAGAATGGTTCTGTGTCAGAGGGCAAATGGGCAGGTCTCCCTCCCTCCCCGAGCTGTCTGTTAGTTAGAAAGAAAGACAAAAGGCCAAAGTTGAGAATTGAGTTATGTTAGCTAGAAGATAGAAGCAAAAGCTGCAGGCTGGGTTTCCATATTGGGGTGTTAATGCTTTGCCCCCTCCATTGTAGGCTCAACTTGTACATACAGTGGTACCTCGGTTTACAACCACAATTGGTTCTGGAAGTCTGTACTTAACCTGAAGCGTACTTAACCTGAAGCGAACTTTCCCATTGAAAGTAATGGAAAGTGGATTAATCCGTTCCAGACGGGTCCGTGGAGTACTCAACCTGAAGCGTACCTAACCCGAAGTATGAGTGCATTTGGTTCTGGAAATCTGTACTTAAACTAAAGCATACTTAACCTGAAGCGAACTTTCCTATTGAAAGTAATGGAAAGTGAATTAATCCGTTCCAGATGGGTCCGCGGTGGTTGTAAACCGAGGTATGACTGTATATGTAAACAAGCCATATATCACAAAGATACCAGCATCTTTGCTGTGCCTCATTCTGAAGGAAACATGAACCTTGGGAATCCCTGGGATCTCACACCACTGGGAGATTGGGATGGGGTGCAACAGTATATAGGTATAATAGCTATTATGGAAACACTTGCTATGAGAAAGCCTGAATATGCATTGCACCCCACATGGGACTCCCAGCAAGGCAACCGACACTTTTAGCTGTACTATTCTTAAATAATTTTAAATACACAAATTACTCTAAGTATGGTGTGTTAGAGATTCAGATGGTATGTATCAGAAATGCTTATCTACTAGGAAATGTGCTCTAAATTAAATCATGTTTCCAAAGAAACAGGAATTAGAAAACAGCAGTATTGCACAAGAGGAGGAGGATATCAAATATCTTACCATGAACCAAAGGACCCACAACAAGATGATGAGAAATTTCATCAGAGGAATGTTATTTACTGGGGAACTGAATAATCTGTTTTCCTATTATTATTATTATTATTAATCAATGAGGAAGTAAGCCACACACAGATACATTTTTTTTGTTTTTAAAAAGCAGATATGAATAGAAATATTACTGGAATGAAGAATTACCTCAGAATTTGTCTTTAAATTAATCATTTGAAAACAGCAAGTTTCCAGGAGAGATGGTTAATATCCCAGATTACTAGAAGAAATGATAGACAATATTTTGAAAAACAGCTGATCTTAACTCCTTATTAGTAAGTAGCAAGAGACTGAAAAGGAGAAAATGTTGGGGCAAATTTGTAAGGATGATGGAAAAATAGTAAAAGAACTGAACAGGATTTTTTCCTTCAATAGGATGATGATCAGGTGTTTTTGCTTCGTTTTGTTTATTTGACTTTTGTGCAAACCAGTTTTTGCTTCTTTGTGCAAACCAATTTTTGCTTGCAGAAAGTGGCTGAGAAATATAAGTACCAATTTTCTACTCCTTTGAATGTACCTGGTGTTCTGAGCAAAATTTTCTAGCTCAAATATATATATTCATCTGCATAAAGCCTTAGTTGATATACTTTCCTTTCCCACAAGATGAGTTACAAAACATGCTTTGATAGTGCTGAAAATATGACATACTATTTTCCTGTCATAGGATTCTCCGCTGCTGTAAGTTGTGGCAAGTGTAGATGCACATTCTTCCAGATACCAAGGTTTCCGCCCACTTTCAGCTGTGCTGCTGATGGAGATTGTGTAGATGCTGTTGGTGTAGCCATCACAGGAACAATGGTCCTTACTCCTTCCACCATTTCCAGAAGCCCAAACATAAATGGAACCTAAGCTGTTTCGGCCCTATATGAATAAGTAGGGAAAGGGTAGTTAATGCAATTTAGTAAGCATGTAAGTATCACTTATTTGTTCTCTTTGTTTGGGGCAGGATAGAATATTCCCTGAAACCAATATATAGCTTGATTACCACTGCAGCCCACTCTCTTTCCCCCAGAACAACTGGCCTGGAGGAGAGCTGAGCAAATGGTGGGAGATTGCCTACTTTTAAGCACCTGAACTGGCCCAGACAGAATGGAACAAATATTTCTGGTTAAAAATCTAATTTACATTTTAATTGCTATGGATCATTCATATAGGATTTGCAGTGTACCTTTATTATCTCTGAGAGCATAAAATTCCAAGATATCTGTGCATCTTTACTTGCTGGATTTCTTGTCCTCTTATTTTCCATTTCTCAAATTTCCAAGAATTAGAGAAGACCAGAATTTTGGACTTCTCATAATTTATTGAGAGTTTATTGATTTCACAATAGGAAACCAGGGAGAGTAGAAGACATTTCAGAGCTATTGTCATCAGTGATAATAAGGCCATATAATCTGCATACAGTAACAGTGGGACCGGGATTTGATTGATTTTGGGGGCATTTTTTGAATGTGCTCTGGAAGATCTGATAAAAATAAATTAAAAAGAAAAGGGGCAAGAATACACCCTTGTTTTACATCTTTCGTATTAGGAATTTCGGAATTGAGGTGACCTTTGACATTGTGTTTGATCTGGCAGATGTTAAAGGGATATAAATTCTGTATTAAGATCAGCAAGTGTTGATTGCTTCCTAACTCTACAAGCTTCTTCCACAATATCACACTGATTCAAAGGCACCATGAAAATCTATGAAAGCTGCATAAATCTTGGACTGGTTTTGAAGTCTATATTTTTCAACCAAATGTGTAAGTATGAGACAATAGTCTAAGATAGAGCAGCCTTTGGAAAACCTATGGTATTTGTTCTTTACCCTCGCAATTTAGATTTTTCATCCAGGTAAGTAATTTAAGTAAATGGCACTATTAGCGGGAAGAAACTCCTATAAAAATCCTTGTTATTACAAATTTTTAATGGCTGTTTATTTGTATATATCTTAAAATTTTATATATGGATGTTTTATGATGGTTTATATTTGTAACCTATATACAGTGGTACCTCGCAAGACGAATGCCCCGCGCAACGAAGAACTCACAAGACAAAAGTGTTTTGCGTTGCGCGAGGGACTCGCAAGACGACGAGGTTTTCTATGACCGCTGCTTCATCTTGCGAAGCGCGGCCATAGAAAGATGAAGCGGCGGTGAGCGGCAACCAAAGGGGAACCAGCTGTAGCATGGGAAGAAGGCAAAGGAAGATCAGCTGCCAGCATGGGAAGCTGTCAGCTGATCTTCCTTTGCCTTCTTGCCGCGCTACAGCTGGTTCCCCTTTGTGTTCCGCTGGTCTCTGCCGGTTGCCGCGAGCAGTGAGGGGCAACCGGCAGAGACCAGCGGAACGCAAAGGGGAACCAGCTGTAGCGCGGCAAGAAGGCTGACAGCTGATCTTCTTTGCCTTCTTGCCGCGCTACAGCTGTCAGCGCGAACCGAAGCGAAGCAAAGCCCGGGGAAGGCAGGCAGGCAGGCAGGCAGGCAACAACAGTCCCGGAGCTGAAGCTCAGTGAGCGCTGCTTGCCGCCTGCCTGCCTTCCCCGCCAGTCCCCCGAGCCGAAGCACAGCTCAGGGGAGCCGCCTGTCTGCCTGCCTTCCCCGAGGAAGCCCTACTGCCACCGCCAGTCCCCCGGAGCCCACAGGAACGCATTAATTAAGTTTCAATGCATTCCTATGGGAAACCGCAATTCACAAGATGAATTTTTCGCAAAACGAATTGGCCCGTGGAATGAATTTAATTTGTCTTGCGAGGTACCATTGTATATAAAAATGTAGGCATTGAGCATGCAGAGGTCACAGCCTTTCTCCGTAACCGCTGAACCAAATTGCATCAAATTAGGACAAAGCGTACCTTGCCCATCAGTGAGGGATCTGGCATAATTCCCCCCCCCAAAAAAACACAGCTTTCATACCTTAAATAGTAATTAAACGCAAAAAAGTGGCGCACAAATTAGACATCACCAGCAAAAGCTCTGAAGACTCCAGCAGCATCCAATAGAAAGGCAGACTGCATGCTGTCACCAGCAAAAGCTCTGAAGGGCGGCGCCAAATAATGACATCATCAACCAAGCAACTGAAACCACAAAGGTGGCCATTACGAGACCCCTAGGCCACTGCCAGGCCCCCGCTAGGCCCGGGGGGGGGGGAAGAGGGCAAGCGCCCGGATCGCAGGATGCAGCACGGCCTTTGTTTTATGTAGGTCCCTGCCAGGCTGACAGGCCCCCACTAAGCCCGGGGGAGGAGGGGGGAGTGCCCGGATTGCAGGCCGCAGCACGGCCTTTGTTTTATGTAGGCTCCTGCCAGGCCGCCAGGCCCCCACAAGGCATGGGAGGGGGGATAACCCACAGCAACACACTTGGGGGCACGGCAAGGGGTTTTTACTTTAAAATTTAGCGGCCGTTCTGTCACATGCGAGGCTCTGGCGGCCATTTTAAGTAAGGACAGTGGTGGCCCTTTTAACCTAGGCTTTAGACTATGACTGACTGCAAGCCTCTGCGTCTTTAAAAACAACAACAACCATGCACTTTCTCTCCCCAGTTTAAGTCCTCGGATATTTGCAGTGGCCAACCCCCCCCCCCCCGATTTACAATCTCCTACCTTCCCCTTGCCACTTCCTGGGTTTTTTATGGAACCAAACAGCTCGGGCGCTTTGGAACTCGCATTCTGTTGCTACGGGGCTGTGGGTCTTCGCTATTTGATTCCCCACCCACCCCCATTCAGGATTATTAAAGTAGTTTTCTGGTTCTCTGGGTCATCTACTCCAAAATTAGAAAATCCAAATAACAAAACACACACACAACCCCCCAAAAAACAAACAACGCCCAAGTCATACAATACCAACCAAAATAAATGACAACCCTAAAAATAAAATTAAACAATAATAACTTCTGCTTCTCGTGTTCTTATTTCAATTTTTTAAAATCTAAATATATAAAAATGTTCACAATGCGTGCGCAGGGGCCAATGTATGGAGATACAGGGGGGAGGGGACAACACTCCCCGGGGAAAACAGAGGGAAGGGTATCCTACCGAAACACAGGGATGAGCCAGGGGGTTGGAGGGAGGAGGGACGGGATACGTCATAGTTCGGGACAGGGTGGGGGGAATCACAGGGATGACCCACAGCAACGCATGGCTGGGCCAGCTAATGCCTAAATAAAGGTTTAGTGAAGGAAGGAAGTATTTTGATATGCTTTGGCTACTTACTCTGACTGTATACAATTTCTTCCATTTAAGTCCCATGGAAGCCAATGGAATAAGCTAGTTTCAACTAACTTTAGTTGGACTGAGGTTTCTGTGTATGAGGTACAGTACACAATTAAGCATTGCAATTCAACACTATAGAAAACACACCCTATTCCCAATTCATCATTCAGATCTGAGCATTGGTATCTTCCATGTGAATGTGAAATTATTTTTAATTCTCTGCTATGATCTGTTTTTCACCTCACTGATCTCTCTCAAGGAATGATTAAAAATATTTGCTATTTCTAAAGAAAGACCACTTCCTTCTTACATTCTGATCTCATACTAATTACCACCTGTAATTTCTCTGCACAAATGTATCATTTAGAAATTAAAGACATGAAAAATAACTTTTTTAAAAAACCAAAGGTTTTGATTCTATTGTCTTTGCTATCTGTGTGGTTAATTCCCTCTCTTTGGATTACAAAATTATTAGTACCAAATCGCCTGCTGTTGCCCACAGCTTCTCCTGTTCACTCCAGGTCACTGATTCTGTCTTCCTGTATATTTCCTACCACTTAAGATTTAGTTTTCTTTCTCCCAGCCAATTTGGTCACTGTTGAACCGACTAAAGAAAGAAGGGAAGGGGGGGGGGGAGTAAAGAAAGACTCATTAACTAACTTCAATTCAGATTCGGCATACCTGCCAGTCAGAGAAATGTGATGGTGCTGACTTAGGCAAGAGTTTATTAATTTTATTTTAGGCGATGTGATGAAAACCAAATGCTTAAAGTCAACAGTGTATAACTCTAAGCTACATTTTTCTTCCATCAACAGACTATTAACACAGTGAGACCTTTTCCATGATTGACTGGTGCTAATTTCTCACTGGCCTTGAATGCAAGTTCGGAGGGAATGAACTGTTATGTACAGGCAAATCTGGAAGCACATCTTGCCATGTCAAATCCCAAACTATAATCTCTTGGAAATAGAGTGTTTCTTAATGTATTTGGTATTATTCAGCTCTCTGCAGAGTTGAGAGATAATTTTTCTTCTAGCCTAATTGGCTAGGGCTTATACCACTTTTTGGTTCCTTCCACAAATGTACTGGTAATGAGCTTTGCTAGTTAAGCAGTTTATATCCTGTTTCTGCCACAATTTTCAAATGCTAAGAACCCTGACACAACCAACAAGAACCTATTGGTGATACTGAAGGGAAAGAGGGTCTTAAGACACTCATATGCTGTATAGAGCCCAGAATGTACATGAGGTTAATGGTTTCTGGTTCATAGTAAATTGTGTTGCCACAGCTATTTATTGGCTGGTATCTATAGTCACAGAAGACAAGCTTTCGCAAGCTTCATAAATTTTATTTAAAAGAAATGGTATGAATGTATCTGAATCAGGTTGCTTTTTTCTTGCTTTTAATAGAGGGGGAAATGAGAAAGGTGCCAAATTAAAAAACAAAAATACTGTCCAGGTTTTTAAGGAGCATTTTTATTTCAGACTGTTGTAGAGGACATATTTTAAATGCATAAATTGGCATGAATATGCTGAAGTATCTTGACAGGCTTTGGAGTAACTCAGAATTTTGCTCTCTTTTTTTTAAAGAATTACAGCCAAAACAGCTTCAAGCTATTCCCCAAAGAGCTATAATTAGTATTTAACAGTGCAAACATAAGAAAACAAAAGCTGCTGCTGGCTGGAATCTGAAATCGGAACCTGTGGAATGCAAGACATTTTACTTTCGCAAACACAATAAAGTCAGTAGCATAACCACATATTGTGTATTTTCACTCTGGCTAACAGTTCAGGCTGTTAGTATTAGTAGTAGCCTAGCTTTCCTCCTCAAGAGAGAAGTATTTCTGAACATTTTTGTCACTAGATAGATGCTCTGAGATCTTGAAAACAATCTTATATTCACATTTGGTTGTGTTAAATATCTCCAACGTAGATTGTGATAAAGGGTGATAATTTGCTTAAGTCACAGAGCAGACCCACTGAATAATTTCAGTGGGTCTACTCTGTGACTTAGTTGAATAACATCCAATAATGTCTCCAAATGTCATGTATTTATTTTTAAAGTCCAACAAACTCATACACCCTGAATGAGAATCCCCTTCAACTCTATGTGAGGTCGGGCAAGTAGAAAATTAATTTTATGAAACGGTACCTGACACCTTTAATTAATATATATTCTGTATTTCAAAATCAGATTTTTAACTTACTACTTATAGATGATCTTTAATGGTGCAAGTTTTGCATTTTTAGGCTGAAATTAGACATGACTGCAATTGCACACAGCTTCCCCCTGCTCCCGACATTTTTAAAACCGAAAGCAACTGTGAGGCCAGCAAATTTAAGTGGAATCATGGAGGCAAGCTGCTTAACTCCTCTCTCACTGGCTGCTTTACCTCCTGCACATACCAGGGGGGAAAGAGACAGATACAAAATCTGTTAGGGAAAGGGGGAAAACAATTTGGGACTATGACTTTGGGACTGGGTATGTGTGACTTTTAATTATGAAATATGTGTCACCGGTCTAAACCAAAGTTTGGGCTTACATTGGTACTCCTATTGCCTGTGCTCATTATTAGCTAGGATTCATAGTTAATAAAGGATTTGAAATATGTTGCTTCCTGAGGCAAAGTACATAAGGGTAGTTCTCTCCATTTCATGTACAGAAGTTAACTGGACTCCCAGTTCAATCTTATTCCAACTCTGGCAAAGGAGTAGCGTTCTCCACCACACCTGAAGCAGTATGATAGTCTAGTGACCAGGATGGGCTGTGTAGCATGTACAGCTTTGTTGTTATCCAGAGGGCAGTGGTCTGGGCAGGGCCGGCTCTAGGTAGAGTCCCGATGGCGCGGGGTGCCAGGGTGCCAGAGCGATCTCCGCCCCTCAGCACCAGGGCGCCCGACCTGCTCGAGACTGCCCTGGGTCTGGGTTTACCCCCAAGCCTCTGGTGCCTGAGATGGTCATCTCCCTCTGCCTGATGTTAGGCTTGGCTTCCAGTTTCATGATGGTGCTTATGCAATCTTAAAGTATGGTCAATAAATACCTAATTTATGGAAAGTGACTTACTCAAGGTCACACTGTAAGTCTGTGGCCTAAAATCTTTCAATATACAACAAGCACTTCTGCGTGAATCGAAGGTATCATAAATACACAAGAATAATAATCAAGACAAGAATTCTGCAAATGATAGCATTACAGTGGTACCTCGGTTTACGAACTCAATCTGTTCCAGAATTCCGTTCTTAAACTCATTGCTTACCCTAATGAGGCCTCCCAGCACTGGTGCCCTTCCACTGTTCGGATTCCATTCTTAGACCGAGGTAAAGTTCTCAAACCAGGACACTATTTCCGGTTTTGCGGAGTTTGTAAACTGAATCGTTCTTATACTGGACTGTTCTTAAACCGAGGTACCACAATACCTTAATCATTCTGAACACTACAGTATATTCAGTGAATTCTTCTGTGATGCAATCAACTAATACATGCCCCAGCCATAAGCCACTGTGCTGCAGTATTTAGAAGGACCTAGGAAACCAGGGTTAAAAACCCCATTTGGCCATGAAGATCACTGGGTGATATTGGGCCAGTGACTGCCTCTTGGGCAAACCTACCTCACAGGGTTGTTGTGTAAGAGGGGAAACCATGTATGCCATCCTGAGGTTTTTAGAGAAAATTAAAAAATGCAATAAATAAATAATAATAAATGCATAAAGCTCAAATGTGTGCACACCTATATATAAATACCATATTTATCTCTTCAAGAATGTGCTTGAAGAGCACCCAATTTGTGTGTGTTCAAATTGTGCTCAACTGTGCAGATGTGCACTTTTTTAGCACCAAAAGGAGGCAGGGCAGAACGGGGTGGAATGGATGGGAATGAAAGGGGCTGACACCTGTGGCAGCCAGGAACAGACCCCTCATGTAAGTGGGGATTCCACTGTACACTTACTTCAGATTTATGTTCACTCATTTAACATCATTTATCAAAAGCTTCTAAGACAGTGAACTGAAATTTTACATTTAAACTGGAGAACCTGTATCTTAAACATGGAGTAATTGGTCATGAGAACAGTATAGAAATGGACAGAGTGGCTGATTCATCTACTTTTTCTCCACTGTCTATGTCTCTCCATAATATGCCAATGACAAGACGAGCAGGCAATAGAAGTAATTAAAAAGCTGCCTCCTGTGATACTGTGATATCACACAGTGATTTTGAGACTGTAAGAGAAGGTACAGAAACTGGAAGGGGGACAAAAGAAACAACAACAATTCAGCTGCACAGAACATGTGAACTGACAAAAATAAGGTGGGTGAGTATTATCACTTCTGTATAGAAAACAATAGGGATGCGGGTGGTGCTGTGGTCTAAACCACAGAGCCTAGGGCTTGCCAATCAGAAGGTTGGCGGTTTGAATCCCCGTGACGGGATGAGCTCCTGTTGCTCAGTCCCTGCTCCTGCCAACCTAGCAGTTCGAAAGCACGGCAAAGTGCCAGGAGATAAATAGGTACCGCTCTGGCGGGAAGGTAAATGGCATTTCTGTGCACTGCTCTGGTTTGCCAGAAGCGGCTTAGTCATGCTGGCCACATGACCCGGAAGCTGTCTGCAGACAAATGCTGGCTCCCTCAGCCTATAGAGAGAGATGAGCGCCACAACCCCAGAGTCGTCCACGACTGGACCTAATGGTCAGGGGTCCCTGTAGCTTTTATAGAAAATGTCAGGGTGTGTTGTGACTACTCTTGAGTAACAACCATCCACATGCTAGTCTTTCAGACGTTTTTATTGGTGCACATTATTTACAGTGTAACGGATTGCTCATTTCATGTCTACCCGCTCGAGTCAGATTCCTGCACTACCCCCTTCTACGTTCGGGACCAGCATAAAAGCCTCGGAACTGAGAAGCGCCTCCCTTTCCTCCTCCTCCGCAATTCCGGCGTCTGGGGGACTGGTCTTCTGTCTGACCTATTCCTGTCCACTCTTTCCGCCTCCCTCTCTTCCTGCCTAGGGAGCAGGGGCTCTTTGATGTTGTCAGAGCCCTGGCACTCCCTTCTCCGTTTCCTGACTCACCCCTTCAGACCCCTCGCTCTCATGACTGCTGGGAGACGGGCTGCTTCTGATGAGGGGGAAGGGTTCTCTATAATCCCTCTATAATCCCTTACAGAAAACAATATAGAGTTTATGCAGTACAGTATGGTAATATTTCACTGAACATTCTTTGGTCATCCTTAAGAAAAATGCACAATATTTTTTCTTGCAAATTGGGTCCTCCCTGCAAGAGAGGGCACGTGTTGTGGTGTGTCCCAGCAGACCAGGTCTAGGTGTTGGGGCGGGACAATTGGAGCAGCCACAACACCCTATTGGTGGTCCATCTGACGGGATGCAATTGGGCTGAGGGCTTGCCAATCAAAGAGTCAGATGGACCAGTATTTAAGTGCTGCACTCACTGTAGAGATCCTCCTTCTCCAGTTGAATTGCATTGGAACACGACCTTCGTCTCCATTGCTAACCTGAGAGGGAATTGTGATCCTTTGGAGAGCTGTTTACGGTGAATCGTTCTAATTTCTGTTACCTTGTTTTTTCCGTTTTGATTTGTTTTGGTTTCTTAGCATTCCCACTTTTCTTCATTTCAGCCTTCATCCTCCCCTGCTATTCATCCCCCCGCTCCCCATTCATTTTATTTCTTCCCTTTCTTTTCTCCTCCCCCTTCCCTCTCCGGAGCTTCGTTTTGAGTCCGGGAGGGATAGGAACCCGCTTTTAAACTTACCACTTGCTTATTTGCCTCTTCACTAGAGCGTGGACGGGAAAGTTCCCTCTTCAATTTTAAAGTGATCAGGAGGTTTTAAGTTAAGCGGGTTATTTAAAGCTCCCTTTTGCTGAAGCAATTTCTCCCTGTAAATAAGCAGGGCTTGATTTGGGCTTCTAACGCTGCGAGCAGCGATTGCTGCTTGTGTGCCTAAATTTGGAGCGTTGCTCTGTTTGGATCGTCGGTCCTGCGGGGATCCCCCCCCTCGTCGGGCATAGTGCCAACGGGGGACTTGTGGAGACGTAGTTGTTCCCCAGATGCCACCAAGAGGGCCAAGAGGCACATCAGAGTGCAGTGGCCAAGATGGTCTTGAGTCTCTTCTGGAGTGCAATGGCTGAGATGGTCCTGAGTCACTTCTGGGGTGCAGTGGCCAAGGTGGTCCCGAGTCGCTTCTGGGGTGCAGGGGCCAAGATGGTCCTGAGTCGCTTCTGGGGTGCAGGGGCCAAGATGGTCCTGAGTCGCTTCTGGGGTGCAGGGGCCAAGATGGTCCTGAGTCGCTTCTGGGGTGCAGTGGCCAAGATGGTCCTGAGTCACTTCTGGAGTGCAGTGGCCAAGATGGTCCTGAGTCACTTCTGGAGTGCAGTGGCCTAGATGGTCCTGAGTCACTTCTGGAGTGCAGTAGCCAAGATGGCCCTGAGTCGCTTCTGGGGTGCAGTGGCCAAGATGGCCCTGAGTCGCTTCTGGGGTGCAGTGGCCAAGATGGTCCTGAGTCGCTTCTGGTAGCTAGTCGAACCAGAGCCTATGCAACCACTCACTTGATTTGTAATCAATAAAGTTGTGGCCTAAATTCTGCCAAAAACCAAACCAAAAATATGAGTCATGTATGAATTTATTTCTAGGCCTGGGATAGAGGGTCTCCACACGCAAATCCCATGCCTATAGGTTTCATAGGGAAATAAAGGAAGCTTATTTCGTGGAACTCAACCAATGCCAACACTAAAAACAACAACATACAATTTACTTTGGAAGCAGGACTAAGTGCACTTAGTTGGAAAATGTCCATAACATCCAGTACTTAGGATCACAGCCTACTGAGCAGTTAGAATTCATAAAATACCATTGTTACCCTTTAGACTGATGCTTTGGACTCATGTTTCTATTAAAAACAATTACTTCTGAATAATGAAAAATTCTGCCTCCGCCTTCAGAAGATGGACAGTTGTTTTGTGATTGTAAGAGCGCCTTCTGTTCCTATCAGCACTTTGAACACACACTCCAATGCCAAAGTTGGTGAAGTGAGAGAGATGAAAGGGGGCAGTGATGATGAGAGGGGAGGCACCAAGCAGAGTTCTCACAAGAGACTCAGCAGCACAACATCTGATCATTAATGTCCATCAAACATTTTGGCTCTCATTCAGCTCACATAAGAGAATGGTGTATTGGGAACAAGAAGGAGGCTGCTGTGCTGACCCAGGAAAAAAGCCAAGGTGTCTGATTTAGGTTTCAGAGGCTGTCCTCCCATTCTCCGTTACAGTAAGAATGATATGCTATGCTAGAGCTGTGGAGTGCTTCATGAGTATGCAGATCTAGCTAGCCCTGTTAAGTATGCAGCTTGTACAGCATTATAATTTGGCTAGCTAAATAATTTAAAAACCTATTCCACAAAAATAGCTTTAATTTTCTAGAAACCTGACATTTTGGCTTTGGCTATAGTTTCTGTAAATGCAATGTCAAAATAACATAATATTTTGAAAACAATCAATATGCTAGGTAAAATCGTATCCATGAATTAATAGTGGTCCACTGTAAGATGTACTTTGACTCTTTGAACTGATTTCCAACTCTGAGATAATTTCAGCAAAGGCCACACTCTGCAGGCCATGGGCCCATTGAAAATCAACACACCCACATGAGTAATTGTGATAGGGTTTGGACTGATTGCCCACTAGACCATAGGTCTGAAAACAGAATTGCTAATTTGAGCGCAACTTGAAGAGGAAAAGCAACAGCTGGGTGCAGCATAAGTGCCATCTCCTTGCCCCCCCCAACTTGATGCATACCCCACAAGCCAAGTGCCTCTCCTTGCTCTCTGCTTGGAGGTTCCTTGAAGGTTGCACGAGTGTTAACAGCTGCAATACAGCTGCCAATTCCTAGAGCGGAAGGGAAGGTCAATGAGAGGGGAGGTTTCTGTTTCCCTGCTTCCTAGCTGTTTCCTCTGTTACTGGAGAAGAGAAATGTAAGTGAAATCAGAGAAGTCAGGGAGCCCAGGCTAAGGAGCACAGAGCCACCAGCTCTTTTATGGAACACCAACAGCCTGAGAGAAGTGTTGGAACAGCCTCACACCCACCAAGGGTAGGAAAAATAGGGAAGCCCAGGCTCCATCAGATAATATTTTGTGTCACTATTTCCTTTGCAGGAAAGGTGGTATATATATGCAATGAATAAATAACAGATTAAGGAGGCCAGGGCAGCAGATGGGGTGGGATGGGGTGGAGATAAGGTGAGGGAGAGGGGAGATTCAGTACCTCCCTTCTACATGCACCTTCAACTCTTGAAATATGACACACTGCTCCTTTCTTTATATACAGACAGCGCAGGCATATGAAAAGAAATATTGGGAACCCCTGTTGGTGGGCACCCCTAAACAAGGATATGTGATTCAGAGCTCTGTCATTGTGATATCACGCATCACTGTCAGCATTTGCAAAAGGATCCTCAGTCATCTGTGAGGGTTTTTTTTCATTGCAATGGTTTTAAAAAACATGTATATTGGGGGATATTTTCCACAAATACATAAGGCATACAGAAGTTTATCCACTATGAACATTATAAATAACTCAGAGCCCTATTAACAATGCAGCACAACAAAAGCAGTTAAGATTAATAGTTACTCACAAGTTTGCTGGGAAGAATTAACACTCACACAAGTACTTCAAATGCAGCCAGTGAATCAAAAACATTTCAATGCAGGAATATGCAGCTGTCCCATATGGGGGTCAAACATGCAACCTTTGTATTATCAGTACCATACTCTAATCAACTGAGCTATCCATTTAAATGGTTTTAAGGTTTTTAATGCTGTTTTTAATAGGGTTACTTATTAAACTGGTTTTTAATATTTATATTTATTGCATGTTTTCAATGGTATCTGTTTAATTTATGCTGTGAACTCCCTTGGGCCCTGAAAGAGTTCCATTTGGATGGTATGCTATAGCTACAGTTGCATAGGGGCTTTTAATATATGTTTCTTCGCAGAACCAACCGGAACTGGTTTTTCCCCCTGGATGCTTTACAACTTTACCTTTGACAACAAAGTAGTTTTTGCTCACAGAGTAAAAACATGGAGTCTTCCATGTTCAGACTCCCCAGAATTGCAGTTTCCTGGCTATTTTCTCTTAATAAGGTATGCTACCGCTTCTGCAAATGCAAACAGTTAATTAACGTTTACTTCCTGCTTTTCTTTATGAAAACCTCAAGGCAAAGAAAATGTAAATAAAAGGAAATAGAGCTCCTTTGAAAGACAAGAACCATATCCCTTGGGCACAGACAATCTACTGACTTGAGCTGTCATCATAATTTATTGGGTCCTGTTTAAATGTACAGATGATACAAACAGCAGAATTCTGTTGCACGGCTTCTGTTGCAGAAAGCATTGACTTAGCTCTGCGGCTGGCAATAGTTCAATTAGTACATAACTGGCCATGTCCAATGGAGATTTTTAAAAATAGGTGTAAATGTTTAGACCAGTCCTTATATCTTGATAAAAGCATTGTGGGCGCCAACACAAACTGGCTGCCATGGGAACAACAACAGAAGAAGTGATGGCACTCCACACTAGAGAGTACGCTCACAAAAAACATGGTGGCTATTAGGCACAAATTGGCAGCCATGGGACATGGAAAAGGAAGAACATAAAAGTAAAAGAAAAGAATAATCCACAATTTCCCTTGGGATCTTTCCCAAAACACCATCAAATCAAAGTCTCCATGGATGGACCTATAAAAATCACAGATCCAGAATTAGACAGCAGAAAAAGCCTCAAGGCACACAATTTTTGTTTCAGTCGGCTCAGCTCCTCTCAAGAGCACCAAGGGAGGTCTTGCTGGACACCCATTGAGGACACTGAGATTAGACAGCAATGTGCTGCGAATCAAGGGCTCTCCTGCCTCCTAATAGTGGTGGTGAAAAATTTCTAGTCGTGAATGGTGGGGGTGGGGGTGTGGCAGTGGCTCACCTCAGGCAGCACCAGGTCTTGCACCAGCCCAAGTGCAAGATCTGGAATGAAATGTGTTGGTTCCTTCTCAGATCTGCTATATATAAAGAATGAGTAATGAAGTAACAATGAGTGAATAATAAAACAATGGATGCATTAATATATCCATGCATTAATGCTTCATCCAAAATGCATCATTTCTGGAAAGATTTCTAAAGTTCAGGATGGAATGAGCAGTTAAAGGGCTGAAGCTGAGAAGGTCTGAGTTATTGCCTGAAAGGGAGATTACCTAAGGACCTAATGGACAACACAAGGAATTTAATTATGGAAGGCAGGTGGAATATACATCTATGAAATAAATACAATACATATATTTTTAGTTGTGGACAATAGTTCAAGTGATGGAGGTTATTATGTATCATTTGGTGTTTGTTAAGATTTGTGATGATTTTAGCATACACACTTTGACAAAGCTCTGTGAAGTATTCGGAGATGATTCTCTGTTTGTATGTAGTTGTTTTATCTTTGTTTTAAATAAGATTAAGAGAAAAAAAGCAGTTGATCAATTGATGAGTATGGAGATGGAGATAAGTTTAAAATCTGAATTTACAGTGCAGTCCTGTGCAAGGGGTAAATGTGCCCAGAATTGCCGTCTAAACCGCAAACCCACTTATACACATTTACCTAGGAGCTATTGAACTCAGTTTGGCTTGCTTCTGGGTATTCATGTGTAATAGTGTGTCAATACTGTATGAGTTTAATTTTTAATATACAAATAAATTATACAAAAATAATATTTTTAGAAAACACTGCTCCTGCCTCCTTTTACAATCCAAGTATTACAATCCAGCTGGCAGAATTTAAAGGAACATGAAGCCCAATTCATATTGCATGGCTTTCCAAAGATACAGTAAAAAGGGAGTTGGATTAGTCAGTTTAAGCTAGAAGGAACACAAAGAGAAGTGCTTACTTGGCCAGAAAAGGAATTGAAAAGATAAAGCTTTAAGAGACTTGCATTCCAAGACCACGCAGAGTTAGTTGTGCCTTAGCCCACTGGTTTCAACAGGAATAGCAAACGCCTCGATAAATATGTGTTGGGATATGTACTTTAGCATTATAGATTATGTTTGGCTGGGTGAGGTATGTGGAACTGGGAACCTCCAGATGTTGTTGGACTAAGTATTCAAACATCCCTGTATACTGGCAACGTTGGCTGTGGTTGACTGGAGATAAGAGTCTTTCAACATCTTGAGGGCCAAAAGTTCCCACCACATTTCTTTTATATGATAAATATGTTGAATGTTAAATTGTAAAATCATATATATATATATATATATATATATATATATATATATATATATATATATGTCATCATCCTGACCAGCACTTTACCCAGCGAGAGAGAAAGCAGCGGGTCAGGTGGGGGGAATGAGGAGTGAAGCGGAATGGAGGAGGGACAGCTCAGCGATGTATCAGAGCCCCTGCACTGCCCTAGCCAACAAGTGGAAGAGGGAGCACAACCGCTTTCGGCACCCGAATTGAGGCGCGCACCCAAACACAGGTTTAGGGGGCGGCCTTTCGGGGTCCCCAAGTTATTATGCTGGCCCCGGAGCAGAAGGATGCCATTGCCGGATTCTGTGAGTGACTAGGAGGTCATGTTTTCTGCCATCTCTGCACTGTGAATAGTATGCACCATAAAACCCTTAAAGACAGAACGGACTGGAGCGTCTTTACTTGGAAGTAGCTGCAACAATCCCCTGATAATATATATAAAGTTCCCCACCACTGGCTTAAGTAATGAACTTCCAAAGTAACAATTCCAATTGCTGTAGAGTCATGAAGAAAAATGGTACCTGTTGAATCTTTGCCTGAAATGCAGATTTCTAAAAGCATAGGATTGGTCCCCCCCAAAAAACCACAGGATTCTCAAAATTTAAAAACTTAACTAACTTGCTTTCTGCTCTTTTGAACAGAAGGTACGATGATTTCAGATTGCTGCAACAAAGGGAGCTTGCAATCTCTGTGCCTTTAAAATATAAACATGATGTTGAAATTCAGCAAGTTAATCACTTCCCAATCATGGTTACTCCATTCATTTGAGTTTGCAAGTGTATGAATAGAGAGCATTATTGTTTTGAAACACTACAATGAAAGGGAGCCCCCAGCCCTGCCAGTTTTATCTGAGATTTTATATCCATTTGTTTTTACTTCCATCCTTCATGCCCCACATGTAAGCCCTTTCAAGCACTACGCACATGAATAGGTCGCCATAGAATTACTGAGGTGCAGGGCTGTGACCCTGGCATCAAGTATGCCCTGCTCTGCCCCAGGGATAGCCACATATAGGCACAGATGTCTATGGGAAGGGGGTCTATGTGTGAGTGACTGCTTGCGTGTAGCCTTCAACACTATGAGAATTTCTGATTACAGAGTCCCAGCCATGAGGAAGCCTTTATACAAGCAGCTACCAGTACTCATGTAAAGCTTCCCTTAAAATGTTCATGACAACGTTCAAAGTTCATAGCATGCGTTAACGGGATCTGGCCCATTAGGTCAGCTAATTCCCCAGAAACCAACAAAATAGACATATACAGTCTCTTAGGCACCTCAAGCTCTTTACAAGTCAGTTTGAACAAACTGAGGAAGCTTAAGACATCCATGGGTGGTTTATATACAGGGAATAATCAGATATTAAAATCTCTGAGGGACAACTCACGAGTTGCACGTCTTGGGGCCTCGCCACATGGCTCCCCCTCGTAATACTCCTGAGCAGAATGGTAGATCAGTGCTTGGGTCTCCAGACGCCTTGCCTCTTCCTCATAGACATGCAGGGTCCTGGGACGCCGTAGATAGTTGTCTTCCTCTTATTGGTGAGGCGGCCTCCTAGGTTCCCAGTAACCCTCCGGTGAACAGACTCTGGGTGGGCTGGTCAGCCAATGGAACTCAGGTCCGCAACTTTCTCTGGGATAATGCGCCGGCTCTCTGTAGCCACTCACAGGGACTCCACAGCCTTCCCTCGGGCGTCTAGGCAGCTCCCTGTAGGCATATTCCTCCCGGCTAACAGGTCGGGCTTCAGCAGCATGACGGCGTCGCTCTCAACCCGCAGAAAACTCCAAGGGCCCCTCCGGTGCCCATTCTCTATGAGGCGACTGTCCCATCTCTCTCAGACTCACCCCCGGCCCAGAGTTTACGATGTAGGCTCCCCTCGGGTAGCTGGAAGTAACTCTGGCCTCCTCAGCAGTAAGGTGTCGGAAACGCCTCTGCACCCGCTCCTCAGCCTTCACTTGCAACCCTCTCAGTTGGTGAAGACTTGTAACTTCCCCCTCCTCATCCGAGAACAGGGGGGAGGAGGCACCTTTCGAACCAGCTCTGGCCGGCACCTCCGTCAAACAGGAGTGGAGACTGGAATGCTCCGTTGGTCCCCACTGGTCAACAGTCAACAGTGTCTGTGTGGGGTCTATGCCTTCTGCCATTCCTGACTAACTAATTTCTTAACAAACACCTGTAACCTCAAAAGAAATATGTGCACACTCACAAATGTAGCTTTGCTCGGAGGAGTTCAATCCCACTGCTGCCACCATGTTAGGATCCGGCACTCCCTGCCCCTCACACCTTGTCCTTCTCTATCCAGACTGGAACTGTGTGAGCGGGATGGGAATACAGACCCGTGTACAAAACACAGAAACCAAGCAGGTAGTTTTGCCACCACTTCCTCATGCCATAAGTGACCATAGGGCAGGAGCCAATGAAGTCCACTCCCACCTTTACCAGGTGCACTTAGCACTGCGTACTTTATCGTACCACAGATACGATAGGGTAGGTGACTAAGCAGCTTAGGAACTGAGTTTAGCTTTCCCCTCAGCAAAGCCCCAAAGAACAGAAAAGCAGAAATCCTTTTCCAGGATTTATTATAAAATCAAGACAGTTTAAAACAATGCACATTTCCTTAAAAAGTTACAAACATAAAATAAGAACGGTATTTAGTATTTCTATCTACCGGTAAGTTCATACAAACCATTAGCACTTCAGGAGCACAGCAAGAAGTCACAAGAAGTCAGAAGCTGGTTTCAAAGTGGTAAAGTGCCCTCAGGCACCTCACCCTGGCAAACAGCATGATGTGATGTTGCTCTGGCAAAGTTGCAAGTTGCAAATTGCAATTTTAAATCTCAAAGCCAGGTGTCTTTATACACATTTACACCGAGGGGTTTTTTGATCGATAGCCAATCCTCATTGGGCTCCAGTTTAAAGTTACCAATAGGAATATGGGTGAATCATAACTCATGGTCCACACACATAATAGACTTCGAAATAATGGAGGGAAACTCCCTATTTTTCCCCATGTCCGATTGACATATACCAGGCACCCAAGATGGAGAGGTGGAGATCTTTCCTAACCCATTCCACATCCTCCCAATTACCCCAGGTCTCTCCTTTCAGTGGTAATCAGACAACAGCTCTGGCCTTTTTACAGCCTAGGCAATTAAATCACCCTCTTAGAGACAGGATTGGGGGGGGGGGGAGAAGACGTCATTTTAAGAGGCCAGCTTGCTTTCCTAAAAAACATGGAGTTTCTTCCCTTCCCACAATGCTACATGGGAATATGAACCAGAGTTTAATATTTGGTGTTCTTAATTACACAACACATGCTGCCATGCATGCTGGGTCTTTCAGAATTAAAGGAAATGTGCTGAGAGACACTCAGGCCTACAGTGGTGCTTGAACAAGAGGCATCAGACCTTCTTTCCTCCAAGATGATTCGGCCAGAGGAACATGGAGGACCCAATCTCTGACAGGCAAGCTGCCAAATATTTTTAATTGCAGGTACTTCTCCTAACATTGGATTATTTTGAACAAGGTCACTCTAATTTCCTATGATGCCAAGCTGCCTGGGCATGCTCAGAGGCCTCTACCGTGTTTCTCCGAAAATAAGACACCGTCTTATATTTATTTTTCCTCAAAAAAACACACCATGGCTTTTTTTTTCAGGGGATGTCTTATTTTTCCCCCTCCTCCTCCTGCCACAGCCGGCATTGCTGCTGCGCCTATCACTATGTCTTATTTTCGGGGAATGGCTTATATTCCTTGAATGCTTAAAAATCCTGTGACGGCTTATTTTATGGCTACGTCTTATTTTCGGAGAAACAGGGTAGTTTCTGGAATGCTGACTATGTAATCAGTGTGCAATTCATTTGTACTTCATAACGTCTGGATTTCTCAGTAATTAGCTGAGGGAAATTATGGAACAGAACCAATGGATTCCTCCTACCCCTGGTTTCAGCAAAACCTGGTACCATAAAATGTACCACATTATCTATTTTTCATTATCCTTTTAAATATAAAAAAAGCTTACTATATTACTTTATTTTTCTTCTTTTCCAAATGCACAAATAGAGGATGTGTGTGTACAAACATACCGTTCTGACGCCATTCTCAAAGGCCTGGCGCGTTAAAGAAGCAGGTCCATCAACTGTCTTCCCATCATCATCGGGACCCCAGCTAGCACTGTAGATGTGTATGTGCTGGGGATTGAGGCTAAGTGATTTTGCTTCTACCATGTCTGTAACATCACCATCTAGCATCCGTACTCCTTGAAAAGAAAAATGGCAAATTGTATGACAATGGACATATTGAAGCACATTGGGGTTTTTTTTGGGGGGGGGAATGGCTGGTGTTTTTAACTGACTCAAACATACTTTCGGCCAAAAAGCTTTGTTATTGTTTGTATTTCATGTTCTGCTTGACAATGTGTTTTTCATTTTATTAATAAACAAAATAAACCAAAGATAAATTGCATTTGAGCATTTTAATGCTCAAATGAAGTCTTTGGATTACTTGTTTTCATCGGATCAAATCTATTTAATGTTTTTTAAATGGCCATTTTCAAACAAAACATATTTTTTTAAAAAAAATAAAAAAGGGTTTTTCCGGAAAGTAATGGTGTGGAAACAAATTATAATACATTTTTAATTGGCCTCAGTTCACGATGAACATGCCAATCATCCATCTGAAAGGAAGGATAAGTGGAGAGGGAAGCCAGCACACTGCTAGCTAAAGAGACTGTTCAAAGGGGGGGGGGAGCTGATGAGTCCTGAATCACCAGAATGCCTTCTGCTGAAATCTCCCTGCTAATATGGAAGGTGATCTCCTGTTGCTGGCAGTGTCTACAGCACATCCCACTAGGTAACTACTGTTCATAGCTGCCAAGTCTCCCGTTTTCCCCAGGAAATCCCCGTTTTCCCAGCTGTTCCTAGCTGAAAAAATGGATTTTTTTGTTTCCCCCCGGTTTATTCTGACTTTTGATGCTGCTTTGCCCAGTTCCAAAATGGCTGCCGTGCGACTTCTGACACGGCGGCCATTTTGGAACTGGGCAAAGCAGTATCAAAAATCACTTCTGAGCATGCTCCGCCCAGTTCCAAAATGGCGGCAGCGCTACTTCCGGTCTGCTATTTCCGCCCGGTCCCTTATTTCTCTGATTTGGCAGGTATGACTACTGTTACCTCCACCATTTCACCCCACTGCCATTCAAATCCCACCTGGAGAGCTAAACCAGGAAGTTATGATTGTGGAATTATTTCTCTGTGGCAGAACCTGGAAAAGCTCTCTTCACGGTGACACAAATGGCATATTCTCAATCTCAGCAGGGCACACTCAGGCCTTGGCACAAAGACCATTGTTAGTGGTGAAAGAAGCAGGGAGAGTAGTGGCAGTGAGAAGTGGGCCCATTTAGTTCCTTCTCACGGTGTGAGGTTTTGTTTCCTCTTATGTACATGCATCTTATGTATGTGTACACAGGGCTAGGTCCAGATTTTCTATTTCTCTCTCCTCTCATTTTCATTTCATATTGGTGCCCTGCTTTCCCTTGCAAAACGAAGCCCAAAGCAACTAACAACAACATACTAAAGCAAATGTGATGAATATCAAAATGTGAAAAATTCTATAACAATAAAAATTTACAAGATTTTTTTTTGGGGGGGGAGAGGTGCTCTCTGCAATGTCTCCCCATGACCTGCCTCACTGTCACCAAGGTGATGCTGGAGTTTCCTCCTCTTCCTCCACCAGACAGAGGGCAGGCAGTGCCCCTGACCCCGTTGTTTGCTCCTGCCACTCACCCTCCACACCCTAGGCAGGTGGGTGATGATGACTGATGCCAGGAGGCACCCCAGCAGCTGCCCCCAGAGGAAGGGAGAAAGCAAGTGAACAGCACTTAGCTACCGTTGCTGCTCACTAAGACTGGAGCAGCAGCTACCACTTGTTTCCTTACCCTCCATCTATGGACAGACATTACTGTTCACTTGCCTGCTTGGGAAGGCTAGTTAATATCACCAGCTGCTAGCTGTAGTATAGGCGACACTGTTGGTGGCATGGCACAGTACAGGGGAGAGAAAGCAAGAAGGGTGGAACCAATCCTTTCAAGCAGCCCAAGGCTAGGAGGCTGCCCCACAATGCCAACTCCTGACACCAGCCTTGCGTGTATGCAAGTGTGAGGATGTTTGTTCTGTTTGCTGTGTGTTTCCTTTCCTTTCATGTATCTGTGTCTATTGTTCACAGATCCTATCCATGTTTACTCAGAAGTAAGTCCCACTATGTTCAATCCTAACTATGTCCACTCAGAAGTAAATTCAACTGAGCTCAATGGGACTTATTCCCAGTTATGTGGGTTTAGGATTGCAGCATTTGGGTCATAAAAGTGACACAGGTTTGTAAACTGAGAGGGGTTTTTATTGTGTAGTATAGCTGATCTATTTTAAACTTACAAATTCTTCTCCCAGTACTGCACTACAACCATAAAGGCATCATATGTTTTCAGTGCAATTAACATTTGTAAGAAATGCAAAGAACCGCTAACAGATCTTCAGGTTTTAATATTTAGCTTGATTCATTCTTGAAGCAAAGATAAATATAAGGTGAATTCCACTGAGGCCCTTATTTGAGTGGTGTCACCTGCTGTAGTGTGTTCACAAAAAGAAGTGGCCTATGGTGTGGTATGTTTTGCTTGTATTGCATTACATTGTGTTGTTGTTATTCTATGCCACCCTGGGATATGTGTGGATTGCCAGTTTAGAATAGTGTTAGACATATATATTTACTATATGGGAAGGTTTTTTAACCATATGGTTTCTTGACCTTATTTATTATTATTATTATTGCTACTACTATTTATTAAACTTGTTAGTCACTTGCTACACAAAAGGTTTCCAAAAAACTAACCACATATTTAACCACCTATTTCTTCTTCCATGCCTCCCCCTTGCCCTCCAAAAAGGGATGTGGAGAAGACTCTCAGTTGAAGATTCATCAGGAAAGGCATTCCATGTTTATTAACAAACACATGGCTCTTCGCAGCCTTTTTATTACACTCTGTGTAATGTCTTCACTCCATAGCAAAACTAGTCAGTAACCAAGGATAAACTAACAGCAACCAATAATTCAAGAACAGACCTCTCTGTATTGCTGCAATTTAGCATACACTTCAGAAATGGGCACCTTCTCCACATTTATATATACCCACAGAATTCCAGTTTCTTTGTCTTTGAGACATTTATTTATTTACTAAATGTATCCCTTGCCTTTTTATCTATAGAGGGGATGTAAGACTGCTCACAATTCTTAAAATATAATACAATAGATCACATAAGAGTAATTACTATATCGAAGGCATAAGATAAAGCACCAGCAGAAGAAGTGCCAGACCATCCAGCCAGTATCTGGGTCATAAAAAAGGTAAAGGGACCCCTGACCATTAGGTCCAGTCATGACCAACTCTGGGGTTGCACGCTCATCTCGCATTATTGGCCGAGGGAGCCGGTGTATAGCTTCCAGGTCATGTGGCCAGCATGACAAAGCCGCTTCTGGCAAACCAGAGCAGCACATGGAAACGCCGTTTACCTTCCCGCTGTAGCGGTTCCTATTTATCTACTTGCATTTTGACGTGCTTTCGAACTGCTAGGTTGGCAGGAGCTGGGACCAAGCAACGGGAGCTCACCCCGTCACGGGAGCTCACCCCGTCACAGGCATTCGAACCGCCGACCTTCTGATCAGCAAGCCCTAGGCTCAGTGGTTTAACCACAGCGCCACCTGGGTCATAGGCGTTGCTTAAACAGACCTGACACTTAAAAGCAGGCAGGGAAGGAGATACACAGTCCAAAGGCTGTGTAGGTGTCTCTTCCAAAAAGGCTTTTCCCTCTGGACTTCAGACAGTGATGGGACACACCCTAGGAACTCAGCTGGCAGGTGGAGGACGGCATTTGACACTGGAGATATTGCACACTGCCAGGATATTATTTACATAGAGAAGCAGACGGGGAGGCTTGGAGAACCATACCTGAATCCCTTTTATTTCTTATATAAAACGTGCCTTCATTCAAAGAATGGCATCATATTTGGATCTAATATGACCTGAGGATTCTCAATATTATTTTCTAAAATGCAGTTTCTATTATTCTGTCAGAGCAGATTCAACTTAAACCAGACAGCATCCCATGTCTTGACAACCTGCAGTAAGCGTAGCTATTTTCTCATTTAATAAGTATGTTTCTATTTATAAACCAAATTAGCATCTTCTAATTATGAAACATAACAGCTTTGTTCCCATCTTTGCTATGAATTAGCTTGAGTGTTTATTCAGTTCTTAACCCAAGCCTGGCTATTCAATTGAAAAAGCCCCCCCCCCCCCATTGATTTGAAACAAAACTGCTCATGCTTTGCGAGATCACACTTGTCCAAATACTGATCTTACTGTGAAATTTACTTTATGAAAAAGAACAAACATTAATTCAGGTCGCAATCCCTTTACTTTTATCTTAAGGATGTAAATAATCAGAGCAAACAAGTTAATCGGGTGTAGAAGTTATGAATATAGGAAGCTGCTTAGTCACACCATTGGTCTGCGCTGTCTGGTCTGGCAGTAGCAGGCCAAGGACCCAAGAAAAGATCCTTCCAAGCATTCAGACTAGAAAAGCTGCAAGTGGAGATGCAGGAAAACGATGCTGGCAAATCATGTGCACTTTGGTGAAGTAGTTGCTATTGTTTGCCTACAGTTGGACGTTCTTTAACTGGATTGCCGGGCACAATCCTGTTGGTCTTTTCAGCACAAGGTGAAGACTTTTCTGTTCACTTGGGCCTTTTAAATAACAGATAAGCCTCTTATGTTAAGTTTTAAATTGTGTTTTGTGTTTCCAATTTTTAATTAATATGTTATCGTGTTATTGTACTGTACATTTTTCTCTCTCCTTTGTGAGCTTCCTGGAGATCTCCAGTTATGGGCTGTTATATAAAAAGAGTAAATAAAATAACTGTAGCCTCTGATAATATTCTATTAATTGCTATTTTTTAAGGTGCTAAAAGATTCTTTATTGAATATTTCAAATAGTTATACCCTGACAATCTCCAACATACTGTTTATTTTTCAAACAATAGACCATTGTTCAAAACATTTTGGGTTTCTGGTGGCAGGAAAATCTTAATTGTCTATCAGCCAGTTAAGCTTGAGATTGTGAAATCTGGTTCTGGCAACATCAAGCACAAGTTTCTTCACAGGTTTTAACAGATTATTGTTATTCATAAAATGGGTTGTATTCAACATTTGTCATACCATGAGCAGACCTACTGAAATTTATAGATTTGAATAACTTAAGTCCCTTAATTTCAATGGGTCTCTACTCAATGTAGAACTTAGCTAAATACAACAATGCTATTTTCTTCCTTTAGCTGAAATACTAAGATTAAAGTGCCATTATTGAGCCGAATAACGAAAGAAAGGGAAAAAAAACCTGAAAATATTGAAATACAGAATTTCACTTAAAATTACTGAATTTAACCCAAGAACGGTAGGCTAGTACTATAAATTACAGAGGATGTGCAAAATTAAAAAAAATCCTTCTAGTAGCATCTTAGAGACCAACTAAGTTTGCCATTGGTATGAGCTTTCGTGTGCATGCACACTTCTTCAGATACCAAGAGGATGTGCAGCTACTACAAAAAAGAACAAGTCTGCATATGCTGTTCTCCTGTAAATCCGTTCCGCCGGCTGGCGGGGAGGAGTTGCGGTGGATCATGTGACCGCCCCCTCCCCCCTGGGGGCGTGGACGTTGTTCCGCGCCGCCCGGGGGGATCCCGGCCACGTCATCATCGGCAGCCAATCAGATGGCTGAGGGGGGCATGGCTGGGCGCCATTTAAGCTGCCACGTGAGCTGAGAGGCTCCCTCTTGGCTCGCGCTCTTAATCCACCCCCCATTTGCAGGTTTAGTTTGTTTTTTATTGGCCTTGCTATGGACCTCAGTTAGTCGCCGATGAGGGGCCTGGTAGGAATTTTTCCACTTGGCAAATTGGTTCAGGCCATTTGGTTTTCACCTACCACGTAGCAATCGTCACAACTTTGTAAGGTTTTGCGGTTAGGCATTGGGTGACATCCTGATTGGGGTGGGGAGGCCTGGCCATCGCTTGCCCCTCCATGCGTAGGTGTATTCCGTTAAAGGAATCCGGGGGTGTGGATCTTGTCTGAAGCCCGGGGTGGGGCTAGGGCCATGCCACGACCCTTCCGGGAACCCAGGGGTGAGCTCGAGTTGGTTTGCATCAACAACCTACCAGGGTTTACCCTACCAAACTACCTGCACAACGGGCAGGAGTCAGATATACCCTGGTCTACTCAATGCCTAAGCCAATACCGCTCACATTCTGTAACCAATAAAGTTGTGGCCTAAATTTGCCCAATAAAATTAACCTTATATCCTGTGTCCTAGTGTTTTATTCCTTCTTGAGGGGGTGGTTGCTGGGTCTTGACACGCAACATAAAAAAAACCCATGACAATGTGATTTCATGCTCCTGTTTCACTTTGTTGACTGTTGTTATGGAAGTGAGGAAGCATAGGGTATGATAACTTTGTTGACTGTTGTTATGGAAGTGAGGAAGCATAGGGTATGATAACTACCGGTACTTGTGACACAATGTTGTAGCCTTGGGAATTATAGGAGGAGAAACAGGATTGCTATTTTTAATGGCAGCCAGGCATGTCCCATAACATTGACTTTTAGGCCCACTTAAGCAACAGAAATTGTTGTAACTATCTGGATAAACTATCTTAATTTGTTCACCATAACTAAGAAATTGTCTTCTAACTGAGATTCAGCCTAGCAAATAACAAATAATTTAAATTCCACTGTAACTTCAAAAACAGCAACAAAGCAAAAATGTAGCTGTTAAAACATCTGGATGGATTAGGGCTGTAAAAAAACAACACAGGCAAACATTAATCCAGTCCACCACTGCCACAGCACCCCACCTCTCATCGAACGTGGTGGGAGCCAGAGTGCTCCTCAAAACTTTGCCGCTCGGTTTTTCTCCCGACCCCCTGCCTGGTGGGAGAGTGGAGTGGCAAGAAGGGGCAAAGGAATGCCTTGGCTCCTGCTGAACTTGGCAGGATCTGGGGTACTCCTCAAAGCATTGCCCCTTGGCTTCTCCATCTGAGGGCAGGGAAATGAGCAGCAACACCGCGTGTTGGAACACATCCCTCATTGACAGTAGAAGCAGTGGAGCGGGCACAGTGCCACCTCTTGCACTTCCGCTGCCTGAGGTGGGTGCTTGACCCTGCCTCTGGGCCCCTGAGGATGTATTCCCCCCCCCATCCAAAATACACCTTGAACAAATCGTATGTCTAGCCAGGGATGCCATGTCCCCTTTCACCACTTGAGATGAAACAGGAAGCGCTGCCCTGCCCGCCCCCCCCCCTGGTCTCCACCACCTCCACTGACAGCATCAGCACTGATTTCAGGTGAGTTTTCTCACACACCGCTAAATCTCACCCAAAATTGGTGGGGCAGGTGGGGCCCCACCTTGAAGGCTTCCACTGCCTGAGGCAGCAGCCTTATGCCATCGATTGGCTGCACTGTGTCTTGCTTTAGAGTGTTTTCTCTCCCTTGTCTGGATTATTTCTGAGCAAGCACACTTATGATTCTGCTCTTAGGTTTTTACATTAATCACAGACAACAGTTACACTTACCTCCGATTCTGGCATTATATGCAATCCCAACTATACAGTGTGAGTTGTTTGCAGTAGCTGCTACTTCTCCAGCACAACGGGTTCCATGCCTATAGGAATAGACAGATATTTTAATATACCGGTAAGTACTATTAACCCGCAGCTGGGTAAGTTTGGGGACCCCTGCAGTATTAGCATCATGTAACCAAGATATGTTACTACCCAACAGTACAAAGACTCACATTTCTAAAAGCATTAAAAAGCTAAGTATGAACTTATTTGTGCAATGTGTCCTTTGAGTTGCTCAGAGCAGTATCATAGCATTCTCAAATGATCTCTCAGCTATGAACAAAAGGAGAGCCCTGCTAGAACACAGCAAGGGTTTATTTTGTCCACCTGTTTCCTAATGCCAACCAGATGCTTGTGTTCCCTAGCCACTGGTATTCACAGGCATTCTGCTTCTGAATTGAGAGGTACTATCCAGTCATTGTCCCATTTTAAAGCTATCTCAGGGAATGGCCACCACATCTCATAGCAATGAATTCCATAATCAATGTGCTATAGATTGGCTAGGTTCAGGTCAGGGCTGGGCCTACATAGTTTTACAGGCAGAATGCCATAAGGTGTTTTAAAGCCATTTTCTTGATATGTTCTTAGCACCAATACTTTTTCAATAGTTATCTCAGAAATATATTGTTTGCCGATGCTATTTTTGTCCTCTGAACTCTACACATTACAACTTTTTCCTTCATAAGTTAGTTTAAGGTTACCAGATTCCCCCCCCCCCCGATGAATCCAGGGACACTTTTCAGCTTCAATGGATTTTGTATGGGGACCAATTTGTAAATCCGGTGACTGTCCCCAGGAAACGGGGATGTCTGGTAACCTTAGGTTAGTTCTCAATATGCACTGATGGTAAAAGCAACCCAACCTCTTCCGTTACTTTGGTCTGTTTATGTCAGAATGTAGGCTGATGCAATAGATCAGCCGAGTTATTCTGAGATGAAGACGCTCAGGGCTTGGGAAATCGCATAGATTAACTAGGTGACACATTCATGTATTATGCATAATAACTACCTCACTTGTTTCAGAACGTATTGCCAGGTTGCTCTCAAAATGTTTAATTAAAAGAAAAAAAGAAACCTGATCCATTTTGAGTTTGTGTAAGATTTTAGTCTAGGCAGAAAGTCAAGGTGTAATTTTTGCTGTCTCAACTACCTGACCTTAACATTCATCCTTTCATTATACACAGTTAGCTTGTTTAGAGCACACTTCTACCAGATTTTTAAAAAACAAAAAACAATCTAATCCAATATAGAATTCAATAAGCAGAACTGCTTTTCAGTCCCACATATATGCTGACCACTCTTCACACTTTTAAGATAACCTTTTATTCCCACCAGATGTAAAGCAGAGCCAAACTAGACATGACCTTAACTATGCAGTTCTGCCCTCAACACAGCTTATTCTGTGGGAACAGGGGACCCTTCAGCCTTTGCCCTCTACTATGGTGCCGAACTTGATGTGGCCACCTTTGAAAGCGAAAGCAATTTATCCCAAAATATAAAAGCTAAAACATCTGTGCATTTGCACCACTTTGGAGCAGGGGTAGGCAACCTAAGGCCCGTGGGCCAGATGGGCATACCCACGGGCATACCTGCCAAGTTGCTGTCGGAGAAATAAGGGACCGGGCGGAAGTAGCAGACCGGAAGTAGCGCTGCCGCCATTTTGGAACTGGGCGGAGCATGCTCAGAAGTGACTTTTGATGCTGCTTTGCCCAGTTCTAAAATGGCCGCCGCGCCAGAAGTCACACTGCAGCCATTTTGGAACTGGGCAGAGCATCACCAAAAGTCGCTTCTGAGCATGCTCCGCCCAGTTCTAAAATGGCCGCCGCGCCAGAATAAACCGGGAAAAAACAAAAAAATCCATTTTTTCAGCTAGGAACAGCTGGAAAAATGGGGATTTCTCGGGGAATACGGGAGACTTGGCAGCTATGCCCACGGGCGGTCCGGGAATCAGCGTGTTTTACATGAGTAGAATGTGTCCTTTTATTTAAAATGCATCTCTGGGTTATTTGCGGGGCATAGGAATTCGTTCATTTCCCCCCCCCCCCAAAAAAAAATATAGTCCGGCCCCCGACAAGGTCTGAGGGATGGTGGACCGGCCCACAGCTGGAAAAGGTTGCTGACCCCTGCTTTGGAGAGAGACAGGTGGGGACTGGAGCTAAATTCACTACCTAGGACCAGAGCTCTTCCTGCAGCTGCCAGTCGCCCAAGTCTCCAAGAGCAACACTACAAGACGGTGCCATGCTACTCTGAACAGGGATATTAGGGGAGCCCCCCTGCCGCCGCCAAATCCCTCATCAGGACAAGGCCAAATCAAATAGCGTCATTCTAGGAACCGTGCGAAAGAAGAGAATGATAGCCACCAGCTGCAAGGCATTGGGAAAAGCTTCAGTAGTATTTCGCCCTAATTCCCCACCATCACCAACCATGAAATATGATTGGAAAAGGGGTGCAGACCCTTGTATGCCCACAAATTCAAAGTGATTTTTAAAATAGAAATAATAAATAAATAAATAAGCCTTAATTAATAATAATAAAGGCCATGAAGGTGAAAGACTGACATTAAAGGGAGGAAAACATTCTTATTAGTCCGACCAACCACTTGAGTGATTTTGTTGGCAATATGATAAAGATTAACAGCAACAATTCAGTAAGAAAAGTCAAACCCCTTATGAAGTTATATCAGTCTGACTGTTGATTTACTTATTTTAGGAATTTTTACAGCAATGAAAGGCATTCACAAATAATACTTCAAATTTATAGGTTTTTTATTCCCGTTCCTTGGTGTATGCTGTGGAAATGAATTTGCATACAAAAGAATTCTGGCAAAAAGCTTGTCACAAATATTCATGTTATTAGCTGTCTGCCCCAAGTACGTCAGCAGTGTTTGTGCAGCTGTCTTGGAAAAAATTCAAGGGATTATATGTTATTTTCTTCTGCCCTCTCTGTTCACCACTGCATCCACCTGCTGCCTTGGCTGATAACTTCCTTAGAAGCAGTAATGGCACACACGGCATTGCAGAATACAGCCTGGTTCATTTTTTATGAAAAGGGTGCTACCATAGTTGACAATAAACATATATTCAGCACATCTGGCAGGGATGCCAACAGATAAAAGATTTTTAGTTAACAATTTAAAATAAAATCTCAACTCCCAAAATATAACTACAGGAATGATCAGTCAATGTCTCTGCATCAAGAATGTTGGGAGAAGGGCAAGAGAAGGTCAATTAATTTAATTTCCACAAGATAGAGGGAGTTTATAACTATCAATAATAATAATTTGGAAAATGATTAATTATTTTGATGATTAATTAAAGTAGCCGCTTCAGAAATAAAGTTTTGGAGGAACATCCCACTGCCTTAAAATACCTGTGTCCCTTTACTGTTGTATTCTTTTCCACATATTTCAAAAATAAATAAATAAATAAAAATTGTCCTAACAAATTCAGGTCACAAAGCCAGAAACACCCAACTGTGCAATTCCACACATTTTTTGAGGCATGCAAAATAAACACTTTTTGTATTGCAAAACTTCTTCACTTTAATATATTCCCATTGCAGAATTTGTGTTTTGTGATTGCACAATCCACAATGTTTTACTACAGAATTCTAGGCTGGATCTACACTGATCTACAAAAGCACTAAGAAAATAATATTACATAGCTCTCAATGCAAAGCTCTCAATGCAATTTTCCATTGACTTCTGTACAGTGCCCCCTGGTGTCACATTTTTATAACACATTTATAACGTTATCACTCACTAGTATAGATTAGTCCCTAGTGGCCCTGGTAATTGACTCAGTACATAGTGAACATATTCTACAGCAAACCGTAGTAGATTGTTGTTGTTTTAAAGAGATAATATAGCAAAATCTTAAGGGAATTCATTCTGTGTCTTTGTTCTAAATATTACGCTCTAGTGTAGATTATGCTATTTTGTACCGGCTGTAATATTAGACATCTGGAAAGGGAGATTTGTTTTCCTTTTCATTTCCCAAGAGAGCAATAAAAGAAGGATAAAAGTTGTGTGAGTGTGTGTGTTTGGGTACAGGTGGAAGTTAAGTGTTGAGAGAGAGAGAGAGAGAGAGAGAGAGAGAGAGAGAGAGAGAGAGAGAGAGAGAGAGCGTGCACCCTTGGAGTTATGTTGACAGAAAATCATTTAAACGATGACTTTTGTCAACTACATGTGATCCTTTTCCATTTATCTTTCTGCAGACAGGTTTTGAGCAAGTTCACACTGGAATATTTTCCAGCAAGGAAAAACCAAAACTAGGGGCCAAACTAGATACTGTATCTTCCCCCACTTTTTTATTAAGGAAAAAATCATCTTTTGGGGGCTGGCTGCATTCTTTTCACTGTCTTTTTTCTAGACTAAAGCAGTACAGGGGACTGCTTAACTAACTATTTTCCCCTGGGCCACTTCCCCATTCACTGCCCATCCAAAGCTCCTCCCCAGAGAAGCGGAACTATATGGCTCTGCAGAGGAAAAAGCAGCTTGGCCGGCAGATTTGTATGGCAGAAGAGGAAATGATTGCAGTCGCTCCCCTCCCCCTCCCCTCCCCCTCCCCTCTGGTGCTCCACTCATGATTGCAGCCTGCATCTGTTGTTTTTCTTTAAGAAAAAATGTGGAGGGAAAGTTGCACAAAGGTGGTGAAATGAAGTTTGGTCTTGAGAGATGAGCTCAAATGGTTTAGATTGATTGGTTGTGTGTTTGAGGATTTCCATTCTTCTTCAGGGGACATGATAGATTTTTACAAGTATGAATCAACTAAACAAAAACATATTATTCCCTAACATATCAGTAGGATGTCCACTTGGGCATACGTATGTCTTAGATTGTTCAATAAATTGTTCCTGTCTTTGCCTTTCTGCATTCGGGTGGGTGCCCCTTACCAACATAAGTCCCCCTAGCAGCAGCTTCTGCATTCTCAGAAGAATTCCTAGGAATCAAGAAGGATGTATCTGTGTGTGAATGAAATGAAAATAATAATTTAAAATACTCCCAAACTGTCTGACAGGAACCTGTGAGTTTACAGAATATTAACAGCCATTTAGCTCCTTCCTTTCATTGCCATCTGCATGAAATTAGGCCAAGGGCTGCAGGCTAAATAAATACTGATGTTTCTGCCCCCCCCATTCTGCAAATGAATGAAAAGTTGTTTTCTTTGAGACCAGGGGCTATTAATCTCATTTCTTAAAGCTAAATGAATGGAGCAACCCTATGTGTATGAGAAAACCCCATAGTAGAGCTATGGCTCACTGTTACTACCGGTAGGGCAGTGGGTGGCAGTGAACTTTTTAAGCCCTTCTTTTGCTTTCATTAAACCTCTTTTTCATTTTGATTTCCAGCCCCATGATCAACAGGAAGGAATTGTGCCAGGAGTGGTACAGCTGAGGGCTCCTCTGGGGAATTTGTCAGGGGGGTGAGGCAGTTTAAGGCTCTGCAAATCTTCAGCCATCCCCAACATACTCTGATTTGAGCCCCACATTCCTGGAACATCGCTGGCCTCCAGAATATCATATTTGTGATTCAATCAATTAGATTAGAGCACTCAGTTGTCCTAATGCAACAAATTTATTCTCTTTAAAAACAAAACAAAGGAAGTGCTGGGAGAATGCTGGGGAAATGCACTGGAAGGTGTGAGATAAATGAATGATGAACAAATGCTCAGTAGACTAGATATGCCACTGCCAACAGCCCCTAAGGTGGCCTTTGGTCAGCTTTAGAAGTGTACCAGGTCAGTTCTTCATAACAAAGCTCAAGCAGTTTAAGGGCAAGGCAAGGCAAGGCAAGGGTGCTGGTGCTTAAACTGTAGGAAAACAAGCAATGGAAGTAGAAGGGCCCAAGATGGACTATTGGGAACTGCAATATCAGGAAACGTCCTGCAGAGACTGAGCAGCTTTATGCTAGTGCAACCAAATTTCCCTTCCTGATCATCAGTTGAGCTACAAGCTACTGTAGGGGCCTACTCAACCTGAGTAACCACTCCTTTTGACTACTATATCTTTTATTCTTGAAGTCTCCTTGCAGACACAAGAGCTTATCCACTGATTTTGAACATCCTAATGGGTCCACCTTCATCAGAACTCCATGGAGCAAATGGCAGAGTCTGATCTGTGATGTGGTGTAGGGCTTTGTGGGGTGAGGCCATAATGGGTCCCAAGTCTCTTTCTCAGACAGAGTATATTCCCAATGTCCAGCTCAGACTCCTGACAAAAACCAATTGAAGTGAACTCTGAATGTTAAATATATATTCTGTCACACACTATGTTCACCTTTCACGTCTTAGGAGAAAATATTCATTGCTTGGATTCATTATTTGTTTCTCTTGACCAACAAAATTAACTGAAGTTGCTCATGCTTTGTACAGAGTATTCCTCCTAAAGATTTCCATTCTATGTACAGAAATTATGTCAATCAATCAATCAATCATGCTTCCTAAGCAACACACTGTATTAAGAATAGGAATCAGACAACTAAATGTTTTATAAGCATCCAATTCTGCATAGATGTTTAAGTGGGAGGTCTAAATAAAATTGCAAGGGGTAATTGGTTAAGCGTGATGTAAAATTTTCCCTGGAACCTAGCCTAGAGTCTAATTTCAACACTTACTAACATTCCAGGGATATGGTTATATTAATGATAAGGAGGGTAGTCTTACAGTCTATCCAACAAATTAAATATCCAGCTTCCTAGTGCTCTGGTAACTCAAGAGTTAGTTGCTTTGTTGTTAAAATGTCAATCTTAAAATATATATGATTTTTGGTGAGATGAGAGATCCAGATATTGCCTAGCAAAATCTTGTTTAATGGCATATACAATTCATAAATCAGTTAAAATAAAGTAATTTGATTCAAGATTGTTTAAATCATTGTTTCGCTGGTTCCAATTCTCCCCATGCAATTTAGTTATAAGCAGCTTAAAAAGGTAGCATCCTTTGTTCTGTACTAGCGTAGACTAACCTTCTTTCTTGGATTCAGCACTACCAGAATAATCCCATGCATATGCCTACCTAGAAGTAAGTCTCATTGAGTTCAGTGGGGCTTATACCTAGCTAAGTGGGTATAGTATTGCACTTTTAATTTTGTAAAGTAAACTATAATTATGACTGCAGATATGAACATAAATAAATGTTAACCAATGAAAAACAGGTGATTTAAACAAGGTATGCCTTCAACGTAAATTTTAATATAATCTTGGCTTCAGTGTAAGTGCTTTTCTGAGACAGTAGGGAAAGAACACAGAATAACTGTATTTCACATCATATTTTAATCCAATATATACTGGTCTACTATTTAATTTTGAGGAACTGTACAACATGCCCTTAACTGCTACCTTTCAGTGTCTCTATCTTACACATAGCTGCCAAGTCTCCCACTGAAAAATGCGGGATCAGCAGCATCGTGGTACCGGAAGTTGATTCTACATGCGTAGAAGCAACTTCCGGTGCCGCTCTGCCCGATTTTCGGTGCCCAGGCATGGGTGGAGCGGCACCGAAAGTCGCTTCTACGCACGATGCGTAGAAGCGACTTCCGGTGCCGCGCTACCCATGTAAGGGCACTGTAAATCAGGCGGTGCCAGGATCCAAAATGGAGCCTCCCCGGCAGGTAGGAAATCCGGGGGATTTACGGGATTTTTCCCAATCCAGGCTGCCAGCGGGAAACGGTTTAAAAAGCGGGGGTTTCCCGCGAAAACCGGGAGACTTGGCAGCTATGATCTTACGCAGCTTTTTGTTTTATTTTTTCATTTTTATTTATTATCATTTTTTAAAAGATGCTATTTTATGTGCTAAAAACATGTAGGGTGGAATTGACGTCCGGGGGGAAATTTCCAAAAGGTGGTGCTTTGTCCTAGATATTAGGCAAGTCAATCGAAAATTGTGGGGGTGTTCTGGTTTTTACTTTTTGAAATATGGCAACCCTAAAACATGGTGTTTTGATATTGTATTTTTCCTACAAAAATCAAGTAAAAAGTTATTGACAAAAAACCATTAAATGTAATCTTTAATCATTAATTTTTTTCTGTCTCACAGTAATGAAAGTAGTCTATAAGTTAATATGTCCTCGCCTTATTTCCCAGCTGTTAAATTTCATCCTCACTAATAAAAAAATGGAACACTGCTTAACCAGCTAAAGCTCTAGTTGACTGATGTATTAATTAAACTGATTAAGCAGTAGGCCACATCAGGCACAATGAAACCTACCTCTGAGTAAGCATACAGAGGAATGCACTGAATAGCTTGCAGCCCAAATTATAACATGATTTCTGTTTCTGCATAGCTGCCAAGTTTTCCCTTTTCTCGCGAGGAAGCCTATTCAGCATAAGGGAAAATCCCTTTAAAAAAGGGATAACTTGGGGACTTCCGGCCACCGCAAGCGCTGAAGCCGGCGGGGTTTGCCTCGAGCTCTGAGGCAACCCGGCTTCGCGAGGGGGGGGGGAAGGTGAGATAGCGCCTCACCTCCCCAAAAGA
The DNA here is from genome assembly GCF_965207765.1 of Zootoca vivipara. NCBI lineage: Eukaryota > Metazoa > Chordata > Lepidosauria > Squamata > Lacertidae > Zootoca > Zootoca vivipara. Next base: position 3,508,507 of record NC_142593.1, on the reverse strand, counting down.
GCCTCAGGTCGAGCTTCCTGGGGACGAACAAGCTCAGCGGAGTCCCGAAAACGCGATCCCTCAACTCCCCGGCAAGCCTCAGAGCCCCGGAGAGAGTCGGAGTGGAGTCGCGGGGGCCATATTGAGCACAACCGTCACCCTCGTGAGGAGAAGCTACATGCTGGCAGCGGAGAGCGGTGGATTTCTTCCTTTTATTTTCAAGTAAGGATTTTATATTCGAACCTGTTAGCAAAAAGCTGCATTTGGAAAAATTATTGAAAATATCAAGAATTGGCTGCAGGGGGTGATTTAAAAAGGGAGTCGATTACCCCCCCTTTGAGAGACTGCAAAGCAATGAAATAATCCCTAGCTGATAAAGTGGGAGACATTGAATTTACCGGAAAGTGGACATAAAAACCCTCCTCTGTTGCAGGCACAGGGGAGAGGATTGAGCAAGTGGGAAATCCTGCAAAATGACGATTTATTAAAAGAAAGCCCGTCTGGAAGCTGGTCCCGGGTTCTCAGATGTGTCAGTGAATGGTGCTTAGATTTTGGCAACAACAAAGAATGATTTAAAAATAATAATAATAATATTAAAAGGATTGAGTAAGATTTTTAGAAATTATCTGGAAAATGGTGTTTAAAGAATTTATGCAGTTTGGACTTAAAAATGGCGTTAGAGAAGACGAAATTTGATCCCAGCCATTTCCGGCCGCACATTCTGCTGGACTCATATGAAATATGAGATGACAAAGATGGCTGTAGCCATAACAACATCATCACAGGACCTGGCTTGGCAAAGAATCTCTGGGTTATTGTTGGAGATTAAACAAAAACTGGATGAGAATAACAAGCAACTGAAAGAGACCACCAAAGTGTGGGGAGAAAGTAATGACAGCTGTGATGCAAAAAATGGATCTGAAAAAGATATGAATTTAATGAACAAAGAGGATTTACAAGATGACCAAACACAAATACTGGAAGAAGAGGGAAAAGACGAAGGATACATTGTTCCACAAGTGAGAGATGTGGAACAGGACTTTGGGTTGATACAAGGAGGCCTCAAAAAAGAAACAGTGTATACTGTTGGACTCCTAGTGAGAGAGGGAGTCCAAAGTCTGCACTGGGAACTGGATAAAAAAAGGAGAGAATTTGAAGTTGTTCTGGAATTGGACATTGTAAAGGACTGGTTTCTTCCCACAGAATCAAAAAACAATGTAAAGTCAGTGGAAAGGGATTGGGCAGCAGGTGTAGCATGGAAGAGACGGCTCAAGATCTGGAAACAAACTCGAGGGGTTTGGTAGGAAAGGGTGGGAATGGGGTGAATTATAAAGGCATATTGGATTGGATGGATTTAAACGGTCTGAAACTGGCTTGATATTAGGAATTCGCTGAGGGGTCTGGGAAATTTGGTTCCAGCAAAAGGGGGGATGGTTCTAAATATGAAGAATTAAGAAAGGAGAATAGAATTTTAAGATTTGAACACAAATTGCATTTCTGGTAAAATATTAAGCGATGGGAAGAAATCTAAGACAAGGAAAAATTGGTAAGATTAGATATGGATAGTGGAGTTATAAAAAGGATAAGATTGTAATGTGTAAAGGAAAATAGTAGAGTCAGAGAACATTGCATATATGGTTATTACAAGGGACCCAGAGCGGGGGGAGTCGGGGAAGTCCAAGATGTTATTGCAAAGATTACAAATAAGATGTTTTTCTTTTTCTTTTTTCTCTTTTTTCTTTTTTAAATTTTTTTTGTATTTTTGTATTTTTATTGTTGTTTGGCTTTTGTTTTGTCCCTGTTTTCTTTTTCTTTTTCTAGTTTTTTTTGGGGGGGGAGGGGAATACCTTCTCTTTTTTTCATTTTGGGAAGGGGGGGAGGGATATGTGTACTTCATGTGTTATTCTGTAAAATCAATAAAAATCATTTTTTTTTTAAAAAAAGGGATAACTTGGCAGCTATGGTTTCTGACATCTTTATAACCCCTTTGAGGAATTGCAGTCTCTGAGAATCTGCTGCAATTTAGGGTGAGTGTACATAGCCTTTTCACCTATTGTAACCTCATGCTGTAGTCTCATAGAGATCCTGGCTTTCTGAATGTCTGAAAATGAGGTCTAGCTATGAGCTGACACGAGTTCAACAAGTCTATAAAATCAGGTCTGCTAAACCTTTGTGGCCTCCAATTAGATTTTATATGAATCATTCACAAAACAAAGATCCCCACTGAAAAGTAATTCTGAAGCATATTCCACTGAAAATATGGTTGTATGGACTTATGCTTGATTCTGAGAGTGCTTCCTGATTGTTGACTCTGTGCAGGGACAACCTTTTTGAGTTTCCAGTTTTGAGAAAGTGCTGTGGGCACCTGTCACAAAATATCTGCCATGGGGGTATGGCATAACACAAAATTAAAGAGAGTATAGTATAGTCCTTGTATAGTATAGTCACCCCATCCCTGGACAATCTCATGCTTTCAGTGAGAAATCATGTATGCCCTGCTGGTGCTGATTGGAGATCACACAATATTGATTCCACACACAACTATGCTGTTGCTGTCTAATAACAGGGAACATTCCAGAGTACCGGGGGGGGGGGGGGATACAAGGTGACCTCACACCTCTCACAAACACTCACCACACACATACAGACCACAAACACACATGCATTTGTTTTTCATAGACATGGCGGCTAACAGATTGAGATTGAATCCTGACAAGACAGAGGTACTGTTTGTGGGGGACAGGAGGCGGGCGGGTGTGGAGGACTCCCTGGTCCTGAATGGGGTAACTGTGCCCCTGAAGGACCAGGTGCACAGCCTGGGAGTCATTTTAGACTCACGGCTGTCCATGGAGGAACAGGTCAATTCTGTGTCCAGGGCAGCTGTTTATCAGCTCCATCTGGTACACAGGCCGAGTCCCTACCTGCCCGCAGACTGTCTCACCAGAGTGGTGCATGCTCTATTATCTCTCGCTTGGACTACTGCAATGCGCTCTACATGGGGCTACCTTTGAAGGTGACCCGGAAACTACAACTAACCCAGAATGCGGCAGCTAGACTGGTGACTGGGAGCGGCCGCCGAGACCACATAACACCGGTCCTGAAAGACCTACATTGGCTCCCAGTACGTTTCCGAGCACAATTCAAAGTGTTGGTGTTGACCTTTAAAGCCCTAAACGGCCTCAGTCTCCACCCCCATTGTTCTGCCCGTACACTGAGGTCCAGCGCCGAGGGTCTTCTGGCGGTTCCCTCGCTACGAGAAGCCAAGTTACAGGGAACCAGGCAGAGGGCCTTCTCCGTAGTGGCACCCACCCTGTGGAATGCCCTCCCACCAGAGGTCAAAGAGAACAACAATTACCAGACCTTTAGAAGGCATCTCAAGGCAGCCCTGTTTAGGGAAGCTTTTAATGTTTGATTTCTGTATTTTAATGTTTTGTTGGAAGCCGCCCAGAGTGGCTGGGGGAACCCGGCCAGATGGGCGGGGTATAAATAATAAATTATTATTATTATTATTATTATTATTATTATTATTATTATTATTATTATATTCATACACAGACTGCCCATCCCCATTGCATATGGCTGTGACTGCTGGCTTTTGGCAATATCTCACGAGAGATCCAGGAGATCTCACCTGAAGCTGCTTCTCCTTGCTTCTCCAGTGGCAGTGGCAGAGTGTCTACAGGGGTGCCACCCCTTGGGATTCTGCCACCTAAGGCAGCTGCCTCAGTCCTCCTGGTGGGCAAGTTCATGCACTTTGCATATCTTCTCTCTGCTCAAGTGGATCTCTCACTCTCCAACAGACCACACTCGCAAACACATCTCCGCACAGGCTTCATATGCATATCTCCTTCTCTTTCTGCCACACAAATACATAGAGCATACTTAAGCACACTTAAGCACACTCTCACACACACTCAGAAGAGCCCCTCTGCGAGTGAACGAAGTGCCTGACCTTTTTTTTTTTTTTAATGCTCCTCACTCATTTCAGATTGGTGACCCCTGCTACTCAGTCATTTTGATGTAAGGTAAATACTGAATTACAACTGACTTTGCAGATTTCAGGGGGTGTAACATTCTGGGTTACATTCTGCTATGGTCCATGCACACTAGTGGGCTGCCTGTACAGGACAAACCACCTAAGCATGTCTTTTTAAAAACATGCAGGAGGATGATAGGCTTTTCTTCAGCCACATCACCCATGCAAATTACCACCATAAAACTGTATTTGTGAAAGTTTTATGCAGTGATATTCACAGGGCTGCACTGTGAACAATAACTTCAAACATGTAAGCCAGTCTTGCAACCTAACAGAATTATCATTACAATGATTATTTTCCAGACGTGATTAAAGATATACAACCTGCATTTGCACTCTAAACCTGAATCTTGTTTTGTGCTATTAACAAATGTACTCTTTCACAATACATTTATATTTGATGATGCAGTGAGCAGATTGATTTCTAGAGCCTGCTTTGCTGATCATTATCACCCCAGTTTTGTTTCATCTGCACTGGCTTCCAGGCAGTTTCCAGGCAAAATTAAAAGTGCTGGTTCTTGCTTGTGACCGTATATTGGAAAGACCCCCCCCCAACCCAATACAGTCCTATCCACTCATTGTGTTTAACATCAGAAAATCTGTTATGCATCCCACCACTTTAAGAAGCACAACTTGTGAGGACCTGAGACAGCTTTTTCCACTGCGGCACCCTGGTAATGAGACTGCCTACCTGCATAGGTGTGGTTGTTCCTCTCTTTTAAGGTTCAAAAATGATAATAAGACCGGGTTATATAGCTAAGCTTTGAACATAGGTTGAAATTATCTACCTTTTTAGGCTGATTACACACCGCTCCTGGTTTTTAATGCATGAAGTTTATTTTAGTCATTTATTAGTCTACCAATTTCTGGCCGATTGCTTAATGCCTGCTGATGATTAGGGTTATGAGGGAAAATACTAAATTAAACAGACTTTGTTTTGATATAACAAGGTACTTCTTATTTTCTAAAGCAAGAATTCACACGGTAGAATGATCCCTTAATATGGATGAGGTTTAAATATTAAGAGGTTTAGAATATGCATTATTGCTTTGTAAATGAAAAACATACAAAGTCCATGAGAATCTTTTCTTTTAAGGCAATCCAACACTAAAGTCAGCCCACCTTTGCTTTTAAGTTTATTTACAGGTAAAACCTGAACATGACAGAGGTCAGCACAGGAGTTTCAGCATAAAAACAAAACAAGACACTTTGCATAGCAGAAGTGATTTCATACGCAGCTGACTCTTGTCTTTAATGAAGCAAACATGAAAGTCTAGTTTGGGCCTGTGACTCCGACGACTTCATGAGTCTCTGCCAATTTGTTCAAAGCAAACTAATTATCTGGCAGGACTCCTGCATACCATAAGTAGTTAAAGAAACCATAATTGCTTCCTAAAAATTATCACAGGGCTCAAGTGATGAATGTTTGTAGGCTTCTTCCTGGCAAAATCCACACTTCTGAAAATTTGGTTTTAAAAACTGAAAGTGTAATTTAGTCAGTATATATAGGCTGTCGGCAAATCTGATACAGTATAATATAATAAAAGTCTTATAATGGAATGCCTAATGGACAGTTACTTGCCATCTGACCAAATACTGGCCAACTGGCCAAAATAATTACATTCCACTGTAAGTTTCATTTCATTTTCATTTCCCTTTTAAATTGTATGCCACCTTTCTATATTACTATGCACAAGGCAGTTTACAAGCTGAAGAAACAACAAAAGAGACAGCAAAGATCACATATGAGCCAATACAAAAACATTCATAATAAAAACATAACTTTAAAATAAACAACCTACTGTTCATCAAAAAAGGAAACATTCAATAATCCATTAGAATATAATAGGAAACAGTAAAATTAAATACCAGCAAATAATGTGACACCTATTAAAAATCAATAAAGTAGCAGGCAGTGATAAAGAACTACTTCTGACAAAACGATGCCTGGCTAGTTGCCAAAGTATAAATTGCCAAAGCTGAACTTTAGTTGGCCACTGAGTGGGAGCCAATGCAGGGAGTGAGGCAAAATGAGCCAGCAGAGACTACCATGGCCGAGGCAATGTTGAAGCCTGAGCAGGGTGTGAGTAGCAGGTGCAATACCTTCACATCCTTCATTACTAGAGAGATATTCCAGACTATGGTTGTGGGCAGGGCTTTTTTCCAGCTGGAATGCCCCGGAACGCAGCTCTTCTCAGAGAGGGGTACTGTTCAGAGAGGGACTCCCGAGCAAGTGGGGCAGGCTGCCTCTTTTCCCAATCTCCACCATCCCCACCCACACGATCTTGCCACACCTGTCAAGGTGACTGAGGCAGCTCCGCAAACTGAGACTGACAGAGGCTGCCTCTGGCTCACAAGGAGACACCCCCCCCCCAGCCAGAAGATATTGGATGCGTCTTCTTGGGGAGGGGAGTTCTGACACTTTGGGGGCTAGAAAAAAGCTTTGGTTGTGGGGGTTTGTTACACATGAACAGGGAACTAACTGCTTTAGCCCTGGGAGCTCCTGACATAAATACTAAGAAGTGGTCTTGTTTTGAGTTTCTTAATATTAGGAAGAGGCAAACAGGACATGTAAAAGTGTTTCTACAATTTAAGGCACATAAATTACTAGGAGTATTAAATTACTTAAACTGAGGTAACACACAGTACTTATTTGTTTTTAAATGAGAATATTACATAAACAATATTGGGCAACCTGAAAATTGTAGCTGTTTCACAGCTCAATACTTGATACTTGTGACACCAGCATAATAATAATAATAATAATAATAATAATAATAATAATAATAATAATAATGTGCTCAGGATAGCACAAATATCTGTAGTAGGTATTTCCGTCCTCTGAAGTTGTTAAGAAAGAAGAGATTCCTCATTACACCCCACCAATGAACTCAGCAGCTAGAAGTCAATGCCCCCACGTTTTCCCACTCTCATTCTTTGAATATTTTGGCTTTCATGTTTTGGGCCAAGCTTTCTAATCTTGCAACCTTCTCTTCCTGCTGTATTATAGCCCCATATTCTGTTTAATTATTTTTATACATGCCAAATTAACAAGATAATTTGACTATTCTGTTTTCACCAGCCAAAGCCAACAAGGAGAAAAAGCAACTCATACAAAAAATGACGATTAGAATAATCTATTGCGCATGTTAGGGAAGATGCTGTTCTAATTGTTTTGAGTTTAGATAGTCAACTAGCTTAGAGGTCTTTTGTTCTAGTAAGTAGTATACACGTTTTATTAAATAAATAAAAATAAATTCTTAATCAGTGCCATATGTCCTTCAAGGGCCAATCTATGAATCTTGAGTGGGCATTCAGAAAGTACGATTGTACCTACCTGAATTGTAAGTTTTTAATTCCCAACGAAAGGTCAGCAGATTGGGTCTTGGCTCCACCCACAGGTTGCAGGCAGGCAGCAACATTTTGGGACGTAGGACTCCCAGGATTCAGTTTGTGAACTCACAAGCTTGAGAAAGAACAGGAGTTACAGAAGGAAAAATCAAATCCTATGCCCCAGACATACAGAGAAAGGGGAAAGTAGAGTGAAAATGATAGGTACTGCAGTCAGTCTTAAGGGCAGGTCCTGCACCTTTCATTGGGAATAGCAAACTACAATTAAGGAAGGAACAATCATACTTTTTTCCCATTCCAGCAATGAAAGGTCAGCAGATTGGGACATACCAGAGCTATCCCAATCTCAGGCAGGAGACAGGCTGCAGTGTTATGGAATGCGGACCTTTTGTAGGACCCTCCAACCAAAGGCAGCTTCCGTTGAAGCAAAGGCATCTTTGCAATAGTGTCTCGTAAAGTGCTGGGGGAGACCCAGGTGCAATGGGATCATTAGTAGAGAATGCAGCAGAGGTGGGTGCAGAATGTGTGGAGTGAGCAGTGATGTGAGAAGGCATGGGAAGCCTCACAGGAAAGAGCAATGCAGGCTTTTATCCATCTGGCTAAGGTGGCAGAAGTTACCTTCTTCCCCAAGGAGAAGAGATGGGAGGACACAAAGAGAGATTCTGTTCACCTGAGCTCTTTGGTTTGAGCGATGTATATTTTAAAGGCTCTGTATATGTCCAGAGAATGCCAAGCCTTTTATCTTGGATGCACTGGACAGGAGGGAAGAACAAGTTCTTGCTGCAAGTGGAAGCTAGAAGCGTCTTTAGAAAAGAAGGCTGGGTCAGTATGAAGGACTACAAAAGCTCATACCAATGACAAACTTAGTTGGTCTCTAAGGTGCTACTGAAAGGAATTTTTTAAATTTTGTTTCGACTACGTCAGACCAACAAGGCTACCTACCTGTACTACCCTACCTTTGTGAAAGTTCAGAGGTGCTTGGCTGTGGATACAGTGCCAGGTTCCAAAATTGTGAGCTGAAGTGATGGCCACTAAAATAGGTGACTATGAAGCATAGCAGTTTGAAAGAAACTTTCCACAATGATTTGAAGGGAGGCTTCTGTGGCTGGTCAGGGAACATTTTAAGAGTTACTCCTCTAAGGAACCATTTCAAGAGTGGATGGGAGGAGTGGGAAAAGTGAATGGTCATGACAGGATGGAGGAGAGTGCCACCCCTTCTTGATAGTATTTGGGCAAAGGCCTCTACTGAGGCCATCCTGGAAACAGGAAAAGATAGTAGAAAATTCCAGTTTCTTGTAGGAGCATCTTGTGGTCATGCACCAGAGCCAAAAGGTTTTCCAGGTGGATTGGTATAAGTAGAGGACTTTATTTCCCGCTGCTACCAACCAGGCTCTACCTGGTAAAATACTGAGTCCAGTCAGGGTTAAATTGGAACATAAAACTTCTGTTTATTTATTGCAGTTTAACAAACATGTGGTTTCATAAACGGTCTTAAATTTATAAACACTTGCTGCCTATACTAGCCTATACCTTCCTATACCTGCTAACACTCCCTAAACCAGCCTCCTTCCTGTTCCAAACCAGTTCCACCCTGAACTTCCTAGCAACTAACTCAGCTTATATTCCGCTGCACTAACTCAACCTACCCACAGACTCCCCCGCAATTCAACTCCCACTCCAATCCCAATTGAACTCTGAACCAACTGAACTCCCCCCCCCTAGAGCTGGTTTTATAGTCCCTCTGACTCCACCCCCCTGGGTTCTTATTGGGTAAACCGTTTAACTATTTCACATCCAGCACTATCATAGGTCAACGTCACAGCGATTGCTGTTCTTAGGAGATTACCAAAAAGACAGCCCTTCTGCAGGTTGGATCACACTGTCCACTATCTCAAGACTTAGGGGGGGGGGGTTGACATGCAGGTGTCTGCTCAATGTGATGACTTTCTGGTAGGGAAGCAGAGCCCATTAGAGAAGGAATGGTGTGGTGCTTCTCCCCCCCCCCCCCGAGTGGTATGTGCTGCTGAGATGCACAGACCTAGAACTCGTGCCATAAACATGAGGTCCACTTTCTTGGATTTGATGAGGGTCCAAACCTCTGAGCCGATCTTTTTCACTTGTTCCAGAGAGAGACAAGCTAAGGCAGAAGCAACAAAGGCAGTGACAGCAAAAGTGGTGGAGGTGGTTGGGTTGGGTTTGGTTAGGCTTGTTGCTTGGCTGGAATCAATTGGAGAGTCGTGGCTTGCTCCTTGATCTGTTACATTTGTACTCTGTTTCTTCCTTGCTGATGAAAATTACGAAAGGGCTAGTTGGGACTCGGGAGAGTATGGTGAGTTAACGTCTATTAAATCTCTTGTCATCCCTCTTATGGATAAGTAGCATCTTCTGCTTCGGTAGTGGCACCCGCCTTGTGGAACGCCCTCCCACCAGATGTCAAAAATAAATAAAAAACTAACAGACTTTTAGAGGACATCTGAAGGCAGCCCTGTTTAGGGAAGCTTTTAATCTTTAAGAAATTAGTGTATTCTAATATTTCGGTTGGAAGCCGCCCAGAGTGGCTGGGGAAACTCAGCCAGATGGGCGGGGTATAAATAATAAATTCTTCTTCTTCTTCTTCTTCTTCTTCTTCTTCTTCTTCTTCTTCTTCTTCTTCTTCTTCTTCTTCTTCTTCTTCTTCTTCTTCTTCCTGCTTCAACCAAGCTACCCTTTGAGATATTCTCTTCAAGCAGTTTAGTACCCATGTAGGGAGCTATTTAATCCTAGATGGGGGTGTCAGCATCCCAGTGCTCAAGCTATAGAGTATGCTTAGCCACAATGTCTGCTACCCAGAGAGTGGGAGGCGAACTAGGTGGAATCCAATGTGGCATCTGCAATAAAGGCATCTGCCTTTATTTGTCAAGTATGGTTTGGATCCTGATCTGGGTGGTAGAGGAGGTCGTCAGTCTAGACTAGAGATGCTCTAGCAATAAGGTTGCTGTGCATGAAACACAGATAAATAAGGAGGCACTTCAAGGGCACTGTGAATGACAAAGTCCAAATGCCATTCTGTAGCATCCTTCAGCTAGGAGTTCCCATCCTTAGGAAAGTAAAATCCTAAAAACTAAAGTGGAAACTGGGCAGTCTACATTTGGAACCTTTAATAAGTCCATAAACTCAGTATCAGGAGTGTAGAATTTGATACCAATGGACACTAGCTTAACTTGGTGACTCTGGTGGGACTTGAACCCACAAACCTTGAATCACTGCACTATGCTAGAAGTCCAATGCACTATCTTATTGCACCACAAAACCTTGGTGGGGATTCCCATTCAGATCTGGACACATTCTTTAGTGGAGCTATAACTGGAAAACTAGTTAGAAGTCTTAGGTTCAGCTTGCAGAACTGCTGCCTTGGAAGGAGTAAGAGGGGGTTAAAAATTAGAGCTAACTCCCTTCTTGAATTTTGGCAGGAAAAGACGAAGAGAGGACCAGCAGAACTGATGGAGAGCAAGCCAATGAGGAAACAACAGCAAGGTAAGAAGGGGCAAAACAAGGTAAATATATTTAAAGACCCAATGAGACAGCAAAAGAAAAGGAGCAATTGGAGCTCTGGCTGCACTCCATGAAGGTGGGAGCAAACTGAATATATTTGCTCCTATTCTGCCTGCCTTTGACCAGTGGGTGGAGCCAAGACCCTTATCTGCTGACCTTTCATTGCAGGAATGGGAAAACTTGCTGGGGCAAATAATGTTGGAGTTTTAGGTAGTTCCCTTCCCTCTAATCCAGAGGATAAAATCCTAGATGCTAGATTTCTCTCTTAGGCACTTAATTAAGTGGAACACAGCAAAGAAAGAACATGGCATGTCCATCACTACTTGGCAACCAAAACAAAAAAATTCTGCTCCATCATTTGCAATGAAACTAAGTATGTGTGGTGAGCTTGCAGGAAGAAAACAACAAAGGGACCATTGTAATTGCTATGATAACAACAAGGCGAGAGAGAAATAGGTTTTCAAAAAAAGTATCATTGGGTTAAAATGAAAAATTGACACTTTTACAAAAGAATATTGTTTCCTTATCCTCAAAAATAGTGACTTTTGTACAGAGTCTGCTTTTGCACTTACTCAACCATGCCTTTACTTGTTGATTTGCTTGGCAAAAAGTGTGGCCTCTTGAGTACAGAGGTACCTCGAGTTACAAACCCGTCAGGTTACAAACGCTTCAGCTTACAATCTCCGCTAACCTGGAAGAGTTACCTCAAGTTGAGAACTTTGCCCCAGGATGAGAATGGAAATCATGTGCCAGCGGCGCAGCGGCAGCAAGAGGCCCCATTAGCGAAAGCACACCTCTAGTTAAGAACAATTTTAGGTTAAGAACGGACCTCCAGAACAAATTAAGTTCATAACTTAAAGCTTGAGGTCTCAGCTGTCTATTATTAACAAACCTAACATTAATGAGTTGACTGGCAGCCATCAGGTACAAGGGTTGTATGGAATGTATGGCTGAGATCAGTGTGTTGCATGCAGTACATGTGAAAAGGATCTAGGGGTCTTGGTGGAACACAAGCTTAACATGAGTCAACAGCAAAAGAAAAGGAGAAAATGGAGAAAAACAGTGTGATGCAGCAGGGGGGGGGAGCTAACACTATTCTAGGCTGCATCAACTGAAGTATAGTGTCCAGATCAAGGGAAGTAATAGTCCCACTCTATTCTGCCTTGGTCAGACCACACCAGGAATAAATACTGTGTCCAATTCTGGTCACTACATTTTAAGAAGAATATGGACAAGCTGGAAAGTGTGCAGAGGAGGGCAACCAAGATGAGTAAGGGTCTGAAAACCAAGCCTTATGAGGAAAGATTGAAGTAGCCTGGTAAATAGGAGACTGAGAGGAGATATGATAGTCATCTTCAAATATCTAAAGGGCTGTCATGTGGAGGATGAGCAAGCTTATTTTTTCTTGCTTTGGAGGCTAGGACCTGAACCTATGGACTCAAGTTACAAGAAAGAAAATTTAAATACCAGAAAGAACTTTCTGACAGTAAGAGCTGTCCGACACTGGAACAGACTCCCAGGAGAGGTGGTGGACTCTCCTTCCTTGGATTTTTAAGCAGAGGTTGGATGGCCATCTGCCATGGATGATCTAGTTGAGATTCCTGCATTAGAGGGGGTTGGACTAGATGGTTCTATGATATAATAAATATGTCTTACCTGGAGTTCTGTTTTTATGTCCTCATTTTTAACTTTTTTTTTACTTGTGGCTTTGGTGGCATTTAATGATAATGGTGACCAGAAGTGGATTATTCCAACATCTATGCCATCACAAAATTCTAAATTATGGCATTACATCTTCATTTCAGATGCATCAGGATGATGACACTATTTGGAATCAAAGCATTTGGATTGATTCGTTTTACATAGCAATCCAGGCATAATGAGATAGAAACTCTGAGTATTCCTCTGTAAAATGAACAGCCTTTGTGCAGTTATCTATGGTTTTATAACAACCACTTTTGATTACTGCAAGGCAATGTACGTCGGAATGTTTTTGAAGAGCATTTAAATACTTCAGCTAATTCAGGACATAGTTGTGATGCTGTGAACTTGGACCCTCATATCAAACATATATTGCTGATGCTTGAAGTATATCTTCAGGTGCAATTCAAAGTGCTGTTTTAAATTCCTAAAAAGCCTGCAACAAAGATATCTGAAGGGCTGCTGGTCATCCAGTTCTCAGATGTCCACAGCAGAGAAGACAAGTCAATAAAAGGAAGTGGTGCCTCTGCCCTTAGGCACTGACCATACTATTCCCACCATAAATGTGTCTTGTTTCCTAAACAGGGGAGAAGCATATTAAGACTCACAAAAGGGAACTTGTGCTTATAAGAATTATGGAGTTTGTGGAGCTTCCACATAGGTTTTTTCTCCACCTTTCTGTATCCAGGTAATAATGGGCAGACTAGCCCCATACCTTGTCTACACAACTTGACAGCCACTGAGCCGTTTTAGTCTGCCTGTCATGTATGGTGAGCCAATAGGAACTCAGCAAGCCTCTCCGTTTTATGACCACCCTGAGACTGCAATAATGACGCTTGCCAGACCACAATACAGTGAACTATGTTCAACTATATTCCAGTCACAGACAGACAGAAAAAAATAGGCATTTTATGAACCTAGTGAACAACAACTCTACATATTTGATTCCTGTTTGGTATAGACACAGCAACCAGTTTCGGATTACTCAAAGCAGCACCTATACACCAGAATTACAAGCAAGTATCAGAAGCTACCTGAGAAAGTATCACCAATACCATTCTGAAAATAAATGCAGTTCAAATATTTGTAACTCAAATTTATTCAAAGATCTAACCATATACATAGTTGTGTGTGTGTGTGTGTGTGTGTGTGTGTATGTATATATATATATATATATATATATATATTATATATATATATATATATATATATAATTTTATATGCTCAGCTTCTTCACCATATGTCATGTATATGTAGATAAAGGGAGGTAAAGGGACCCCTGACCATTAGGTCCAGTCATGACGACTCTGGGGTTGCGGTGCTCATCTCGCATTATTGGCTGAGGGAGTCGGTGTACAGCTTCCAGGTCATGTGGCCAGCATGACAAAGCCGCTTCTGGCGAACCAGAGCAGCACACGGAAACGCCGTTTACCTTCCTGCTGCAGCGGTACCTATTTATCTACTTGCACTTTGAGGTTCTTTCGAACTGCAAGGTTGGCAGGAACTGGAACCGAGCAACGGGAGCTCACCCCGTCGCAGGGATTCGAACCGCCGACCTTCTGATCAGCAAGCCCTAGGCTCTGTGGTTTAACCCACAGCGCCACCTGTGTCCCTATGTATATGTAAGTGAGATGCAAAAGACACAATTCATACTCTGCATTACCTTTACTAGATAAAAGTTAAAAATTCAAACAAAAATAGAATTTTTAAACTTGCACAATTAATGCTGTAGAAAAAAGAAAGAGCACATTATACAATTGAATTTACAATGCCTTGCACTCCACAGAGGAGTGGCCTTACTTGTTTTCATTGCTGGCATCATAACGAGGCATGGGGTCAATATCATTACCATTCACATCAAAACTGGCATCTGGGTCCTGTAGTCAACAGAGAAGGGAAATGGAAAGAGAGATGAAAAAAGAATGAACTGCAGATCCTCATTAATTAGCCATTGACTCATCTGGCTCATACATTCCTCAGCAGGTTTCTACAGGAGTGTAATTAGGTTAACTAGCATTCCTGTGGTTTTGTGGTTGCTGCATGGTTTAGGAAAGTAATACATGTTCAAAACCTGCAGGGTTTATATATTATTTAAATTGCTTCTGGAAAATAGAAGTTGCATTAAAATACTTTTTATATATAATTTATGAAAACTACTGTGTTAATCTAAGTAGTACTTAGTTGTGTAGTTTTAGTTATTTGCTATATTTCAAATTTCTTTATCAAAATCTTCTTTATCCCAGTAATAGTTTGTTCACAAACTTGAATTAAATTATTCTTGTTAAAAGGCCAAGCAATTTAAATGATTCCAAGAGAACATTATTTGCCTTAAGGAAACATTTCCATGTATCAAGAAAGAATTTAAACATACAACTTGAAAGATAAAGCCGTTTGGGGAAAGTGTATCTTTATTAACAGTAGCTACTAAATGACATTTTTTTTTTGTATCTTCAGGGAGCATATGCAACTTTTAATGGATGTGAAATGTGGTTTTGTCTTCTCCACATTTGCCTGTAGAAAACATTGTAAACATCTGTGTATCTTTGCAACTCTTGTTATTTGATGTGGTAGAATGATGAAGCAGATTAATCTTTTATATTTCATCTTTGTCCAAAACTAATTAGTCTATTGGCTTCAAGTGATTTTGTATAAAATTGCCAAAATATATTCATTCACATCTGTAATACAATTAACCATTAATGTTATTTTCTCATTTCTGAATTTTTCAGCTTAGGTAATAGGTAGCAAGCAACGCGGAGAATTAAGTTTATCTGTTAAATTCATGAAGGACTTGAATGGGATGGAGTTAGTAATCCCTGCTGTTGAGAATGCTAAATGGAAAAGATAAATTTATTATTAATTGGCAAGAAATAAAAAATGTTTGCAATGGAATATTCATCACATCAATGTAAGGTGACAAACAGATTATATCTTTTCACTGATTTTATTCAGTGATTGTAATGAATTATACAAAATTCACAAGCAAGCCACAAGTAAACTAGTTGAAGCTGCTATATTCCCTGTATTGTATGCTAACAGTGAACAAGCAGATCTAGTTTCTTAATTTCTATATATTTATAGTACAAACATTTTCAAAATAGAAAACTATTAATTTATGCTCAGTGAGAATCTAGAAATGTGTTAACTATTGAGATTCTAACCATGCCCTAATAATACATTCCAGCATCAAGCTAAGGATTTCCTGATATGGTAGCTGGACTCGCAGCAATCAAAACAGGGATCATGGCCCTGAGCATAGATTATGTGTGAATTGTGCAGTAATTCATAATCCTTTTCAACAGCAACTCTATCTGAAACAGGGCTGCCAACATTCAGGGTGTGGTGTAAGAGCCCTCTGGGTTAGAGGGCATGGATTGCGTGTGACTGATGCAGTGATTCAGAATATTGCTCACCTGCAAAGTACACCAAATATGGCCACATAGCAAAAGACCAAGACAAGATTAATTATTGAAACAAAATAGGAAATGCATTACATTTGAGCTGGTTTGTGTAGGGCAAGACCAGATTTGGTTTACTGATAGGTAAAACTTCAGCAGTTAGTGGTGCCCATGTCTCAGATACATGGCTTAGAAAACGAAAATGGTAAGTTTCATTCTACTGAGTCTCCTGTACACCTTTTCAGAGGAAACTGTAATTAAGAAGTATACAAACTGTTGAAATAAACAAATAAGCACAAAAGAATAAAACAGCTATCTGAAGCAGTGTGGAAACTCACATAATTCTGCATCAAGTCTGGGTGGTTTCTTTCAATGCCATCATCCAAGATGGTGATCACAATATTCTTTCCAGTGTAGCCTCTCCTCCAGGCACCTACAATATTCATATCTGACTGACAGAGGTTTATATTATCGCTGCAGTGCTATAGGAAGAAAAACAAACAACAAGCAAAAAAGCATTGTATGTAGGAAATTAGTTGCCAGTGCAATGCAAGGAAATATGAGCCTATTCATTAGTACTGTATAACCAATTTAATTATCCACAAATGATCATATTGATTTAAACTGGAGAGACAGAAAATCAATGCCCTAATTAACAAACTGCGAGATAATTTGAAAGGGACGCTAAATGAAATGAAAATAGAGCTGGTTATTTCTTTTGAGATTGCTCATCATATCAGGGTATAGTTATCAGACCACTTAATTGTTATTATGGGCCTTTAGAAACCCCATAGCTCTTTTCTAAGCATTCCATATTACAGTACACGTGATTGCTGGGGAAAGAAAGTGCATTTGAATTTTCCAGCACAACTGCATGTGGATAAAAGTAGACAAAGTGCCTGCACAGAATAGCCATGGAAACACAAAAAATGCTTTGGGGGGTGGGATGGGCAGGTGGGGGTGGGTGGGAAGGGAGAGGCAGTGTTATGTACTGTATAATCCCTGAAATAGCTGTCTGGAAACTTATCCAGATTCTTTTCTATCTACAAAAAAAGAGTTCCTGGCATGTTTAGTGCAGTACCAGCAGGAGGGGAACAGCAGCTAAGAACCTGTAGCCAAAACAATCCCCCCCCCCCAAAAAAATAGTTGCCACTTGAGGTGCTTATTGAACAGCAGCTATGACAAAACTTTTGTACACCAGTTTATGTTAAATGAAAAATGAACTGTTCTCTCTCATATTTTCTATGGAAGAGGTGAGTTTATAAAGAAATGAAGCTGGCATTTGGGAACCACAGAGAGTGTGAATCCTTTTAATGAGTATCCTATTCAGGCCTTCCTCAGGCGTGGTGCTTTGCTCCAGCTCCCCTGGGCTCCATGAGAATAAGCAGAAAGGGGGAAAATAAATTCTTAGAACAAGTATCATAGCAACACATACTAGCCACAAGAGTTCTCAAAAGTTCATTCACTCCCCCCGCCCCAATCAGTTCCCTTCTACTTCATGTAATCTGTTAGTGCTTTGGAATTTGGAAAGGTGGCAAGTAGGTTTTTTAAAAAAACACCCATGTCTTGGCCTTAGTAGTTTCCATTCTTTTCTTTTTTTAAAAAAATGTATTTTATTACATTTCCAAAAATTCCACAAAAATTCCAAAACATATTGTTTTCTTTTGTTTTATCAACTTCTCATCCCTTATTCTGTTGTGTTTTTTCTTTAATTCCCCCTGTCTTCATTCTTTTATACCATAACCACAATACAATAATCTCTAATTATTTCTGTTGCTCATAGTTCAAATCCTGCTCGTGAATTCATCAAATTATAATATTTCTTTAAATAGTCTGAAAAGCCTTCCATTCTTCCATTAAATAGCCATCATCAAGTTCTCTTATTTTAGCTGTTAACTTTGCTGATTCAGCCTAGCCCATCAACTTTGCTCATCCACTTTGCTTATTTTTATATTGTGTCCTAAATCTTAACCCTTTTCATCATTACCAATTTCACCATTTCATCTTTCGCTTCCCATTCTAATAATAATTTATACATTTTTAAATCAATTTCTCTCTTCCTTCAAGCATTTTTCCCCCAAAATCAGAACTCATAATAAAACCTTTTAATAGATCCTTATTCAGAATACTCATTGGTTTGATAATATTGAAACCAATCTGATATTCATTCTCAGATTTCTTCAAACTTTTTCAATTTATAAACATTTCCAGAAAAATACACTATATCTATATATTTACCCCACTTCTCCATCATATTTGTTTTCTTTTGAGTACTGACTGGCTTCTATAGGTGATAACCATAAAGGTGTTTCCTTTTTCAATAAAGCTTAGTATCTAGTCTATATTCCATATATGTAATGCAATGCAATGCATATATCTTATGCAATGATGTTAAAATTCTTTGTGTATTTTTACCTTATCATACCACAAATAAGCATGCTACCCATAACGGTTCCCATAACATTCCGGGTCCAACAATCCTGTATTCTTTAAAAATACCCATTCCTTTAACCAGATCATACAGGCTGCTTCATAGTATAGTTTTAAGTCAGGCAATGAGAATCCACCTCTTTTTTTTTTTACAACTGTTAAAATTTTAAACTTAATCCTTGGTCTTTCCCCATGCCAGATAAACTTTGATAGCTCTTTTTGCTAGTAGTTCCCTTTCTTTCTTTCTTTCTTTTTGTGTACAACCATTTTGCCTCAATGGATTTTAAAACCCCGCTGACTCTTTCTTATTTTTTACTTACTTTAGAAATCCCAATGCAATATGCTGAAGAGCAATGTTTCTGATTTGCAAACAAACAAGGCTGGGCTACTTAAATGACAGTCCGTCCAAGGCATTGCACAGTTTGTAACATAAAGATTTCAATTCTAATTCAGGATCCATTTTCAAGGTATTTTGACCCTGTCATCATAATTTCTAGTAAACATAGCTGGCCATTCTTCCCCCCCCCCCGCCCCCCAAAAACCTGCCATGCACTCAAAATATACTTTTTATTATTTATTCTTAACCTGCCCTTCACTAAAATTAATCCCATGGCAGGGTACAACATAAAATATAATACATAATAAAATAAAAACAATCTAAAAAATTCGAACTACAATAATAAATTAAGATTATATCACAGCACTATGAGATCAACAAAACATCTCCAGTCAACTAACCAGTTAGTTTGGCAAATAAAAATGTCTTTACAAGATGTCTAAAACTCATCAGGGTTGGTGTCTATGGAAACTGTGAGGGATGGGTGCTCCACAATCAGGGTGCCACAGCAGAGAATGCCCTCTCACATGTTGCCTTTGAAGGGGACTCAGAAGGTGACTAATCCAGAATGCAGCAAATAGACTGGTGGCTGGGAGTGGCCACTGGGGCCATATAACACCAGTTGTTCCCGAGCAAAATTCAGTGTTGGTGCTGACCTTTACAGCCCTAAATGGCTTCAGCCCAGTATACCTGAAGGAGCGTCTCCAGCCCTATCGCTCAGCTGAGGTCCAGCACCGAGGGCCTTCTGGTGGTTCCCTCACTGCAAGAAGCAAAGTTACAAGGGAACTAGGCAGAGGGCCTTCTTGGTAGTGGCACCTACCCTGTGGAACACCCTCCCATAAGATGTCAAGGAAATAAACAACTATCTGACTTTTAGAAGACATCTGAAGGCAGCCCTGTTTAGGGAAAATTTTAAAGATCAATGTTCTTATTATGTTTTTAGATATGTTGTAAGCCACCCAGAGTGGCTGGGGAAACGCAGCCAGATGGGCAAGGTATAAATAAAATAATAAGTAGAGTGGTACCTCTACTTACAAATTTAATGTGTTCCAAACGCACATTCGCAAGTCGATAAAAAATTGTAAGTCGAATCCCATAGGAATGCATTGGGAGAAAAAATTCGTAAGTAGAAAAAACCCTATCTAAACCGCATCCAAGATGGCGGATGGAGAAACATTCGTAAGTAGAGTTATTCGTAAGTAGAGGTACCACTGTAATAATAATAATAATAATAATAATAATAATAATAAGTTTTATGTCAACCCAAGAAACCTATCTGACCTTTGTATTTATTGCTGCCAAAACTAAAGAAAAGAACACACTGACCAATGTCTAGCCTACTCATAGGTTTTTCATCTCTTATCTTACAATAAAATAAACGATGAGTCCCCTTTATTCTTCTTCATCCAAAATATCCAATTGCTCTGGCAGCTTTCTTCCATTTCTATTAATGCTAAGAAATTAGCCCATAGGCAGCTCACTGAGGGAAATGACTCATAAGTTCAGTTATTTGGCTCAGACAAGCCATGCACCTTGGGCTGTAGAAAAGGGTGTGAGATTATAAACCCTGTTCCTGTGAAAAGGTTTGGGAACCTGCCACAAGGCAGCATCTTTCTTCTTTAGTGATGTCAGCATGCTGTCCTTGCCTGAACCTTCTCTTCTCCAATAAGAGCAAATCTTATTTACCATCACTGGTATGCCTTCCTTATATATGCTGAATAGAAATGGCAGGGTGCTCTCACTCTCTTTAAATTGTCTTGTAGGAAAGGTTGTATGAACTTGGGCAACACGTTTTTCTTAGAAAACAATTGCCAGAACTGCCACCCAACCCCCTGTGCCTGCCTCCCTGCCTCTCCCGCTGCCCGCACCCTTACCCCCGACCTCCATGTGCCCTGCGAGCCCTTCTGCAGTGATCAGTTTCAGATCATGGTGGTGGGCTTCTCGATGGGAGCGAGAGGCAGGAAGGAGGAGGAGTGGGCAGATTCCACCAGGTCAGACTCAGCCAGCCACTGATGGGGGCAGAAAAAGAAGGGGAGCAGGGGGGACAGAGAAGAAATAACTGTGCAGGAGGGGAGGACAAAGACAGCAGGGAGCAGCAGATTGAGCAAAGGAGAAAACACAAGGAGGGAGAGGGGACTGGAGAGTGCAGGAGGAGAAGGCAGGGAGGGGGAGAAGGTAGAACTGTGTGTACCCACACATGCAGCGCTGCCGCTGCTGCCTGACCCCAAACTGAAGGCACATTCCTGATCAAAGGTGATGCACACACAGCCAGGCTGTCACATGGCCTCCCTGAGGGGAAGGAGAAGCTGGATGACCAGGAATGGCCTTAGAATAACAAGGAAGAGTATAATAATAATAGTTACAGGTAGGTAGCTGTGTTGGTCTGACGTAATCGAAACAAAATAAAAAAAATCCTTCCAGTAGCACCTTAGAGACCAACAAAGTTTGTCATTGGTATGAGCTTTCGTGTGCATGCATGAAAGTATCTGAAAAAGTGTGTATCTGAAGAAGTGTGCATGCACACGAAAGCTCATACCAATGACAAACTTTGTTGGTCTCTAAGGTCTGCTGGAAGGGATTTTTTAAATAATAATAATAATAATAATAATGTAAGGGGGTGGGCTTACAGGGAGCAGCCACCCCCCATCAAATCCAGCTCCTCTGACAGCTCGGACAGCGGAAGGACAGGAGAAAGGAAGCAGGAAGTGAGCGGAAGGGACCAGGGCTCAGGCAGCATACAAGAGCCCTTCCTGCAGCCTGGGATATCAGCAAGGAAGGAGGGGCCAGTAGAAAGATCAAGCGGGGAAACAGCAGAGGAGCGTCCTTTCAAATTCACCCCGGAACTGCAAACGCAGGGGGAGGAGATTTGGGGTCCCCAAACTACTCTTCTGGGGGAGGAGCCGAAAAGCGCCATTGGGAGAATCTGATAGACCAGTTTTCCTGAAGCTCTTGCTTTGTAAAAAGCTTGCTTAATAAAAGCACTAAAGACAAGATGGTTTGGAGTGTCGTTACTTGAGGGTAGCCAGCAACCTCCGTGACAAATAATAATAATAATAATAATAATTTTTTATTTATACCCCACCCATCTGGCTGAGTTTCCTCAGCCACTCTCGGCGGCTCCCAATCAAGTGTTAAAAATAAGGTACAGCATTAAATATTAAAAACATCCCTAAACAGGGCTGCCTTCAGATGTCTTTTAAAAATAGGATAGCTGCTTATTTCCTTGACATCTGATGGGAGGGCGTTCCACAGGGCGGTCGCCACTACCGAGAAGAATTGGAAAAACCTCTAGGTCTGGTAAACAGCTGAACTTTGCCTCAAAAATAGCTCAAACTTTTGGAAATACTGTCCACACGGTAATTTACGTCAGTATGGCTTAGTGTGGCTCTAGACACTCTTCTATGATGGTATGATGTATGACAGGTAACCATAATCAGTGTTGGACTTTGGGCTCTCAAATTCCAGCGGCACCCTGTGTGATGCTAAAATTCAGCACGCAGTCCCACCTCTCAAACTCCATTGCACAGCATTGTTTTGGCGTCCCCTGCAGATCAGCACCCAGTGCAACTGCCTTTACCATCAGGCATGAATCTGAACTATCAGGTAAAATTAAAAATCTTTAAATTAACAAGATTATGTGATTTATTAAAACAAACAAACAAAAAACCCAAACTACCATATACTTCCATTGTCTAATGAAATATTAAAATAATAAACACTGAAATATATAGCTCAAACTTTCCGAAGGTCATTTAGGTCTTCATGGGTCAACACCAGCATCTTAAATTCCAGCAAGAAGTGTACAGTTATACTTTGGATCCTGAACGTCCTGGAATTCTGACGTTTTGGCTTCCGAACACCGCAAACCAGGAAGTGAGTGTTTCGGTTTTCAAATGTTCTTTTGGAACCCGAACGTCCGACGGGGCTTCCACAGCTTCTGCAGCCAATCAGAAGCCATGATTTTGTTTTCAAATGTTTTGAAAGTTTTTTTTTTTAATAGAAAATAAAGTTTATTGTAGATTTAAACATATACAACAATAAAAAAGAAAAAAAGAAATTCCGACTAAACAGAACAGGCCCAAAAAACACAATCCCCCCTCCCCCCTACCTCCGGAGACCCCCTTCCCCTCCCCTGCCCTTACCCCCAACCCTATTCCTTCACAACCTAAATTAGACTTAACTATGTTATAATTATTTTCATCACACACACATTATTACAATTTTGTACAGTTAGAAACAAAATCCAAACTGAAAATAATAATGCAGAATATTACCATCCAAATAATATCCAGATAATTATAAACTTATCTACATTATCCTTGAGTCTTACTGTCTCGGAGAGAGAATAAGTATAATCCACATATACACATATACATTTGAAACTAGAAATATGCCATCCATAACTTTAATCCTTTTCTTCTTTATTCTAGAATCCTGCTACGTCGGAGAGAAGAGACGGATTATCTATGTATGTACTAAGATAAATGGTAAGTGATTCCCAATTTTTTAATTTATCCTTCACATTTGTTTCCTTCAATAATTCGTGTTTTCTTGCTAAATTGTAATATAATATTAATTTATGTAACCAGTCCTCCTTCTTTGGAATCTCTTGAGATTTCCATGCTCTTGCCACTAAGAGTCTAGCTACCACCGTTGCATAACTCACTACACATCTATCATTCGGTTTTATGTCCTCTCCTAACATCCCTAATAAAAAGATCTCAGGTTGTTTCTTAAAAGAGTATTTCACAATTTTCTTTAATTCTTTATAGACTAGTTCCCAGAAATCTTTAATGAGGTCACAGCTCCACCAAATATGAACGTATGTCCCGACTTCTTTACAGCATCTCCAGCAGATATTGCTTACATTTGGGTACATTTTGGCCAGTTTAGCCGGTGTTAAATGCCATTGATTTTGCATTTTAAATATATTCTCAATCAGATCATAATTTGGCGTAAATCTAGAATCTCTTTTCCATAATTGTTCCCATTTTTGCATACTAATTGTTTTTCCCAAATCCTGGCTCCATTTAATCATATAATTTTTTGTTAGCTCCTCTTCTGTTTCCCACTTTAATAGTATCTGATATAAGTTCGAAATATATTTACCTTCCTTGTCGATTAAAATTTCCTCCAGATTCGATTTATTCTTTTCAAATCCCACTTTCTTATCCAATTGTAATCTCTGATTAATTTGAAAATAATCTAACCACGTATTTAAATGGTGTTTTATTTCTTCATACTCTCTCAATTTCAACGTTCCTTCCTTTTCTTCCAAGAGCATACGGTATGTGGGCCAGGTGTTATTCATATTACGTCTTTTCACCGCCAATAATTCGGCTGGAGAAAGCCACCAAGGGGTTTTTGGTTCAAAGAATCTCCTATATTTTAACCAAACTTTAAATAAAGATTTTCTGATCATATGGAACATGAAAAAATTCTTCTTGTCTATCCTATCTTTCATCAAATAATAATGCCAGCCGTGTCCTAGCCCATCACCTTCTAAATCTAATAGATCCGAATTTTTTAAAACTACCCATTCTTTAATCCAGACTAATGCCGCTGAATCATGAAAAATTTCCAGATCTGGGAGGCCATAACCCCCTCTGTCCTTATGATCTATCAGGATCTTATGTTTTATACGGGGTTTTTTCCCATTCCAAATGAACTCCGCAATGTCCCTTTTCCAATCCCTAAAATATTTCTCCATCCCCAACAATGGAAGGTTTTGGAAAAGGAAGTTCATCTTAGGCACCACGCACATCTTTACGGCTGAAATTCTACCCATAAATGTTAATTTTAATTTCCTCCAAACGTCAAATTTCTTCCTAATTTGCTTCCACGTTTCTATATAATTGTCCTGAATCAGGTCGATTGCTTTTGTTGTCATCTCAATTCCTAAATATTTCATTTTTTTACTAATTTTAAGATTTGTGGTTTCTTGCAACATTTTTTCCTCATTTACTTCAAGATTTTTGACTAACAATTTTGTCTTGTTATAATTTATTTTCAAGCCTGCCAATTCCCCGTATTCTTCTATCAGCCGGATGGCGCTGGGAATGCTTGTAATCGGGTCCTCTGATGTTATTATAATATCGTCGGCAAAGGCCTTTACTTTATAATTTTTATTGCCCACCACGATTCCTTTAATTTCCTCGCTTTTCCTGATTGTATTTAATAAAATTTCCAACGTGATGATAAATAAGATGGGGGACAGAGGGCACCCCTGTCTTGTCCCCCTTGTGATGTTAATTTTGTTCGTAAATTTTCCATTAATAATTAATTTAGCATTTTGCGAAATGTAAATGGCCTTTATTGCCCTTTCTAACCTATCCCCCATTTTTACCTCTTCTAACAATCTTAGCATGAAGTCTCAGGCCACCCTGTCAAATGTTTTGAAAGTTGAATGGACTTCCAGAACGGATTCCATTCAACTTGCAAGGTATATGTATCCAAAGAACCTCTTTCAGGATTGGTGTCATATAGCAGTACTCTGACAACTGTATTCCGTACCAATTAAAAGTTCCAGGTGATTTAAGGACAAAGCTCCATGTAGAACACAATGCAATACTACAAGCACGACATCACTAGAGTATGGCCCACTGTGATTTGTAATCTCTATTCAGGAAGAGCTGAAGTTTGAAAAAGGCACTCCAAGACATGGAGGCCATCTGTATCTCTAGTGGCCATTCTGGATCAAAGAGTACCTCCAAACAATGTACCTGCTCTTTCAGGGGAAGAACAACCCTACTGAGGAAGTCAACAATGTTAGGATATATGAGTGATAAATATGGTAGTTGTTTTTTGTTTTTGTTTTCTCTTTTTGTATTTTGTATTTTTGTGTTTTATGTGTTTTTTGTATTTTTATATTTCTGTGTTTGATATGTTTTTTCTCAGTTTTATAAAATCAATAAATATATTTTTTTGGGGGGGGGGAGAACAGATGGTCTACCCAATTTCATCAAGCAGAATGAGCACCTTCTCAAGCACCTTAGCTATTCCCCTGAGCTCTTTAGCTGTTCTAGTCCTCCAGCAACAGCATCCCAGCAGAAGCAATTGTTTGTTGCTGGCTTAGGCTGGAAGCTGTCTCATCTGGAAAATAAAAAAATTCCTTCAGTAGCACCTTAAAGACCAACTATCTGAAGAAGTGTGCATGCACACGAAAGCTCATACCAAAATAAAAACTTAGTTGGTCTTTAAGGTGCTACTGAAGGAATTTTTTTTTTTATTTTACTTCGATCCAGACCAACACGGCTACCTACCTGTAACCAGAACTATCATCTGGAAAAAAAACTTCTAAATATCCTAGATCATTGTGCTCTGGAGGACTTAGTCATAGACCCGACCAGAGGGGAGGCAAGCCTGGACTTAAATCTTTTTATTTTTATTTTATTGAAAATTTTAATTAAATGTTGTAATAATCATAGCAAAAATAAGTTTTGAGTCTGAAATTATTACAAACAAAGGATCAACAGCATCCAAAAAACCGTAACAATGCATTCACAGTTTGTAATACCTGGCACTGCATAAGTGAAGCTTTCTAGAATGAGTGTTGAGAAAAAGAGGGCTGTAAATCTCTCATGTGACAATTTTCCTATGTGAAAAAAGGGAATCAAATCTCATCTGACTTATCCTGCTGGATTTCACCTTGGGCTAAACTGCACTGGTGTTATTTTCTCAGTTAGTGCTCGATCTCCAGTCAAGCAGCAATCAATAACTGTATTATAATCTCTTCATGGACCACATACTGTATATGATTGTATCATATAAATGTTTAGATCACACCTTTCACTAGTAATTTCTTGTAAATTTTACAACTCCCAGTGTGTCTGCACCTGACTTTTAACTTTGCTATTCCCATAATCAAATAATCTTTATCTGCCTCTCTGCGCCTCCAAAAATGTTATGTTTCTCTTAAACATACTTCCCTAATAACTGATTTCATGGCATCCCATATCCCACATCTCATACAAGGTTAACATCCAGAGTGCTATTCAAATAAAGGCATTCCTTTAACTTGGTTGACAATTTTTCTTGAATTAATTGCTTTGACAATACTGAAGCATCCAATTGCCACACTGGATTGTAAGACAGTATGTTTCCCCACTTTACCTCTACAGTAATGGCTGCATGATCCAAAATGAGCACTGTACCTATATATGTATTTTGTATTTCAGTGAGTTAGAGATGAGGATGTAATTAATTGACAAATACATATTGTATCCCATGGAACAGAACCTAGTTTTATCAGTTGGATGAAATTCCCTCCACAAATTGTACCTTGAAATAATGATTTGTTTGGGCCACATACTGTGGCTCAGGTAAGCAGGCAATCACCCATGTGGCCCCAAGGAAATATGTTGCCACTGGAAACAAGGATATGCCTGTAAAATAAGACTGGTTAAGAAGAAGAAGAAAAGTTTGGATTTGATATCCCGCTTTAT
The DNA here is from genome assembly GCF_965207765.1 of Zootoca vivipara. Classification (NCBI taxonomy): domain Eukaryota; kingdom Metazoa; phylum Chordata; class Lepidosauria; order Squamata; family Lacertidae; genus Zootoca; species Zootoca vivipara. Next base: position 3,481,300 of record NC_142593.1, on the reverse strand, counting down.
CACTACCCGAAGGGGTCTCAAAGCAGCTAACATTCTCCTTTCCCTTCCTCCCCCACAACAAACACTCTGTTAGGTGAGTCAGGCTGAGAGACTTCAGAGAAGTGTGACTAGCCCAAAGTCACCCAGCAGCTGCATATGGAGGAGCAGAGACTCGAACCCGGTTCCCCAGATTACGAGTCTACCACTCTTAACCACTACACCACACTCTCTTATTTTTAAAACTGGCTGAATACAAAAAGTTTGTTTGATTGTGTTAGTGAAATATGGAGTAAAGTAGCTGTGTGTATAGAGAATACTTTGTCACTTTGTCATGACCTGTTTGAATAGTTAAACCTCACAGAAATGCTGCCTATAATAAATGATACGTCATTTGAACGAACAGGGCCAGCTCTTCGTAGACCCCCAGTGGTGCAGGGCACCATGGCGCCGGCCCGCCAGGAGGGCGCTGCAAGCTGCGGCCGCCCGCTGGCCCGCCGGTCCACCGGTCCGCTGCGCAGCTGCGCGCGGCGCCCACCTGCCCACCGCGCTGGGAAACGGGGCGGGAGGGCGCCAGAGAGATCTCGCTGTGCCTGCCCGCCTGCCGCGCAGCAGCGCCGCGCCCACCCGCCCACCGCGCTGCGAAACCCGGCGCACCTTGGCGCTGCGAAACCCGGCGCACCATGGCGACAGGGGCGCTTAAGACGGCGCTGTGAACGAAGATGAACAAAATGGTATTGTCATTCTAGAACAGGCATCCCCAAACTGCGTCCTCCAGATGTTTTGGCCTACAACTCCCATGATCCCTAGCTAACAGGACCAGTGGTCAGGGATGATGGGAATTATAGTCCAAAACATCTGGAGGGCCGAAGTTTGGGGATGCCTGTTCTAGAAAAAGAATACATGGAATTTATGGGAATGAAATAATTAAGAGCCTCACATAAATTATGTCTGTATTTATCAACAATTTCTGTTTATTAGGACTTTGGAGCCATTAAGGTGTATTGGGTAAGCAGACAATGGTTAAATACTCAGGTACCACTCTATTAATTTTTCTCTGCTGCAGCAGTAATGAGTATATAATGAGCTGCTGTACTTTGAAATACTTATGATATTCATACTAACAACTCTAAGATGTCATTACTGATAATGCATACTGATCAGGAGCTAAACAAGTCAGCAAATAAGTCTATGAGCTCAGTTCATTACACACTCTGCCATCATGATTTGCAATGCCTCAAGCAAACATGAAAAAGGAAAATACTGGCCAAGGGTCAAAGAACTGTAAAACTAGTTCTATGAGCCAATGGGAGCTTTAGAGTTATTTTTCTCAAACAGTAGCTCCCCAACAATACTCCACAGCAAACAGAGGGGAGTTTCAGAAGCAACTTGTGATACGTCTCTTCTGAAAGCCTAAACAGCTCTTTGAATCTGGACCAGTATTTTTCATTTAAAAGCCATACACAGTGCCAGTAGAATTCACAGGCATATCAACAGTGTAAACTGGTGCTACGATAAACTAAAGATCCATCACCCTTGACATTTCTTTCTCCCTTGCAGAGTTTAAGATGCTTGTGGCATTTTATTCAGCAGGTTCAGAAGCCAGTAAATAGAACGTTTGGCCGCTCCCTCCAGGAATTCAGTTCACATGCATTTTTTAAAAAAAAAAAAAAACCCAACAACAACAACAAGAAGAATTCCTTTAAGAGACGTGTCCATTTGTACTCCTGAAACAAATGTGAAAAAACTGAAAATGTTCATCATAAAACAAATTGAGCTTGGGTGACCTCTTGTAAACTGCTTTCTCAAAGTGAATCAATAGCTGGGACTATAAAGTTTTCTTTCAGCCAGAGCTAGGGCTCACCAAAGTTTAGCAAAGAACATGCTTTAATCTACAGTGCCAGGAAAACAAGAGCTAGTGTGTGTAAACATGTTATTTTGCTGCACACGCTTTGCACACACTGACCTGACTCACACATCATGCTAAGTCAGGGGCTGCCAAATGTTTGGGGGCAGTGGGTTAGATTATTTCTCTCTCAAAGTAAAATCAATAGTCATAAGTGAAGTGTTCAACATTTACTGAAACCCCATACTATGTCAGGGACTGGGCAGAGGAGGAATTGTGGAGACTGCCTCCCCAGCCTGACCCTTCCAGAGAAGAAGACGACAGTTCAGAATTACAACAGGGGTTTGAGGGAGATCACAGCTCAGAGGCAGATAAGGGGAAAAGCTGGGAAGTTAATGGGAGAGGAGGAGGAGGAGGAAGAGGAAGCACCAGGGGGGCAACAGCTGATGGACACAGGGTCTTTAGAAAGCATTCCAGACCCCCCTCCCAGAACCCAGCGAGCCTTGAAAGTAGTAGAGCAGAGAGCTCAGAAGCAAAGGATCCTCAGCGCCTCCCGTAGGGGAAATGATGACAATGACAAATGAGGAAGTGGGAGAAAAGGGGAGTGGAGAGTCACTCGGGACAACACCATTATCCCAAGAGGCTGTGTTCCAAGCCTCTCTCTGTAAACAGTATCTGAAGAAGTGTGCATGCACACAAAAGCTCATACAAATGACAAACTTAATTGGTCTCTAAGGTGCTACTGGAAGGAATTTTTTTTATTTTGTTTCAACTACGTCAGACCAACACAGCTACCTACCTGTATCTGTAAACATTGAATAAAAAGCAGATGGCAAGGACTTTTCCTTGTCTTATCCATTCCTGGCAACCTGCCGTCTGTGGGGATTGTTACCTCTGCTGTCTGACACACTATATATATTTCTACAATTTTGTGTGAAAAATGCTCTTTTAATGAATATTGGCTCTATATTTACTGCTGGTCATTAAGAAGTACAAATGTATACACACCATTCCCATTATTTAAAGATAAATGTGTGGCCTCAAGTTAAAATGGTGTTTGAGATAAAGAAAGTTGAAGTGAATACTCTGATCTGCCATTTAATCTGTTATTTGTTTAGTTCTTCTCTTGGGCAGACTTATCAAAGCATGGCTTAGAGAGTCTTCATAAGATCTATCTGGTCTTTCCATTCCATCCCACCCACACATCTGAATGTCAATTTGTACACACCAGAACCTGTACTTGAATCTAATTTAGGCTTGAGCACCAGCTCCCACCCCACTTCACTGCATAAAGATGATGCTACGTCTGCCCAAACTCCAAAATACTATGTACATTTGAATGCAGGATCTTCAGGATCTTCCACTCCAAACTCCACTTTCCCTATGTCAATTCTACTCAGAATCAGTTCTAAAGATGGAATTCTTTTCAGATAGACTAATAGTATTTATTCCAAGGAACTATGTTTGTGAGTAGCATATGAAATAGCAGCATGCAAAGCTTGCTGAGCTATGTCCCTTAGACAGTAGGAGTCAACAGAATTATAATAAAGATCATTTGAGAAATATGAATGAAAGGTCTATTATGAAGAAGTTGGAACAATAAACTTAGATCAGCTCTTTTCATTGCTAGGCTAATATTACTATTATAGCCACCAATGCAAACACTAGTTACTAATAAAACTTTCAAAGTTGTTTGTTTCTGCACCATTTGCTCAAAAAATAGGAAAATAATTTCATCTGCAATGATATTTACAACACAATATCTGGAAGGATTCTTTTAAACTTATCACCTGGAGCTACTTGTTGAAATCTCAGACCAACTTTTTAACCAGCAAAGTGACTCCTCAATCCAGTCATGTTTGAAATAAAAACATGCTGGATGGATAGGCAGGGCTGTGCATTGCCCCCTCCACCCTGATCTTGCCATGTTAAACAGCAAGGTCTGAATGTTTGCTTGAAAAGCTTACAAGTCACCCTGCATGACTAGCATTCCTGATCACAGGGAACCTTGAAAGCAAGCCAACTGATTTAATAGGTCTAAGGTGAAAGGGGAGGCTTGGCACGCACAGCCCCCGGCCTCTCCAACACACTTTAACTTTAACAATGCCCGAATAGGGCTTGGGAGCCTTGAGAATAAGTATCACAAAAGATAGCACAGAATTTTATATGGAAAAAATATTATAAACAAATAAAAGAGCAAATTAAAAATTGGAAAAATTAGAAAGGTTATAGCAACAGTAAAAACAGCTTTGATAAGGCTCCTTCAGAAATGTTAACTTAAGAATCCCTAATAAAACTACACTGTTCTTTGTGTCCTTCTTAAAACAGGCATTGATGGGGAAAGATAATATATCCTTTGGGAGGCCAGCATTCCATGTCTTGGCATCAAATTCCACCTTTCTACTTACCCACCAAACCTCAGATTGGGTGGGGACAGAGAAAACAGCCTTAAAAGGAGAGTAATCTTCTTGGGCAAGTTTATAACCAAGGGGGTGATTCCTAAAATACTATGACCTTTAGGGTTTTGCTGTAAGAGTAAAAACCAGAACCCTGAATTGAGCACAGAAAACCCCAGCAACCAGTCATATTGACCAAGGATTGGCATAATGTTATGTGACCTGCTGACTCCAGATCAAACTCTTGTGCGCTGCTTTTTGCCCCTACAGAACTTTTCAGACTTTGTTGCCCCGTATAAACTTCATTGCAGTAATCCAATTTGGGGGGAAAGGAAGAAGCTTGCACTAACGTTGGTCAGAAAACCACAAAAGTACCATATTATCACTCTGGGATCTATGCTTCTTCTCAAGAAATTATAGCTTTAATTAAAGATAAATGCAACATCCTTCAAGAAAAGAATTTCTCTCTGCTAACACAGGTTCTCTTCTCCCTTTACCATGATAAAACCTTATGTACAGTATTGGAATTCGAAACACAGGTCCTGAATTGGTAACAGCTCATATGATCAAGTTTCATAACCTTTATTGCTTCACATAAAACAAAGTTATGGCATTCAATTCTGTTTACTATGAAATATTTTAGTCAAGAAATAGCCTGTATGTACTTACCATGTACCACATACTTTGCCATTTGGGATCATTAAAATACACGGATTGGATGCCACCAGGTTTGTAATCCCTCTTTATCCTTATTTTTACAACCTGCTGTTCTATCCATTTCACCTGTCAATAAGGAAAACAAGTGGTAAATATCAAAACAACACCATGGTTATCCTAATTAAATATATAAAATCTGCAGTTGTTTGTTCCAAAAAAGGAGCTGAATACATTTCTTGGTGCAGAATTCAGGTTGATGTACTACTTTTCTTAAAAGAAAATGTGTGTGCGGGGGGGGGGGGGAGAGCAGGCTTTCAAGCTATACAGTTGTTAAGAACACAGAGTGGTTTTTCTATTACTACACGCACAAGATCATGACAGAGAAGGAATGAATGCAGTTTACTCGCAACTTACGTACTTAATTTCCTTAACTCCCAATACATACATACATAATAAAGGGGGGGAGGCTTCCGGTGGGGGTGGGGAACCATAGACAATCCCAGCCACCATGAGTGTGTTTAGACTATATGCGTTTTTGGTTTTACATGCTATCCGCAGAACGTAACGCCCATATAAGTTGAGAGTCAACGACATAGCAAATGATACATAAATGTCTGTTTAAAAATAATGATTTTTGTGAACTATTTTATGTATTTGTTGTATTCCAATTCTACACAGCCTACTCAGATCGGCAAGTCCATTCTGTGCATTCAGAATCTTCAATAAGTTTCTGACAATAAGTAACTTAGTTTGAAAACATGACCTGGAACCTTGATCATCTTCTGTTTGGCATCCCTTTTAAGTTACTTGTTGTAATTTAACCTGTTGCTCATTGTTCAGCTCTTTACTTTCCTGGAAAATGTTTTATTTTTAAAATGCTTCTGAACATTCAGCTGTGCGTGAAGTTTGATAAACAATCACTTCTGAAGTGAATTGCTACCTATTTTTTGTTCTCTTTCTTTTGAATGGAATGTTACCATAGCCACAATGAAACTGTTTGGTATATGTTACAAGATTAGATATTGATGAGAGCAGAGAAAACAAAACAAAACAGAACATATAATAAAAATAACAATAGTCTCTCATTTAAAAAAAGAAATATAATCACCACCCACATATAGCACATAAAAACCACTATAGATTATTTTGTATAAAGTGTAGCACAGAACAGTTATATCTAAGAAATGCATCCCTGTATCACATTGCAATACAAATGTTTTATGGTGGGGTTTTTAAAACTTATGTCAAAGGAAGTTCTGAGGTTTATGGAGTAGCTAGCATATATTTACAGGAAATTTACTGCACTTTATTCTGCAAACTTATTGACCTTTCCTGTAAACATCCCAGTTTGGATTGCCAGGATTTTGCAACCCTTGTGCAGGGTGACTTTTTAAGGTCAGCAATAGAAGCTGCAAGCAGAGTTCATCCAGGGTTAAGAAACCCATCTCATTGCATCAAGGGCTGATCCTGTTCTAGTACTCCCTTCAGTTTTTGTTTCCTGTTCTCCTCTGCCCTCCCTTTGGAACCGTACACTGCCATAGCTCCCAAGATAACACAAAACATGGAGCGCAATAGTGTAAATATGTATTTACGGGGAAGTCAGCAGTAATGTATGTACATTTGTGGCTGAAACTACAAAGTGTATACTCTTACAGAGATTTATCTTTGGAAAGGTTGTAAAAGAGGTTTTTTTAATGTAATTGGATTCAGGTTTTGCAGCTCTTTATTCTTTAGCCCTCTAAATGTCACATAATCTGGGCCTACCTTTCTATGTACAGTGGTGCCTCGCTTAACGAATGCCCTGCTTAACAAAATTTCCGCTTAACGAAAGGATTTTTCGAGGAGGTTGCCTCGCTAGACGAATTCATTTTATGAAAAATTCGTCTAGCGAATTGCGGTTTCCCATAGGAATGCATTGAAATTCAATTAATGTGTTCCTATGGGCAAAAAAAAATTCAATGCATTCCTATGGGATTCGCTAGACGAATTTTTCGTTATAAGAAAAGACCCGTGGAACGTATTAAATTCGTCTAGCGAGGCACCACTGTACTTCAGTAACAACTTAGTTCTGCCAGGTGACTTTACTGAACAACCATCTAAGTACAGCTGAGCGCCTTTCTTTCTTTTCTTTAAAATGTTTTTCTTTCATCATGGTTGCCAGGGGAGGCATTTTCAACAAATCCAAGGTTTTTCACCTTCATTCTTTATTTTGATTCAATCCAATTATTTTGAGCTAAACTTACAAAAGAATGTCATACTTGTCTCTAAGAATAAAATTTCTCAAATGAGTTAGCAATGTAAGACATTATGGCCTATGCACGAAATAAATCTGAATCTTTGAGGGAGATATGAGAGAGGCTTGTAGACTTGGGTTTCTTGAACTCTTTATTAGGCAGAGGGGTTCAGTCTAGGAGGAAGAGTTTAAGTTGTTTTTGCAGTTTGACAAGATTGGGTCTTGTCTTCGCTGTACTGTTAGGTTTGTTTAGACCAGATCGTGGCAGATGTGAAAACCTAAAACAAAGCATAGACTCAACACGGTGCTATGGTCAGACTTTCTTGTTTACATAAACTGTCCAATAAAACAATTCACAGGTGGAAGAGAGAGAGAGAGAGAGAGAGAGAGAGAGAGACCATCACATAGCAGCAAAGGACAAATACACATTTGATATTTCAAGAGTTTCCTACAAAATTATAAACACTACTGATTCCTTATGTGTCCTGTGTAATCTGAACATGAATGGCCTTCTTTCAAGTATGTCAACTGCCTGCAGCATCACTTAGAATAATACAGAGGCCACCTTGAACAACTGGAAGTGGCTCCTACATGCACACATCCCTTCAGCTCCCATGAATTCTCCCTCATGCCACAGAGATTTGAGTAGACTGACGATTGCAAAAATTGAGTTAGGAAAGGAGTAATTGTGCACATATTCTCATTTCAGTTCAATTCCAAAAGTTCTATATTTCTATTTCCTGAATGTCTAGAAATCAAAGCCAAGCCAGATTGAAATTTAAATAATTGTTTAAAATACATTATTTCCAGTCTTGTCATCTCAGAGATCACTTTTGTATTCAATGCAGTATTTTATAAATGCTCTTCTAGCGGATAAAAATTGTCCCAAGTTAACATTAAAATGGATTTTAAAAGAAAAAAGAAATAAAAACAGAATCAGATGCATTCTTTCATAAAGCAAAGCAGTCCCCTTGAGTCGTCAGCTTGCTCTTAGGAAATAATGGCTTGCAATATACCAAAGCTGCAATCCAAAACCCCAATCCACCAGAGTGGAAAGGTTTGGTTGAGGCAAAGGTGTCCATCCAACAAGCCTTGTTCTGCCAGCCTCCACCACAGCATCTCAGTGTTTGCCTGGCAAAGGATCTGTTTGATTCTGAACCAGCTCTGCTGCCATCACATGATTCACCAATGGACCAAATGTAGTGTAGCAATGTAGCATTCTTGCCTCAGCTCACCAACCACTGACGTGGTTGCTGCTTTGAAAACCACAATGAGGTGGCCTTTTAAGTCCTACAAGAGAAATGCGTCACTTTCGGGCTCTTGCTATTTTGAGGTCAGATTAAATCACATATTGGCAAGTTCAGGCCACACATTTAAGTTGATTCGGAACTCTCACACAACAAACCTGCTTCCCCAAAAGTATCTCTCTCAGCTGCTTCTTTCTCCCCACCATAGGGGAGGAAAAAGCAGCTGAAAGACATTACTCAGCCCTACAGCTGAGCAAGCCCCCATACTGCTGCAGCTCCCACAAGAGGGAGGGGTGGGGTGGGGCTTCCTTAAACTGCTCAGCTGGGGAGTGGGAAGCCCCACATACCGCTCCAGCTCACATAATTCAGAGCAGCACAGGACCTTCCTCAAAAGTGCAGGCAGGCAGACATAGCCCCAGAGGGTCCTTGACTAGAACCTTCTCAGGCTCCTGCCTCCGCCTGAGCAGGCTCCCTTTTCCTCCCCTGACCGCTCCGGCGGAGGCAGGCAAGCAGGCAAGCAGGCGGAGCCTCAAAAGGTTCCAGCTGAGTACCGCCTGCCTGCACCTTTGCACCTGTCTGCAAGCAATTTGAGCTAGGAATACATCATGGCTCCCCGGCCATCACCATGTATTGCCAGCTCAAAATGTCTGAAATCGGTATTACGATCTGAACGCCATACTGCTTTCAGACAATTTCCCGATATATCATCCAGCCCTACTTGGCACAGCATCATATAATGACCACTAGGTGTGCCATCTATGCAGGGCCATGGGGCTGAGGCCCCCTCAATATTTTGCAGCTAGGAGGGTCCTGTCAAGCACTCCCACAGCTGCCACTAGGCCCCATTGGGCCTCCTCCCACTGTGTGACATCACATGCACACTGGGCCCCCATGTTGGGCAGAACCCGGTACACCTGATGACCACATACACAAATAGGATCAGATACTCAATAAAGAGGTAATCTGGAAGTGACCACTGACAACGAGATTTAACCCAAAGAAACCCCACAGTATTTTGTTTATAGCCAGGCAGTTGGGAGTGCTTGGAATCACCTCTTCCAGGCAAGGGTCCCCCCCTCGTTCCCACTATGACTTGATGTATACATGTTGATAGTATTTTTTGGGGGGGGGAGTTTTCTATGGAATGCTTACAGTGTTTAAGGCAATTATGTATGGCTAGCAAAATCCAGGGACAAAAAGAGAGCCACTAAACACAAACAAAAAAATTCCAGAATACACATTTTCAAGGGTATTTTTTCCAAAACATTATTCCACCAGTTAGTAAAGTGTTTACTGTGTGGGGAGGCCAAATAAAAGACAAAAATAAATACCTGTTGAAAGAGGAGGAAGACGTATGGAATATTGTTCCCCCAGTGGGAGAGGGGGAACAAGACATGTTCGATTCAAGGAGTCCTCAAAGAAGAACCAGCATGGAATAATGTCCTCCCAGTGAGAGAGGGAGGGCAGGATCTATGCTGGGGCCTGAGTTCAACGGGGGGGGGGGAATCGAGATAGGGCTGAAAAGTGGAAACATAGCTGGGTGGTACTGTGCTACAGTTGGAAAATTGGGGGGGCAGCAGGGGACAAAGAAGGGAGAGTGGTGGATAGGTGGCGAAAGAGTGGGAATAGGGTGAGGAGCAACAATGGGTTATTTTCTGATTGATTAAGATGGTCCGAAACTAGAACATTTTATGGAACTGGTTGATGCATCTGGGAGATCCGGAGTCCAGGGGAAGGGGGGTAGAATTAGATAAAAGTGGTTAAAGGTTATTATGATAGAAGATATGATATTTGAATGTATGGAAATTTTGGGGGGTATAAATTGTGAGGCTAATGGAAGAACTAGAGATGGATGGGGAAATAAATTTAGATTTGGATTAATTAATGAATTATAGGTTGAGGATAGTAAATTTTCTTTCTTTGTGTAGATTAGAATTGGCTGTGAAATAATGAAAAAATTGTGTTAGAATGATTTAAGATGATAAAGGAAAATTGCTTAATTTAGATTTAAAAATGGACCCAGTGTGGGGGGAATCGAGGAAGTCCACAATGTCAAGTTAATGTAAGAATTGATATGTTTTTTTCTCCCTTTTTTGATTATTTTCTTTTTTTCTTTTTTGTTTTTGTGTTGAAATGTTTGTAAATCAATAAATATTTGAAAAAATAAAAAATAAAAATAAATACATGTTGAATACCTTGGAAGTAGGAAGCAAAACTGAATTCTGAAGAAGAAAGAGCTGTGTGTTGATAAAATAAGCAAAGAAGAAGAAAGAAAGCAATTAAAGAAGAAATCGATCAATTAAAGAAGAAGAGATTAATTTTAAAAAAACAGGTTGGGGGGAAGAGAAAAAAACAGAATTTAATGCGAAAGAAGTGAGAATTCTATTCAGCCTTAAGGTATTTCATGGACAGAGAGATGAGTGAGGAGAGTATTAATTGGAGACAGTCACTGACAACTGAAAAAAATAGTGTGAACAACTGCAGGTAATTGTAGATTCTGTCCGATTCTGTCCGATATTGGAAAAGAGGCTTAGACAAATTCATTGAGGCTAAGGCTATCATAGCTGCTAGCCTTGATGGCTAAGCTCAGTGCCTCTACAGCTGGAGGCAGGAATGCTTCTGGAAACCCCAGGAGGGGAGAGGGCTCTTAGGCTCAGATCTGACTTCCTGGTTTTGAAAAGCCATCTAGTTGGTCACTGTGAGAACAGGATGCTGAACAGGATGGGCCATTGGACAGATCCAGCAGGCTCTCCTCATGTTCTTATGTGGAGTTACAGTCTGAGCCACAGACTGAGGGAGAAACTACAGAAGAGTAAATATGGTAGGAAATATTGCATAACGAAGAACAAAAACCTGCAAAGGAGAGAGAGAGAGAGAGAGAGAGAGAGAGAGAGAGAGAGAGAGAGAGAGAGAGATGGAATGAGAATGATGAAGAACAAATTTGTAAAATGTATAAAGATTATAACACTCCATACCTAAATAAATAAGAAAATAAGACACAGGCAGTTAGAAAACTATGGATAAGGTTTCTCTGCTTAGGAAAGTTCAAAGACCAGAATTGTTTTAAGTTAGGAAAGGAAACTTAACATGAGGAAGGAGCATTAAAAGATAAACACTTTGTGTGCAAACATAGTAATCCTGTGAAGAAAAAAGTGATGGCAGATGTGCTTATATTGAAGGAAAGATTGGAGGGGGGGTGAAAGGGAAAACTTGTAGAAAAAAGCATAAAGAGTTCCTCTCTCTCTCTCTCTCTCTCTCTCTCTCTCTCTCTCTCTCTCTCTCTCTCTCACACACACACACACGGTAGCAACATTAAGGGATTAGGGCGTGTTGAATTTTCCGAATTTCAAAAATTAGGGGTGTTAAAAAGTTGTAACATGACTCGGGAATTTAAAATATGTTTTAGTTAAATTAATGTAATTTAGTTTTACTTGGTAAATAACCACATAAAAATACTGGCTATTTTACATTTTTGTGGAATTCTCAATAATTTTAAACTTATTTAAAAAATGTGGAAAATGTGTGTAAAATTGCAGAAAAATCATTAAAAATTATTGTCTGTCTGTGGACAAATGCCAGCTCCATCAGCCAGTAAAGCGAGATGAGTGCCGCAACCCCAGAGTCGTCCGCGACTGGACTTAATGGTCAGGGGTCCCTTTACCTTTACCTTTCTACTTTTAGTTATATTGTATATGCCTGAGCATAACAAATAAGCCAAAACATGGAAGTATCAAGAGGAGAAGCAGAGAAGGGAGCAGGCTGCATCAAATGCAATTATTTTCTCTGCTGATGAAAAAATCCCCCAAACAGCTGATGACCAAGATGGAAGTTATGAACTGACCTTAGGAAAACCAAGTGCACCTTCCACTTCTAATAAAAATAGAGTACGATACAGTAGAAGTACATGAAGTTGCTATGCAGAGCATCTGATAGGGTGTTGGCCTGCTTGTCCCAGCTGCCATCACCACTGCCACCTTTATGGATGCTGACTTGATCACTGAAGAAGAGACTTGTAGTTGATCAGAATAAAGTCAAGAGGGCTCAAGAAAAAATGATGAAATCCCTGGATCAGGAATTGGATTGACTTTGTCAGAAGGGTGAAATTGACTGTGGCTGAAAGCAGGCAATTCATTATCACAGAACAGCAGTATTCTGTGCGCAGTGTGCCAAGTATCTCCGCCACTTCACTCTGGAGAAAGGCTCAAAAAGAGAAAAAACCAGCTGAAGTTATTGCTAATAATCTTGTAGATTTCATGAAGAAGAAGAGCATTGGTAAGGGCCTGCAGGCCATTGGAGGTGATTCTGCCAGGGGCGCTGACTTGCCCCCTACATTGAGGGGCAGTGGCATTTTGACAACAACAACATTGTATGAACACTGTGGGAAAACATGCATGGATGAGCAGCACGGATTCCTTAGTAAAGTCCTGTCTGGAAGTACCCACAGTGCCACCAAGTGACTCACTTCACCTAAACCAGCCTCACTCCAGTACCTCATTTGCCTCAGGCAACATCAGATTTTGTGGCTGGGCTGTCAAATAAGCAGCAGTGTATTGGAATTCTGTTTAGTTATCAGAGGCTATTTTTCCAAGCAGCTGCTATCACTGTGGAGATAAGGTGTAGTAGTTTCACCACTAACAATGCTTTATTCTCATCTTAATCTCCTATTTTAAGCTCTTGTTTTGTGCAACTCTACATGATGAAGATCTGATAAATTCTTCTGCCCTATTTTTCTCAATTTGACTATGGAAACCACTCCTGAGTTGTCCTGTGATGTAGAATCTCTTCACAGCATCCAATTTCAGACTGGATTTTGCTGTACTTCAGCTGAACTTGATATCTGTGTGTCTTTGTTTAGTCTTAAATCAATGGTTTGGCCAACAGGAATTTGTTCAAAAGCTCTGTTGCCAGACAGGTGAACTAAGAACTGTCAATTCATAAAGTGCTGACATACCTCAGGGTATTCCACAGGAAGGAGTGTCACCTGGTGATAGTAAATTTGCAAGCACTCAGCATAGTTCACCTTGTCATAAGCAAAGCAGCAAGAGTTGGTATAGGCCGGGGAAAGGTATAACTGCCTTGTTGGGCAGCATGCAGCAAATGAACCAGCACGTTTATAAAGCTCTGTATTTTGTGTGTGTAAGAACCAGGACCAGCCCAAGACATATTAACACTTGGGGTGAACCACAAAATGGTGTCTCCCCTAGCCAGGGTGAAGCCCCATTTTGTGTACCCCTCCAGCTTCTTCAGCCATGCCTGAGCTTGCCCCATGTCTGCTCTTCACACCCACCCAGCATCCCGCCCTCCTCTTTCTCCTCCTCCTCCTAGGCCTCAGCCACAGAATGGAGGGCAGTGGCACTAGCAGCAGAGGCTGCTGCCCCCCTCTCCCCTTCTCTCTCCCTCCCTCCCTCCCTCCCTCCCTCCCTCCCTCCCTCCCTCCCTCATCCCGCTCTGGAAAGAGCAAGTCGAGATGAAAGGGAAACTGTGCTTGCACTTGCCCAGCCGCTCTTGGAGCAGTGAGACAGCGGCATAGCAGTGCGCCCAGGCAGAGAGTGCACATTGCAGGGTGGCCGAAGGGGGACAGTGCCACCCTTTGACCGAGAGCAGCAACAAGGGCCTCCTTTTTCCTTGCCACTGCTGCGTCAGCCTCCTGCTTTTCATAATTCCCCTTTAGCCATGGTTTGGGCTTGCTTTCTCCACCTTCCATTTACTGTATCACAAGATTTTGGCAGGGGAATGTGCCAGTACTATGTATTGTTGAGCATCGTCAGAAAGTTTGAGTTTACGCTGTATGCCCAGACACACGACAGCAAATCATTAAAACAGGCTGAAGCAGGAGACCAGGCATCCCCAAACTTCGGCCCTCCAGATGTTCTGGACTACAATTCCCATCATCCCTGACAACTGGTCCTGTTAGCTAGGGATCATGGGAGTTGTAAGCCAAAACATCTGGAGGGCCGCAGTTTGGGGATGCCTGCAGGAGCCCATCCAATCATATGCCTTTTGCTCCCCTGGCCAGAGCTATATATTCCCAGTGTTAGAAATTCCCCAGGCATCAGTTGCATTCTGCGACTAGTGCAGGTCCAATGACGGCCAGGTGGAGATCTCTGGAAGCCAGGTTGGCAACTGACATCTCCATCTGGCTGACCCCTCAAGCTTTCTTAAACAAGTAAGCAGAATAATTTATTTATTATATTTTATTTATTACATTTATATCATTTGTTTTTCTCCAAGAAGTCCATGGTTAATCCCTACAACAACCCAGTGAGGTGTTTCAAGGCTGTGACTGGCCAAAGGTCTCCCAGTGAGCTTCTTGACTGAGTGGAGATTTGAACCCTCACCTCCCAGGTCCTAACCATTACACCACACTGGCTTCCTAGAGTGCTTCTGCTATGGAGCAGCTATATAAATTAAGTAGGAAAATAAATATATGGAAAGCAAAATGTCACCTGAAATATCTTCCATGTTTTAATGCATAAACTGCTTTAAGATTTTTTTTCTTTAAAATATAAAGAAATGAAATGAATACCAGCAGCAGCAGCAACAACAAATTTCATTGTAAAAAATATATGGCGGCAAGACTTTCCATTGTGGCGACCTTAACATAGGTTTAATGTGCTATTTGGCAATTAGCTTGCATATCTGGAGTTGATATGTTTTCTTCCATACAAACCTATGAGAACTCTAAGGTCACTATCTGAAAGTCTGCTCTCTACAACACTGGAATGGTTTTTGATTGGGAATCCAAACCATCTTTAACCCCACCTCTGATCTGCTTCAGACCAACTCCCAACCTGGCCCATGAGTGCCTCCCTTGTTCTCCTAAAATGGCAATGGTTCCCACCTGAGAGGTGCCAAAACTGAGTTCCAGCAAGTTCAGGCTGAAAAAAAGCCCTGCAACCTGTTATAGGAGTTTAATACTGCTGGACAATACGGCAGGGCGGTTCGAATCCCTGTGACGGGGTGAGCTCCCGTTGCTTGGTCCCAGCTCCTGCCAACGTAGCAGTTCGAAAGCACATCAAAATGCAAGTAGATAAATAGGAACCGCTATAGCGGGAAGGTAAACGGCGTTTCCATGTGCTGCTCTGGTTTGCCAGAAGCGGCTTTGTCATGCTGGCCACATGACCTGGAAGTTGTACGCCGGCTCCCTCGGCCAATAATGCGAGATGAGCGCGCAACCTCAGAGTCGGTCACGATTGGACCTAATGGTCAGGGGTCCCTTTACCTTTACGCATGACTCAAGCAGCAGTTTTTCTGGTTTGCAGCATGTATGGGCTGAGTCTTTTAAACATTATGTGGGCTGCATGGAATACTTCTAGTTAAGGACTTAGCTAAGGACTCTAGTTAATGAGGCATAGTGGAACCAAATGCATCACACTAAAACTCATACACACACTCCCCTATGTCTCCTGCAAGATCAATGCCATTAAATGCTTAGGTTTCATCAGGTTGTGTTACATCTGTTGCAAGTTAATAGAACAATAACCAGCTTTCCTTCAACGTAAAAATCCAAAGTCCTTAATCTGCCTTCAAGACAAGTGCTATCAACACTGCAACTTGTTGGAACATGACACCTGCCTGTTTTCTGGAGCTTGGGTTTCTGATAACAGGATAAAGTGGACAGTGGATATTACCACTTTTTTCCACAACCTGCTTCAGCACAGTGAATCTAAGCAATCTCAAGCAATAGTCCATCCTTACAGCCAGTCTAATGAGCAGTTTAAGTAAAAGGAAAGGAATGAGTGCAATCTTATTGACTACATTTCACATCCTAATCTATTTGTCACACTAATTAGGAAGTGAATCATTGTAAAGTTGTAGATGAATCTTTCTTGTTCAGCAATCTATAATGAGATTGTCAGACTAATGGAACCTCACAAAAGGCTTAGGAAAGAGCGAGGGAGAGGAAATTTTCTGATATGCCATTTAAACAAATGCATGCACAATTAAGAATATGAAGGCTGAACCTTTTGAGCCATCTGCTCAGGATAATTATGAAGAAGGCGAGCTATAAATGCAAGAAGTCATAGAATCGTAGAGTTGGAAGAGACCACAACTGCCATCCAGTCCAACCCCCTGCCAAGCAGGAAACACCATCAGATGGCTGTCAAGCCTCTGCTTAAGACCTCCAAAGAAGGAGACTCCACCACACTCCTTGGCAGCAAATTCCACTGTCGAACAGCTCTTACTGTCAGGAAGTTCTTCCTAATGTTTAGGTGGAATCTTCTTTCTTGTAGCTTGAATCCATTGCTCCGTGTCTGCTTCTCTGGAGCAGCAGAAAACAACCTTTCTCCCTCCGCTATATGACATCCTTTTATATATTTGAACATGGCTCTCATATCACCCCTTAGCCTTCTCTTCTCCAGGCTAAACATACCCAGCTCCTAAGCCGTTCCTCATAAGGGATCGTTTCCAGGCCTTTGACCATTTTGGTTGCCCTCTTCTGGACACGTTCCAGCTTTTCAATATCCCTCTTGAACTGTGGTGTCCAGAACCGGACACAGTACTCCAGGTGAGGTCTGACCAGAGCAGAATACAGTGGTACTATTACTTCCCTTGACCTAGATCAGGCATGTCAAACCTGCGGCCCTCCAGATGTTTTGGCCTACATCTCCCATGATCCCTAGCTAGCAGGACCAGTGGTTGGGGAAGATGGGAATTGTAGTCCAAAACATCTGGAGGGCCGCAGGTTTGACATGCCTGATCTAGATGCTATACTCCTATTGATGCAGCCCAGAATTGCATTGGCTTTTTTAGCTGCTGCATCACACTATTGACTCATGTCAAGTTTGTGGTCTACCAAGACTCCTAGATCCTTTTCACATGTATCCTCTCAAGCCAGGTGCCACCCATCTTGTATTTGTGCTTTCCTTTTTTTTTTTTGCCCAAGTGTAGTACTTTACATTTCTCCTTGTTAAAATTCATCTTGTTTCCTTGGCCCAGTTGTCTAATCTGTTAAGGTCATTTTGAAGTGTGATCCTGTCCTCTGGGGTATTAGCCACCCTTCCCAATTTGGTGTCATCTGCAAACTTGATCAGGATGCCTTCAAGCCCATCATCCAAGTCGTTTATAAAGATGTTGAATAAGACTGGGCCCAAGACAGAACCCTGTGGCACCCCACTAGTCACTTCTCTCCAGGATGAAGAGAAGCCATTGATGAGCACCCTTTGGGTTCGGTCAGTCAGCCAATTACAAATCCACTGAATGGTAGCATTGTCTAGCCCGCATTTTACCAGCTTCTTTACAAGAATATCATGGGGCACCTTGTCAAAGGCCTTGCTTAAATCAAGATAGGCTACATCCACAGCGTTCCCTTCATCCTGAAGGAGCGTCTCCACCTCCATCGCTCTGCTCGGACACTGAGGTCCAGTGCCGAGGGCCTTCTGGCGGTTCCCTCGCTGCGAGAAGCCAAGTTACAGGGAACCAGACAGAGGGCCTTCTCGGTAGTGGCACCCGCCCTGTGGAACACCCTCCCACCACTTGTCAAAAAGAAAAATAACTACCAGGCTTTTAGAGGACATCTGAAGGCAGCCCTGTTTAGGGAAGCTTTTAATCTTTAAGAAATTAGTGTATTTTAATATTTTCTGTTGGAAGCCGCCCAGAGTGGCTGGGGAAACCCAGCAAATGAGATCAGATTAGTCTGACATGACTTATTTTTCAGAAACCCATTTTCCAGAAACCCATTTAGTGATCACAGCGTTCCTTTCTAGGTGCTCACAGACCATTTGCTTAATGATCTGCTCTAGAATCTTTCCTGGTATTGATGTCAGGCTGACTGGGTGGTAATTGTTTGGGTCCTCTCTTTTCCCCTTTTTAAAAATAGGGACAACATTTGCCCTCCTCCAGTCTGCTGGGACTTCGCCTGTTCTCCAGGAATTCTCAAAGATTACTGTCAGTGGCTCTGAAATCACCTCTGCCAGTTCTTTTAATACTCTTGGATGTAGTTCATCTGGCCCTGGAGACTTGAATACATCTAAACTGGCCAAGTATTCTTGTACTACCTCCTTACTTGTTCTGGGCTGTGTTTCCCCTTCTGAAACAGGTTGGGCATTGTTTTCTTTTTTGGAGAAGACTGAGGCAAATAAGGCATTGAGGAGTTCTGCCCTTTTTTCTGTCCCCTGTTCCCATTTCACCATCTTCTCCTCTAAGCGACCCCACTGTTTCCTTGTTCTTCCTTTTGCTAAGGACATACCCATAAAACATGGCTTTTATAGCAAGGTAAGATCTCAGTTTGCCAGTGAACATTTACATTCATTTCCATCAGTAATCCTATGTTGTTAGTAAAACCAAATCTTTCAAATGGCAATTCTAATATGAAATTCTAGCTTGTTTAATGAACAGAATGAAAACACATCAATTAATAGAAAGATAAACATTTTTAAAAATGGAAATAAGAGTTTAAAATGTGCTAATTTTCCATACATTGCTACCAAATGGTTGTTGTTGTTGTTGTTTAGTCGTGTCCGACTCTTCGTGACCCCATGGACCAGAGCACGCCAGGCACTCCTGTCTTGCACTGCCTCCCACAGTTTGGTCAAACTCATGTTCGTAGCTTCAAGAACACTGTCCAACCATCTCGTCCTCTGTCATCCCCTTCTCCTTGTGCCCTCAATCTTTCCCAACATCAGGGTCTTTTCTAGGGAGTCTTCTCTTCTCATGAGGTGGCCAAAGTATTGGAGCCTCAGCTTCATGATCTGTCCTTCCAGTGACCACTCAGGGCCGATTTCCTTCAGAATGGATAGGTTTGATCTTCTTGCAGTCCATGGGACTCTCAAGAGTCTCCTCCAGCACCATAATTCAAAAGCATCAATTCTTCGGCGATCATCCTTCTTTATGGTCCAGCTCTCACTTCCATACATCACTACTGGGAAAACCATAGCTTTAACTATGCGGACCTTTGTCGGCAAGGTGATGTCTCTGCTTTTTAAGATGCTGTCTAGGTTTGTCATTGCTTTTCTCCCAAGAAGCAGGTATTTTAATTTCGTGACTGCTGTCACCATCTGCAGTGATCAAGGAGCCCAAGAAAGTAAAATCTCTCACTGCCTCCATTTCTTCCCCTTCTATTTGCCAGGAGGTGATGGGATCAGTGGCCATGATCTTGGTTTCTTTTTATGTTGAGCTTCAGACCATATTTTGCGCTCTCCTCTTTCACCCTCATTAAAAGGTTCTTTAATTCCTCCTCACTTTCTGCCATCAAGGTTGTGTCATCTGCATATCTGAGGTTGTTGATATTTCTTCCGGCAATCTTAATTCCGGTTTGGGATTCATCTAGTCCAGCCTTTCGCATGATGAATTCTGCATATAAGTTAAATAAGCAGGGAGACAATATACAACCTTGCCGTACTCCTTTCCCAATTTTGAACCAATCAGTTGTTCCATATCCAGTTCTAACTGTAGCTTCTTGTCCCACATAGAGATTTCTCAGGAGACAGATGAGGTGATCAGGTACTCCCATTTCTTTAAGAACTTGCCATAGTTTCTGTGGTCGACACAGTCAAAGGCTTTTTGCATAGTCAACGAAGCAGAAGTAGACGTTTTTCTGGAACTCTCTAGCTTTCTCCATAATCCTGCCCATGTTTGCTATTTGGTCTCTGGTTCCTCTGCCCCTTCGAAATCCAGCTTGCACTTCTGGGAGTTCTCGGTCCACATACTGCCTAAGCCTGCCTTGTAGAATTTTAAGCATAACCTTGCTAGCGTGTGAAATGAGTGCAATTGTGCGGTAGTTGGAGCATTCTTTGGCACTGCTCTTCTTTGGAATTGGGATGTAGACTGATCTTCTCCAATCCTCTGGACATTGCTGAGTTTTCCAAACTTGCTGGCATATTTGGTGTAGCACCTTAATAGCATCATCTTTTAAAATTTTAAATAGCTACCAAATTAGCCATGTGGTTAAACATTAAGATATTCTGTGAAATGCAAATAAACTGGATCACATGCAACAAATGACGAACAATTGTTTAATTCTTGCCAAAGAAATGAGACTGTCTAATAACAGTTCTTGGTGTGGGTTTCCTCCACTTCCTTGGACAACTAACATGCATATACCCTAGGATTTGTACTTGTGACAAAGAAGGTGCCACATTACTACTGCAAGCTATCTGGCACCCAGACCCTAACATTTGAAGTGCATGAGGTAACTTACCTTTCCAAAGCAGTGGGCGGCTGCTTTCTGGGCTCTGGGAAGCAGGTGGGAGGACTTTGGGACCCTGTCAGAGTTCTCCTGCCTACTTCCCAAAGCCCAGCAATCAGCCCCACCCCAATTGCTTTAAGGGATTTTGTCCAGGCGCATAACCCTTGTGTTGTGCTAGCTATCGGTTCATGTTGTACTGAGAGACATCAAGCGACTGGCATATCAGGTCTCAGAATCAAGACACATACTGAAATGTACAAGTTCCTTAATTGGCAGTGATAGAAATGGCAGTAAAGAAGTGGCTGAGAGGGGAAACACAGTGGATGTTAGCAGCCATGAACAACTTTGGGAAATGGCATGCTTAGAAGAGGTTTGAGGGACAAAAGAAAAAGTGAGGGCAAAAGTTTGGCATAGCTATAATAATGGAAAAGTATCATGAGAAGTATGTTACAAAGGAAAAAATTATCTACAAATTCAACAGAAGTCAGAATACACTATTAAAAAACAGAAGTGTAACCATTGAAATTGTTCCCGATACATTAAACAAAAACTTGTCAAATAAGTACCATCTTTCTTTTCCCCATGGAAGCTCCATACATTGCAAAGTTGCACAACAATAAGAAATTAAAGAGGCACAACTTTTCCATCTTCTGCACTCTTGGAAAATTTGGTGTGTTGAATTTCTGCCTGTTGTGAAGCAGTTAAAGAAGGCTCTCTTTTTTTGGGGGGGGAGGGGAACCAGCAGACATCTAGCAAGCTTATCCACAAATTACTTGTGTCTGGTATGCAATACCCCTCAAGTCCTTTACATTTCAAATAGCTTCACTAAACAGCTGGACTACTCCAAAGTAAGGAAATGGTTTCAGGGCTGCAGCCTCTGAGTGAACACAGGTGCAATGCACCTACGTCTGCTACACTGGGCCAAAGGTTGTAACCCAGCCAGAACAACTGCTGTGCAACATGCGGTTTCTTGGGATTGCAATAGCAGTACCATCTACTGTCACAAGGTATATTTCTTCATTCTACTACTTGCAAAGAAAATACCAAGAAGCTAGGATACTAATTTGGGGCTGTTTAAATTATTGAAGGTTGATCTACAGATCACCAGATCCATATACCAGTCCCTTATAAACTAGGTTGCACATCTTAGGACAGCAGGTCCGTGAATAATACAATACTGTCTTCATTATATCCTAATGTGAAGCAGAGGCTCAGTGAACAGATAATATGTCAGCTCTTGAAATCTTAGATGCCATCCAGGTAAATGTCTCCTAGTGTAAAGTTTCAAATTAAAAATGTAAGTGCTTGCATCTTATATGATTGGCTAGCTGGGTTATCTTACCTTTGGTTCCATTGAAATGAAGCTGTGCGTACCTCTACTTGAGAGAACTGACCTTTTAATCGTTTTACTATGGTAGAAGTGGTAGTAATCCTTCAGTGCTCCAATCTGTAGGGAGGGGGGGGGAAGTGGAGAGGGAGAAAAGAGGGAGATTTAATTTATTAAAAACAGTTTGTTTGTTTTTGAGAAAACCAGCACTATAAATTATGCAATTTCCTGCTGTTTTACTTGATCCTCAGTGTTCATCTTTCAAAAGGACATATGATTTGAAATGGATGGACTGTCCTCAAGGCATAGCTGCAAAACCATATATTATACCTGAGCTGCTTATTCTGTCTCTATCTTTTTAATGTCTAATTTATATACAGCATTTTAAGTAATTTTGTACAAATCATCACCCAACTGTCTTCACAAAAAAAAGGATAAAAATCATCACTGTGTGTGTGTGTGCACGCTCGCACGCATGTGTAACATTTATATAACACTCTTTTCTTCCAAGGAGCTCAAGGTGGTGTTCATGATTCTCCTCCTCCCCAGTTCATCCTCACAACAACCCTGGGAGATAGGTTAGGCTAAGAAATGGTGAAGTGGTAAGACATCTCTTACCAGGGTCACCCAATGAGCTCCATGGCTGAGTAGGGATCAAGCCCCGGTCTCCCAGGTCACAGTACAACACTCTAATCATTATGCCGTATTGCTATCCAGTACACTCAAGGAAATTTACTGTAAAAAGTACTATATTCAGCTTTTTATATCATTAGTTCACAAAACAAAATCCATCTGACGTATCACAAAGAATAAATTCTATTAGAACTTTAGATTACTGGTATTCCTTTTATTAAAAATTAGGAAACCAGCACACAACTTATCTTTTTAAATGAACATTTTTTAAAAAAATTATAGATTCACTTTAAATATAATTTTAAAAATAATAATACCACTGACAATTCCAGCATTATAAATATTCAGACCTTTACAAAGCATGAGAAGGTTAAAAGACAAGCCTTGGGGGTTCGAAAGCCTCCATTTCTAACTTACATAACCCCTGCTTTAAAACAGTTGTGTTGGCTGCCAATTCATTTTCCAGCTGAATTAAATATGTCCACATTAGTGTTTAAAGCCCTAAATGGCATTTGAAAGGCCACCCCCTTCCCTACAGAAACTCTCTTGTCTTGAGATTGGCAGTAGGAATCCTCTTCCATCATTCTTAGATGTTCAGGTGGTGGCAGCCCAGGAGAAATGCTCTCTGTGACAGCCCCTGAGCTGTGGAATTCTCTCCCTGCAGAGGCATGTTTTGTATCTTCATTCCAAAGTATTCACTGCATTCAGAAATCAAACCATTTCTTCCTCATTTTCTTCACTCACAGGCTTGGCATAATTTTTGATATTTAAACCGAACTCCTTTTGCAGTCCAGTCCAGTTTACCAAAAGACTTAACACACTGGAGGATGGGGAAGAACTGCAGGCAGCCGGCAGCTGTTGCCAGCATTGTATGCTGTCCATGTCACAGAGATGTCTGACAGTTAAGAGAGCACAGCTGGTGCTATAAAGCTTGCAAAGGAATAGCAATGTGTAACTACCTGCTATCCAGTAGTGGTTCTCCTAACCAATCTTTGTAGGTGACCCTATTAGGAAAAAAACTATTGAAAAGAAGTGCTTTCTTACACCATCATAAATATCAATTTATACAACTATCTAAGGGACCCAGGTGGCGCTGTGGGTTAAACCACAGAGCCTAGGGCTTGCTGATCAGAAGGTCAGCGGTTCAAATCCCTGTGACGGGGTGAGCTCCCATTGCTCAGTCCCAGCTCCTGCCAACCTAGCAGTTCGAAAGCACGTCAAAATGCAAGTAGATAAATAGGAACCGCTACAGCGGGAAGGTAAACGGCGTTTCCGCGTGCTGCTCTGGTTCGCCAGAAGTGGCTTTGTCATGCTGGCCACATGACCTGGAAGCTGTACGCCGGCTCCCTCGGCCAATAATGCGAGATGAGTGCGCAACCCCAGAGTCGGTCACGACTGGACCTAATGGTCAGGGGTCCCTTTACCTTTACCTTTTTTGCAACTATCTAATCTTATAGCAATAAGCAATATAGGTTTCACTTCAATTGGTTACCTAACAAGACATTGTCTGTGCACCTGAGCACCATAACTCAACAACAATCAAGCAAAGGATTTGTGCATATAGGCTCAGCACCGACAAAAGCCCCATTCAGGAGCTCATGCTCCTCACGCATAACCAAAATCAAGGGTAGGAATTCAACGTCACACTCTCCCGATCGTTCAGTCACTGCAAGCATTTCTGCTTTCCTGGTGGAATTATCCCTCCTCTCATGCTCCCTCTCTTGACCCTCCAGAGAGGAACTGGGGGAGGAGAGCAGGGAGCCCCATTGTGCTAGCATTGTGCTAGGTTCCACTAGCATGGTGGGTTAATTGAATCTGGTGCCCTAGGAGCAAGAGTGTGCTCCAAACGATCCTCTTTATTGTGTTAACAGCCCTCAGTGAGATTGAGAGCAAAGGTCTGAAGCAAGGAGCTTCTTCTACTCTTGAAGGCTCCCCAAGCACTTTAGGGTTTTCAATTGTGTGGGGAGCTTCCACATGCTGTAGTTATTAAGCCAAAATATTCAATGCAATTTCATCTACTATGTGCCTCTCTTTAATTAACACAGATCAAAGAGGTTCTACTTTTTAATGAGGAACCTTTACTCCACCCCAATGACTGGAGTTATTGTAAAGCTATAATATTAAAGAAAGTAATTAAATTCTTTTTCAAATCCATTACTTGGTGCATACAAAACAAAATGCATTTTCGTAAAGAGCAAAGGAACTGAAAGTTTTCTCCAGGCCATTCAGTGTTTTAACTGCCTGCTGCTGATTTAAGAATATGTTGTTCTGGTGCATATGGAGCAGCCAAAAATGGCATTTTGCACTAGCAGCTCGCCACTGGCTTAATAACAGAATTCCATTTTACATTTTGCCAGTAGCAGTATAATATGGAATTACTTATGTACAATGCAGCAATACTCAAAGAAGAAACAGACAACTCTGGTGCTCAGAACTAATGTATATACTGCAGTGACACCAGGCTGCCCCCAACATTTTTTTTGAGGGGGCAATGCATGGCATGTGGGTGACCCAGCATGCATGTGGCGAGCGATGTCACACATCTACTGACATGTGCAAGCCAGTGCAGCCTTCCGTTAGGCTGTGCCGGTCGCCACAGAGTTTCTAGGTACCACGCAGGCTGATGCAACCTTCCGCAACATTGCTCCAGGTCCCCTCAATATTTTTTGGGGGGGGGCTGAGCCCCCTTCAAACAAATATTGAGGGAGCGTAAGACACTTGGTGGCTACAGGAAGGGAGGGGCGAGATGCAGGGATCTTGGCTCAGTGCAGCATGTGGCAGTGGGAGGGGCAGAGGCGGGATGACGGTCACTTTGCGCTGTATCAGGCTAAGTTCCCCACCCCTCACCTGCCCCCTTACCCCTCCCATTTCCCTCTTGGTAAACACTAGAGACCCACTGTGTTGGGAGGCCAGGAGAGCAAGGATGCCCCACCCATGCCACCTTACTGGCTGCTGCTGGGTGCAATATTCTTAACAAAAAGAAAGATAATACAGTGGTACCTCGACTTACGAAGGCGATCCGTTCCGCGGCGCTCTTCGGAAGTCGAATCCTTCGTAAGTCGAAGCGTCCATTTTGCGCATGCGCAGAACGAGCGCGGGGCAAAAATACTTCCGGGTTAGCGGACTTCGGAAGTCGAGGCATTCGTAAGTCGAGGTACTACTGTATTGAACTTAAATTTATGATTACAGCCTTAACTGCTACATATTCCTTGAGTAATTTGCTCAAAAACCTAGAGGGGCCATGTGTTCCCTGCATTTCTGATCTTTGTCTGAATATTTGCGTAGCTAATTAATGATTATGTTGATAGACCGTTGTAACTGTTTAAACTCAATTTGCAAACTACTACTTGGGTACTTGAAGCCTGCATCCAAATATTAGAAGATTTTCAGCATTCTTCAGCTTGGCTGCTCTTGCTCTTGCTCTGTGCATTCTCTTGTCAAGTTTTCCTTCTCTTCTCCAGGTCTTTACCTTCTCATGCTATGGGCCCCATGCTTTCCTAAAGCTATGTACACACTTCCATTTACGCTGCATCAAGTGCACTTCCATCGATGGTTTGGGAAGTGGTATACACACGTTAGCCACAATCCATATCTATTTTGTAACTCTCTTGTCATTTTTTAATATACAAAATACTGTAATTTGATGCATTTCCCAGCCAACTTCAATCTGAATTGAGAAAAAGAACAACTTAGGTGCATTTTAAGCTGGCCATGTACACAACCTCAGGCCCTGGTTCCAGTCCTCCTTGCTGACATCTCTCTCTCTCATGTGAACCTCTTACGTTTTTCACTTCTCTTCTAAACTCTCAGGGCAGTGCACAACAGTCAAAAAATAAAATAAAATAAAAGCATATGGATTAACACAGCAGAACAATAAACCCCAAGCAGAGGAATAAAAGGCGGCAGCCACCCCCCAGACCTTTTCACTTTAAAGCCACACTGAAAATACACCTGGGGGCATTCCATACAGAGAGCTTCACAGCTGCAAAGGCCTTCCTCTTGTCACCGCCACCCCCACCTCACTTCAGAAGCCAGGGGAACTCAGAGAAGTGCCTCTGGCAGCAACCTCAAGTGATCTTTTTGATATCTGAATCCCAAAACTTTAAAGGTAAGGACCAGCACTTTGAATTGTGCTCAGGGAAGAAATGGCAGCCAATTTAGTTGCGTAGAACTGGTGGGGTTGTTTTCACTTTGGTCAGCTCCAGGTAGTACATACCGGTAAGTTTCTAAGAAGTCTTCAAAGGCAGTTCCACATACACTGTATTATCTCTTAGTCTGCCCTACCTATCTCTCATCTAAACTCTGAGCCAGCTCAGTCAGAGACAGTTAGAGATTTTTCTACCTACTCCATTCTGCTGTGACTTTATCGCAGATCAGCCAGCCACCTCCCTTAGTGAAGTACAGTATCAATTTTAAATATAGCAACACTGACATATTTATCTAGCTTACTGAATTTCTATATTTTAAAAAATCTTAGTTACCCTAAAAAGCTCAATAACAGCAAAAACACACTGCATATACGACTAGGAAAATATATTCAGAAACTAACTAACCCCCACAGTAACTGAAAGTTGTGCTTACAGTTAAAGGTAAAGGGACCCCGGCCATTAGGTCCAGTCGCGTACTACTCTGGAGTTGCGGCGCTCATCTCGCTTTACTGGCTGAGGGAGCCGGCATACAGCTTCCGAGTCATGTGGCCAACATGACTAAGCCACTTCTGGCGAACCAGAGCAGCACACGGATATGCCGTTTACCTTCCTGCCGGAGCGGTACCTATTTATCTACTTGCACTTTGACATGCTTTCCAACTGCTAGGTGGGCAGGAGCTGGGACCGAGCAACGGGAGCTCACCCCGTCATGGGGATTTGAACCGCCAACCTTCTGATCAGCAAGCCCTAGGCTCTGTGGTTTAACCCACAGCGCCACCCGCATTACATACAATTTGATGATATTTTTATAGAGACGTTTTTAAGAATTGATTATTCTCACACACCAGGCTGCAAAAAGCATCTTCTGTCTAGGGGAACAATTTTGAACTATTGGCTTCTTGAGTGGGAAGTGGGAAGAGCGAGCTAATAAATCCCTACATATTACCAGGATATGTATAAAAATCACCTGCTACATTAGTTTGTAATGAAGTCAAATTATCTGTGGTTTTGCTACATTACGCCTCATTCTGAGCCAGTAAGAGACATAAAAAGGTTAGTTTAACTTCCATAAGGAAGGATAAATTAATACATTTGTTTCAAGCAACCGTTTTATGTAGACAGATTGAGAATTCAGTTTTGCCTTTCAACATACACTGTTGTTGTTGTTGTTGTTGTTTTAAAATACAGTCGTACCTCGGGTTGCGAACACCTCGGGTTACGAACAACTCGGGTTACGAACTGCGCAAACCCGGAAGTATTTTCGCCGTGTGTGTGTGCGCAGAAGCGCTGCACGCATTTGTGCATGCGCAAAGCGCGAAAATAGCGCTTTGCGCATGCACAAAATTGCGTTTTCGGGTTACAAACTGCGACCCGGAACGGATCGCGTTCGTAACCCGAGGTACCACTGTAGACAGTTTATATCTATTAAGTCATTGTGGGTAGCCCTCCCTTGTAAACTTCACTGGGGCATTTGCCCAGCAAAATAGGTCTTTGACTGAAATAGACCCAACTGCTTTAACGTCATCTCAAAAAACTTCCTCTGAGCTTCTGATCATCTGATCATTCCAATCCGCCCCCCCTCTCAGTATTGCCCTTGTTTTGGATTGCTATATTTAGAATATACCGTATGTGAGGAAAAACAGAACACAATATTTACCAAGATAAAATATTGATACTTCTGTAATCTTAGTCCTTCTTAAATGCAAAGGAGATATGGTAAAAATTAGACCATTTGTTTACAATTCCACCGATGATGAGTTTCTGCCTTTCTACATCTGTGAGCTCACACAATTTCACTGCAACATTTACATTACTCCTTTCTACTGCAGATGCATAAAATAAGATTATTTCAAACAACTGTGAAATAAATATTCACCTCTCATCTTAATGAACATATGCCAAATGCTAGGATTTCTTCATGTCCTGCAGTGCGAGCTCTGTGTTTGAAACACTATCTCTTTGAATCACAGCAATTGGTCTAAAACAAGGACATACTGCTTGTAAGCTTCTAAATATGACTTTCAGTCGGCTACATCAGTATCTTTTGCCCCCTTCCATTTCCACTTTGAAGATGCTGAATCTGCACATATAGTTAAACATCAAATGCGATGTCACTGAGAAATGACTCTCCTTCAAAGAGCAGATTAAAAATTGCCAGAGAGCAATGTGGCATAACTGTCATGCCTAGAATTCATATGCTTCAATAATGATTCCAGCCTTCTCCCTGGCACATTTCAAAATAGCAAAAAGAGATCTGTTGATATATACGGTACTTTTAGTAACTACAAGACATGATGTCCACTGTTATTTCTTTCTCTTTTTTTCTTGTAAAGTGGACAAGAATCCCATAATGTTATTTCTCACTGCATTTATCAATACACTGTGCAAATATAGTGAGAAATTATTTACAATTTCTGAATAGTCTTTATATTTCATCTATTGATGTGTCAATATAAAATATTTTATTTGCATTGTGAGTTAATAAAAAGTGAAGGGGGAATTATTCTGTAGATTTTCAGAAGTAACTCTTCCTTCATTTAATGGAAAAATGATTTGTTCAACCCTCTGCAAAAGCCATTGTGCACCTCAGAAGGTTCAAGCTTTCGCTGAGCAACAGCTTAAAACAACTCAGGTGCTGGAAGTCAACTAATATTAACAGCACACTAAATAAAATTGTGTTCTTTATAAATAAAAAGTCAGATTAGCTCTGCTTTCAGTCTTGAGATTCCAAGAACAATGGAGATCCAGCAGGGTGTGATGGAGAAATATTGGTATGGATGAAGAAATCCACTTTAAATCCCTGCTCATATTGGATGACTTTGGGTCACTCACATTCTCTCAGCCTTAATTTACCACACAGGGCAGTTATGTCGATAATACTCCTCTGTGTGCCACTGTGCCCTTGAAGGAGGAGTTGGATACATATAATAGTAGATTAAGGATTATAATGTTTTCATAGGGGAAGCTAAGGACTGACCTAGATGGACTGGCCATTCTGTATATGTAAACATAGACCTGCACCATTTGGGTATAAAAAGGGGTTTGTATCAAATTTTAAAAGCCAAGGGCGAGGGGAATAAAAATCTTTCCTTATCTACAGCTTTGATCTCCCCAGTTCTCTCTCCTCCAGGTGCTTTTCATAGAATCATAGAAGCATAGAGTTGGAAGAGACCACAAGGGCCATCCAGTCCAACCCCCTCCCAAGCAGGAAACACCATCAAAGCATTCTTGACATATGCCTGCCAAGCCTCTGCTTAAAGACCTCCGAAGAAGGAGACTCCACCACACTCCTTGGCAGCAAATTCCACTGTCAAACAGCTCTTACTGTCAGGAAGTTCTTCCTAATCTTTAGGTGGAATCTTCTTTTTTGTAGTTTGAATCCATTGCTCCGTGTCCGCTTCTCTGGAGCAGCAGAAAACAACCTTTCTCCCTCCTCTATATGGCATCCTTTTATATATTTGAACATGGCTATCATATCGACCCTTAACCATCTCTTATCCAGGCTAAACATGCCCAGCTCCCTAAGCCGTTCCTCATAAGGCATCATTTCCAGGCCTTTGACCATTTTGGTTGCCCTCCTCTGGACACATTCCAGCTTGTCAGTATCCTTCTTGAACTGTGGTGCCCAGAACTGGACACAGTACTCCAGGTGAGGTCTGACCAGAGCAGAATACAGTGGTACTATTACTTCCCTTGATCTAGATGCTATACTCCTATTGATGCAGCCCAGAATTGCATTGGCTTTTTTAGCTGCTGCATCACACTGTTGACTCATGTCAAGTTTGTGGTCTACCAAGACTCCTAGATCCTTTTCACATGTCCAGGTATCACCCATTCTGTATTTGTGCCTCTCCTTTTCCCCCAAGTGTAGTACTTTACATTTCTCCCTGTTATAATTCATCTTGTTTGCTTGGCCCAGTTGTCTAATCTGTTAAGGTCATTTTGAAGTATGATCCTGTCCTCTGGGGTATTAGCCACCCCTCCCAATTTGGTGTTTTCTGCTAGTCTATTTTATTATTTATTGAGAATCATTTACATACCAACCTTTCATTGCAAAAATAACAAGGTGGTTTACAAAATAAAGCAGATACAATAAAATATGCAAACTGGAAAAACCAGAATTCTGTCGAATCAGTACTAAGGATCAGTGCCTAGTTATGTCTATGTGGGCATGTAAGTATTTACCAGCTGGTAGAACACTAACAGCAGATCAGTCCATCATATCTGCAAGGGACGTTTGTCTACAAGGTCCTCTTCTAGCTCACCATAAGATGACATGTTACAACTAGACTAGATCCCCCATTTTCTACACATTTAAATACATGGAAAAGCTGCCATCATACTGCATTTGGACATGATACTGGTTTCTCTTCCCAACTTCCTTTAAAAGGTAAAGGTAAAGGACCCCTGACAATTAAGTCCAGTCGCAGACAACTCTGGGGTTGTGGCACTCATCTCGCTTTACTGGCCAAGGGAGCCGGCGTTTGTCTGCAGACAGTTTTTCCAGGTCATGTGGTCAGCCAGACTAAGTCGCTTCTGGCACAACGGAACACCGAAACCAGAGCAGCGCACAGAAACACCATTTACCTTCCTGCCGGAGCGGTACTTATTAATCTACTTGCACTTTTTGGCTTCCCTTATTTTTGTTCACCTCCTTGAGCTACCAAATTAAAAAAAAAATAGATTCCCTATTCAGAGTAAGCTATGTAAATTGCTCAGTCTTCTTCACACTGATTGTTAGTTTATCAGCAAATGCTGTATCTACTCTGATATAATCTCATGTGAACCAGATGTAAAGTCAATGCACTTAAACTGATATGAGCAAAGGAATCAGCCTTAGAGAAAATAAATAATTTGAGATATTGATGAGTTTTGGAACAAGGCGTGCCTGTTTAGTGTAAACTACAGATTTGCATTTATGCCAAAAGAGCATACAGTGTTCAATGCAATTGATACAGTAGCCTTCAACAGTTATATTGTTTCCATACTACACTTAATAACACAACGACCAATAAGCCTTTTAACATTGTACTTTGCCTTACAAATCAAAAACCAGAAATGACTGGTCAGGATAATTGCAATGTTTTCATTTTACTGACTGCAGCATCAAGGTTGATTAAGTAATTCCCTATCACCAACTCCAATACAGTTTACTGAGAAATAATAACTCTCCAACCCATTGGTATTATTGGGGGTGAGTTTCATTCACTAAGTGATCTGTTGAGGTATTAAATATCCATCACACCATCTCATCCATTTATTTTATCAGCATCAACTGTCACAGCAGTAAAACTTTAACAGCCATGTTAGACTTTCTGCCCCATGTGGCTATCTGTAAAAAAAGTTTAACCAAGCATGGAAAATAGTAAACGCCGTTCCACAGTTTGATACATCAGTAATAATATACGTAGCATTTATTTCAACAATCCAAGAACCATTTATAAAGTCTATGGCACTGCAGGGAGAAGAAAAGGCTAAGCAAGAAACCCTACACAATCGCGAGTGGCGTCCCTAAGACAGTTGGATGGAGCCTTGTACGCCTCCTTCCAGCAACTCCTGAACCCAGCCAAAGGCATGCACGCCAACATTTTTGCCGCCGACCCCGCTGCCTTTCCTTCGCTGGTTCTCTATCCGCCTCCCCTGCCTCCTCCAAGGCCACTGCTACTTTTTCTGCCGCCTCCCGCAAGACCTGGCAGGCCGCTGCTTCTTCTGTCACCACCTCCTGCCACTGCAGCGAGGCCTGGCAGGCCATCACAGCAGCTGCACTTCCAGAAGCACACTTCTAGTGCCAGCTTCCAGAAGTACGTCATTGTCAACAAGGCCGAGAGTGGGGTCCTGTCGCCTGGGTAGCACAGGAGCTCCATACACACTGGCCAGGCTTGCTCCTCAGGGAGGTCACTTTAGCGCTGCTAACACAGCATTTGACTTCCCTCCCACAGCTGCCCTCCATTGTCTCTTGAGACAGTCAGATGCCAATCATTGCAGGAATAAAATATTCAGCCTTGTCTCTTCAACCGTCAATTCTGCAGAAATTGTTTAGGGAGGCCTATAGTCTTATCCAGGAACTAATATCAAGTGATTTTTTTAAAAAAATATTACTTACAACATTGATGGAATCTACACACATATCAAAAAACACTGAAAATGCTTTTTAATTTTTAGAAAAACACATTGAATTTGGCATAGCTCTCTTTCGCCATCTAGTGTCACATTTGTATACTGCACTTTACAACACATTTAAAATGTTTTATTTGCAGCTGTATAGCTGAGTCTGGGGACCCAGGGCGCGCTGTGGGTTAAATCACAGAGTCTAGGGCTTGCTAATCAGAAGGTTGGCGGTTCGAATCCCTGCAACGGGGTGAGCACCCGTTGCTCGGTCCCAGCTCCTGCCAACCTAGCAGTTCGAAAGCACATAAAAGTGCAAGTAGATAAATAGGGACCGCTCCGGCGGGAAGGTAAACGGCGTTTCCGTGCGCTGCTCTGGTTCGCCAGAAGCAGCTTTGTCATGCTGGCCACATGACCCGGAAGCTGTCTGCGGACAAACGCCGGCTCCCTCGGCCTATAGAGCGAGATGAGCGCCGCAACCCCAGAGTCGGACACGATTGGACCTGATGGTCAGGGGCACCTTTACCTTTACCTAGCTGAGTCTACTGTCACTCAAAAATAGTTTGGCTGTAGTCCTAAACATAATTACTAGGGAGTAAGTTCCATTAGTTCCATTTTTTTTTCTCCAAAGCCTGCAGGGAAGGGAAAGAAAAGACCTACATTCTGCCTCTCCCTCAAGTTTTCTGGGTCTTCCTGGGTTGCATCCTTCCCCTTCTAGTTTCATGCAGCATGCTGTGGACTTGGGAAAGTGGAGGAGTGTGCAAGGTGCTGTGGGGAGAGGGAGAACTGGAGCAGCATGACTGGCACACAGCTAAACTATCATAGGTTGATGTGGCCCACTAAGGGTGCATTGCCCCTATGAAAATACATGCCTAAAAATGGATATAAATACTGTACTGTTCTACATTTTAAACATTAGCCTTGGAGATAATCTGTCTTTGGAGGAAGCAAATGTGCTGAATCCTGATCAACTCTGATTTGTTCAGGGTCACAGTGGGCATCAGGGCTGTGGTCCTTGACAAAGCTGTTCTCCCATATGCAACTTATCAGGAATGTTTTAGTATAAAAGCACAAATGTTTTTCTGGCACAAAGCTGTGTTTACAGGGAATGGGAGAAGCCACAGGACTTAAGATGATACATCATTATACTTTAATTTTCATGGCTGCATTCAAATCTCCTGCTCCCCCCCCCCCAAAAAAAACCTGTACCAGGGTATTGTTGCTGTTGCAGCATTTATGTGAACACTTTCCGGGAGATTGCATTTTTAGGATATACTTCCTCCCAGTGCTTTTTTCTTTTTTAAAAAATGTTTAGGGGTACTCTCATTTTGACTCAAGAAAATAACCATTTTTATAGTTCAAATCCAAAAAAAGTAGCTAGTGAGTGATGCATTAACAAACTATGTTCAGATCACATCTTTAGGAATGCCGTCTAGTGTCAAGCCTAAACAAGTACATCCCTACCTCTGGTAGAGAGAGTATTTCATACAAGAGAAGCAGGAGCTAGAACTTCAGTCCCACACCAACCCCTTCAGTTACCTCTTGTCCTGAGAAGACATTAGGGTTGTAAGCAAAGAAAGGGGAAGGTCGTTGTTCCATGGTAGAAAGAACCTGCTGCATTTGTGGAAGTTTGCAGGTCAAAGCCTGGCATCTCCAGAGAAGGTGACCCTGCCTGAAACTTTGGAGAATCATTGCCAGCAGACAATGCAGACAATGTTGAATGAGATGCATCACAAAATTGTAGAGTTGGAAGGGACCACAAGGATTATCTAGTTCAACCACCTGCAATGCAGGAATCTTTTTGCTCAACGCGGGACTTGGAACCCATGACCCTGCTACAGTATACCAACTAATCTCCAACACAACATGACAGCTTCTTTTCCTAACTATCCAGATATCATCATAAGGAAATGGTGGTAGGAGTTGGGCTCAGCTTTTCAGCAGCATTTTTAACTTTAAAAGTTATTGCTGCAAACTTTTCCACACTCCTGTTTTGCCCTCCACTACATCTGCACAGTTAAATGCCTCAGCAGCTGGCCATGGCAGATCCTAGAGACAAAAATACTAATAATCCTAACTGGGAGACTTGAAGGATACCTGAACTGAACAGAACAGAAAACAATTGTGTAATTAGTTAAAGTATTTCCATCCCGTTCAACCAATGTTGTCAGAAGTAACACCTGACAGCTCTTCATGCATAATATAAGAGCACACATCTAAATAAGCACATTTATATTTTGCGGAACATTGTAAATTTCCCACAATAATCTGCAACAGTGACACAATTTAACATTAATCTTGTCAAATCTGGGACAGTGGCAAATGATGCGTGGGCATTAGGAGGGCAGGACAGATATATAAAAATATATGGTAAAGGAACCCATGAGCATTAGGTCCAGTCGTGACCGACTCTGGGGTTGCGCGCTCATCTCGCATTATTGGCCGAGGGAGCCGGCGTACAGCTTCCAGGTCATGTGGCCAGCATGACAAAGCTGCTTCTGGCAAACCAGAGCAGCACATGGAAATGCCATTTACCTTCCCGATGGACCTTCCTATTTATCTACTTGCATTTTGACGTGTTTTCCAACAGCTAGGTCGGCAGGAGCTGGGGCCGAGCAACGGGAGCTCACCCCGTCACAGGGATTCGAACCGCCGACCTTCTGATCAGCAAGCCCTAGGCTCAGTGGTTTAGCCCACAGCGCCACCTGGGTCCCCCTATCCTAACATTACATATATGCTATTGAGGTCTGAGCTGGTGGCGGCTGATCAAGAACCAAGATCTTAGGATCATAGCGGAAAGCTCAGTTAAGATGTTGATCCAGGTTGTGGCAGCAGTAAAATGGGTGAATTATAATGTAGTGACCATTAGGAAAAGGATTGAAAACAGAAACTGGAAATACCATAATGGCCTTATACAAGTTACAGGTAGGTAGCCGTGTTGGTCTGACGCAGTCAAAACAAAATAAAAAAATCCTTCCAGTAGCACCTTAGAGACCAACTAAGTTTGTCATAGGTATGAGCTTTCGTGTGCATGCACACTTCTTCAGATACACTGAAACAGAAGTCACCAGACCCTTATGTATAGTCAGAGGGTGGGGAGGGGTATTACTCAGAAGGGTGGCGGGAATGGGTGATTGGCTGATAGGAGTGGTAAACCTGTTGATGACTGTTAACGACTGCAATTGGTCTTGCAGGAATTGCAGTCGTTAACAGTCATCAACAGGTTTACCACTCCTATCAGCCAATCACCCATTCCCGCCACCCTTCTGAGTAACTACTACTGGAAGGGCCTTATACAAGACAATGGTGCAGCTGCACTTGGAATACTGTGTGTAATTCTGGTCACCACGTCTCTTAAAGGATATCATAATGCTGGGATTTCTTTTAGAAATGGTGGATCATCACCCTACTTTTGTAAAGGTTTGCATGAGAGCTCCTGAATCAATTACAGGTAAGTGAAGTGGGCAGCTTCCAACAGAAAAATGAAATAAAATAATGTATTAAACATTTAAAGCCTCCCTAAACAGGGCTGCCTTCAGGTGTCTTCTAAAAATCTGGTAATCTTTGATATCTGATGGGAGGGCGTTCCACAGGGCAGGCGCCACTACCGAGAAGGTCCTCTGCCTGGTTCCCTGTAACTTGGCTTCTCGCAATGAGGGAACCGCCAGAAGGCCCTCGGTACTGGACCTCAGTGTCCGGGCAGAATGATAGGGGTGGAGACGCTCCTTCAGGTATACTGGACCAAGGCCGTTTAGGGTTTCTGAGAGTTCCACTAAATTAATGCTTTGAATTACTGCTGCACTGATTGTAACTAGGGGTATTAACAATTAATTACATTTGTATACTACCCTATACCCACAGGTCTCTGGGCGGTTCACAAGATTTTTTGGTGTGAAATGAGGGGGCCACACTATTCCTGAACATCTACTACTTGATTTTATATATATATATTTGTGACTGTTCACTGGTATTCACAATGTGTCTTGTTTGTTGCTCCTGCACAATTCCCTCTCACAAACGTCCTCTTCTTATCCTGGGACTCCAGTCAAACTGGGGTCTTATGGTAAATGGGATATATAGTGATATACAGTATATAGTCAGTGCTTTTTTTTCTTTAAAAAATATATATTTAGGGGTATTCTCATTTTGACTCAAGAAAATCACAATTTTATAGTTCAAATCAGGAAAAATAAATACAGTAAATGGACAAAAGTACAAAGATTCACAAAATGTTTATGGTTATGCGTACCCCCAGAAAAAAACACAGTATACAATGCTATATAGCCAAGTAGATTTGGCTTTTTGAGAATGTCATGGAGGCAATTCAAAGTGAAGGCAGAAAGCACTACCTACCTGCGCTCTGAAGAAGTGCAAGGAAGGAAGCTGAGAAGCAAACACTTTCATATCTGAAAATGTTTTACAGTCCTGAAATTTGCTGAAGAGTGAGGTAGTTTTCAGGGAGAGGAAAACAGTTTCTACAATGTGCCTGTTTCAGTTAAGCATAACCTTAAATGTTGGAGTAGTATTTTTCAACCATATTTTAACAGTATTTGACAGGTTAACTGACTAAATAGTTTCAATTAGTGAAATGGTTGACTACTACTTCTCTCAAAATTAATTTAGTATCAATATTAACAGTTTTCTCAAGAACTGGTTTGTAAGATCTGACTCTTGTCTTCTCTTTTAAAAAATATTTCCTGTTGCTCATAAGTTCTGAAAAATATCCTCATTCACTGAAGTCTAAAGTTTTCTATTCCTTTGGGCCTTTTGGCCCCAAACTTCGTCATATTAAAACCATCAAGAGTTCAAGGTTAATGTTTGTCTTTGCTAATCCTCAAATGAGGCCCCAATTCTATGCACTTATCTAGCAGTAAGCCCCATTGAATTACTGTTTTGTTTGTGAAGGAGTATGAAAACTTTCAAGTTAAACAGTAACCTTAATTAGGCAGAACTGCAAGAAAATTTACAGAGAGAAAAAAATTGTTCCAGACTTATTTCCTCCCCCCCCTTCAAATATGGTGGTTGTAAGACAGGGGTCCTCAAACTTTTTAAACAGGGGGCCAGTTCACTGTCCCTCAGACACTGTTGTTGGTCGGACTATAGTTTGAAAAAAATATGAATGATCAGCGCTCAAACATATATATACTGCAACATTATTAAAAATCCACAATAATAAATAGGCTTTAGGTTTAAATGCCAGACTGTCACCCTGGTTCTGCCCCACTCCACCCTTTTAAAATTTACTAAGAATTTCACTCAAATAACTTCTCCCTAAATGAGCTTAGTAGGGAAGATGTGTGAAGTTAACACAGAGACTGGGAACCACAGAGCCCATTCCTTTTGGGTTGAATTTACTCCCAAAGGCACACAGCTAAGGACCCAATTCTAAAGCCCTGAGCATGCCCTTTTGCACTCGAGAGACAGGAGCCATTTTCTCATGAGTAACCCTATTCAAAGGAGAAGGAGCAGCTCAAGAGGCTGGGGAATTGTGGATTGCAACTTGGACCTGTTTGTAAACAAACTGCAAAACCCACCCTGGCTGGTCAGTTTCTTGAATGGAGAAAGAAAGAAAAAGACTTGGGTTTGACTGTGGGACCCTCACAGGACCCCATGGAAACCGAGAGGCATTTCCCACTGACTTCAAGCGTGACATGTGAAATCCTTGTGCACCAAAGGCAGCGGGGAGGCAGCGCGTGGCAGGGAAGAGGCGACAAAGGGATGGAGGGGGAGCAGAATGAGGGGGTTGGAGAATGAGGCTGAGGCTGAGGTAAACCTGGCATGGCGTTTCAGCCTTGGACTTTGCAGCGGGTTCTGAAATGGCCGGACAGGCCGGATCCAGCCCGCGGGACGTAGTTTGAGGACCCCTGTTGTAAGGTGCCTGCTTGAGGGAGGTGGGAATCAAAGAACTAGTCACAGAATGTGGTAAACTGAATGACTATATGAATAAAATCATAGACAATTTATTTTACAAATTCACATAGAAAAGTGAATATGAGCAAGAATAGTTTGTTACCTCTTAAGAATTCCTGACAGGGCTACTACTGCCTTTCTGACCTCTTACATCATGTCCTAAAAGTAAACCAATTAAACAATATCCCTGGGAGCATTTGCTATTTTCTGGAATACAAAGGACAGCAAAAAAAAACAGACCTTGGATTCTTAGGTAATGGCAGATATATGTAACCCTGCATCCACTGAACAACATATAGATGTATTAGAGCAGTATTTAGTCATCTTTTACCTCTGTCAAGTTAATGATATTAATACCATTTTAATACCAATTTTGTTTGTTATATTAATATATGATCATTCTGTCTAATGAAGTGTTCCAAATTAAATTGCTTGCACAAGTCAATGGCAGCTTGTCATATAAAAGACTTTGACATGTGAGATAATCCAGTGCAGCAATATAAATCAAAATCTGAGATGTAGGAGGGTTGTTGTTTTTTTAAGTGATCTGCCATGGAACAACCCCACAGAAGAAAATAACAGTGGTTACCCAGACCTCATTGCTGGTTGCGAAGGGGCCCCCAGATCCGTTCAAGCTTCAGGGTCCCAAAAACATAGGTCCACCACTGCCTGAGGATCTCTCCCAGCAGCTTCATATTAAAAAGCTTGTGGGAGAGGGCAGAATCCTGAGGCTCCCTACAAGTGATTGCTCAGGGGTCTGAACACTCATCCCCCAACACCATTTTCTGGACATGGCCCAGGAGGAAGAAGCCGCATAGCAGTGCCCCCAGCTCCAAACTCCTGTAGACGGTCCAGAAGGATGTCATGGTCAATGGTATCAAAAGCTGCTGAGAGATCTAGCAGAACCAGGAAACAGTTTTCACCTCTGTCCCTAGCCCACCAGAGATCATCGACCAGCTTGACCAAGGCGGTTTCAGTCCTATGATGGGGTCTGAATCCCGACTGGAAGGGGTCCAAATGGTCTGCATCCTCCAGATATGCCTGGAGTTGTTCAGCGACCACCCACTCAATCACTTACATTTCCCAGATAATAAAGTTACATTAGAAAGAAGATTTAATTGTGAAGTCTACTTCTTTCTTATAGAAAGGTGATAATTAAATTTTGCTAATACCTAGAGCAGGCATCCCCAAACTCCAGCCCTTCAGATGTTTTGGACTACAATTCCCATCTTCCCTGACCACTGGTCCTGCTGGCTAGGGATCATGGGAGTTGTAGCCCAAAACATCTGGAGGGCTGCAATTGGGGGTGCCTGACCTAGAGATTACTGGTAATCTTTATGTTGTTGTTGTTTAGTCATTTATTCCTGTCCGACTCTTCGTGACCCCAAGGACCAGAGCACGTCAGGCACTCTTGTCTTCCACTGCCTCCCACAGTTTGGTCAGACTCATGTTGGTAGCTTCGAGAACACTGTCCAACCATCTCGTCCTCTGTCATCCCCTTCTCCTTGTGCCCTCAATCTTTCCTAGCATCAGGGTCTTTTCCAGGGAGTCTTCTCTTCTCGTGATGTGGCTAAAGTATTGGAGCCTCAGCTTCAGGATCTGTCCTTCCAGTGACCACTCAGGGCTGATTTCCTTAAGAATGGATAGGTTTGATCTTCTTGCAGTCCATGGGACTCTCAAAAGTCTCCTCCAGCACCATAATTCAAAAGCATCAATTCTTCGGCGATCAGCCTTCTTGATGGTCCAGCTCTCACTTCCATACATCACTACTGGGAAAACCATAGCTTTAACTATACGGACCTTTGTAGGCAAGGTGATGTCTCTGCTTTTTAAGATGCTGTCTAGGTTTGTCATTGCTTTTCTCCCAAGAAGCAGGCATCGTGACTGCTGTCACCATCTGCAGTGAAGGTCAGGATGTTTGTTTCTACCTGCGAGGGTCACATATAGTTCATTGCTGGGTATATCTTATATTAAAGCAATGCTAGCTGGACCAATGCCATGATCTGTACTAATAACCCATGTAAAAATCCACACTAGCACATCATTATAATACTGTAATGGTTGGGAATAGGTTTTGCATGCAGGAGAGCCAATGTTCATCTCCACTTGAAAAATTCACAAGTAACATAGCTAGGAAAGAAACACTCTCTGCCAGAGACCTCAGAGAGCTTCTACCAATCAGAGGAGGCAGCCCTGTAGTAGATGGGGAAATGGTTTGACGAAGCAGAACGTAGCTTAAGAGACTGCCTTCTCCCTATCCACTGCCCAGGAATGGAAGATTTGAGACCAGGCAATAATTGGCCACATTGGCTGGTATTTTATTTTTTTAAGTGGTTTAATAACTGCCTCTTTAAGGGGCTCATGGAAGACTCCCTCAGAGGGAAACATTCACCACCCCACAGAGCCCACTGCCCAGCCTGCCTGGCTCGCTTTTATGAGTCATGATTGGTAAGGATCAAGGAGACAGGTGGTTGGTTTCACTCATCCAAGCAGCCTGTCCACAACCTCGGAAATAACAGGTTGAAATTTATCTCACACAACCTGACTAGACAGAGCTCTGGCACTCTCCCATAGCAGAGACTATCTCTTTCTGAATCTGAGCAATCTGTTCTCCTTGCAGACTTGTCCAATATTTATTGTCCCCAGGTTGAAGCTTAACTAGTATTTTATTAATACTACAAGCGTGTGGCATTATTACATACAAGCAATCTCATGACACCAATTCACTGTATTGCTTGAGTAACCTAACAATAGTGCTATGTGTACATGCAATGTATAATTCACGCCTCTATAAGACATATTGAGCCATGGAACATGAATAATCTGGGATTTAAAAGAAATTTAATCAAAGGGGTATTCTGTTTAGATGACAGAATACCCCTTTGATTAGATTTTTTTCTATCATGGTGTAACTTTTAAACCTGTAGATGATAGATTGATTCTATCTATCTATCTGCTATGATTCAACTATAGAAACAGAAGTAAGAATAACCAATACCAAAATACAGGAAGAGTTTAGAATTGTTGATGTTATGACACAAAATGCTGCTTCTAGTCAAGATCAGCATAGAATGACACTTCAGTATTTGCATTACCGTGCTCATTGATCTAACAGGTTTTTTTATCTGACTGAGCACCAACAGGTAGACTGTAGATCAGTCTCTTTTGACTGTATTTTAGTGTATACAACTTCAGTAGCTGACATCAACTTTTATTGTGCAAAGATTTTTACACTGCCTGTGCAGTAACACTCCATTTTCATAGAAGATGAGAGAAAGCTCTTCAAATTAAGGGCTATAATAAACTACTTTTTGAAACTTTCACTGTAATCATACAGTATGTGTGAACTAATTTTAGGACACAACAAAAATGAACAAGTGTTACTGTCCTTTGATCCGAGCTAGTTGGCAGGGGAGAGGTTGATAGTATGATAGCTCAAATGTATTTTATGGGTTATTACAGCATAAAATAAAGATGTGTACAGTATAGGTTGAAACTGGTGCCTTAGACTTCTGCATTTGTGTAATAAATATGTTAACCAGAAGGAAACACTCTGCTGTACTGGGGTCATAAAGAATAAGTGCAAAACTCTATTGTGTGTTATTTTAACCATGCCATGGATTATGCTCTGGGATGCCTGCTTCACACCTTAGCTGGCTAAGTGCCATGAAATGTGTGATGTGTTATCACAGAGACTTTGTCAGTAATGAGAATCTATTTTTCCCTCTTGTCTAGAATGACAGTTTAGCAGCAGGGTATTTTCTAAGTGTTACTGCATCCAGCAGGTGTTTCCTTACTGAGTGACTGCATTTGTCTGGGTCCAAGTATTTTCTCGTTGCCTTTTTCTTTCTTGGCAGGGGAATGTAGCTAGTTCCAGGTGTTTGTTAACCAAACATCTGTGGATTCTGCAAATTCCAGGTGTTTCCTATACGAGTAAATTTAAATCAAGTCAGATAAGTGCAAGCCCACTTTAATCCATTTGAATTCAAACATTAGACATCTCCCAAACATCTGCATTAAAGAACCTGCCAACCACATATATGGAATGAAAAGTCAGTAGAAATACCACTGAAGCTTAAGTACTTTTCTAAAGCACTTTGAAAGTTACATACAGTGTTCCTCAAAACATTTCTTGCAGACCTGAACATTTCTTCTACAAAGCTGAACACCTACGCCTCCTCTTGCATAATGGTTTCAGCACTCTCTGGATTTTAGCATTACAGCTGAATTTTCAGCCACTCTCTAGATGCTCCTGACAGTCAATTAGTTGAGCCCTGTCATGTCAATTGGCATTCACTGTTCCCATTTTTTCTAATGGTCATGGGGTCACCAACCTTTTTGGGCTCATGGACACATATGCAAAAAGAGAAACTTGCTGCAAGCAGCAGAAACACAACCAAGCACACATCACAACGTATTACAATATATTGGATACAACATAATTTTAATTTCAAGCCTAATTTCAAGTGGAGGCTGTGAGGACCAGGGGAAGCTTTTTGTAGGGACATGTGCAACCATGGGTGCCCAGCTGCCAACTCCTTCAGTGGGCCTTCAGATAGCTTCCACTGTTTTCAGTCTGTATTCTGTTTTGTGTGTCATTCATTTCCCTGTCCCCTCAACAAAGCAGCAAAGCCTCTGTAACTTTCCCCATCATTCAGCTTAAAAAATAAATCAACATGAGGTGGGTGGGATTAAGTCTTTACCCACTGTCAGAAATTTGTTTAATTAATTAAGAGGGGTGGCTTGAGGTTCTCTAGCACAATTGAAGTTTCAGCATCAGATTCAGAAGCCTGTGTCCTAATTGCAGAAGAGTGGAGTTAATGGAGTAGGGTCCGCTAACTCCATCTCCGTTCAAAGGTATTCCTAATTATACTTCCCAAATGTGGAGGGGGGCGGGCGGATCCTTAGTAGTGAAAAGTTCCAGGGCTGGTGCCTAATGGTACAAATGTGATCCTGTCTCCCGCCACCCCCGCCCGCCGCCTTCTCTGTTATGCTGGCTGAAGCCGAGGCGAAATCTTGGCCCATCTATGAGGAGGGACACACACCATCTGCTTGTTAAAATGTTGATTTCCATTCGCTGTGCTCAAAGTCCACTGCACAAAGAGCAAGGGAGAGCTCAGGACACGGGGAAGGGCCAGGCTGTAAACTGCAAGAGCTCTGACTACTAGCTGCTGAGGGTGCGGGGGGGATCTGCCCCCCCAGCAGAAGAATGAAAACCCGGAGAGAAGCAGAACAAGCATCCGGGCAGATGCATCGAATTCCTGCTTCCTGACTCAGGCGCGGGAACCCCACCAGCTCCAGCCCTTCGGGGCGCGGGGAGGATTCCAGGGGAACCGAGAAATCCACCTGGTCGGCAGCGCAGCGCGCGGCTCCTTCTCCCCTCGCTGCGCCCTTGGTTTTCGTCCCAGCTTTCGGCGCAATTGTCGCCTTTTTACGATCGACGAAGGGACACAAACAAAACCGGCGCCTCCTTTTCTCATCAGCACCCCACTCCCCCACTCCCCGCCAGCTTTAAAGCCGGAAGCCATTCCTTCCGATTAACGCCCAGCCCTATTAGCATGTCTTTAGCAAGCAGCCTGGAGGCAAAGCTTCACGGCAAAGGTGTGCGAGAGAAACTGCGCGTGAGGGGCCGGGGGCCGGGTTCAAACGGAGGCAGAGCCGGGCGAAGCTCCGACCCACGATCTGCGTGTTCCGTGCGGAGGATTAGTTCTGCAACGGCTTAAATAATAGCCGAAGACCAAGAGGGACCAAATCCACGGGCTTGTCTTCCGGGCAGGGCGCGAACCTCGGCGGCAGCGCTCTCCTTAATTCACAGGGAGACAGTCGTTGCCCGAAGCAGCGACCCCATAGCTGCCAAGTTATCCCTTTTTTTAAGGGATTTTCCCTTATGCAGAATAGGCTTCCTCGCGAGAAAAGGGAAAACTTGGCAGCTATGAGCGACCCCCCCGCCGCCTCTTTTACCTCTTCAACACCGGAAGTTTGGGAACGGCTTTTCAGCGGCTTCGCTCTTTCCCCGTTTTCAGAAGCCTGCGAGAAGTGCCCCATTGCAGCCCCGAGGCGAAGGAAGATGCCCACCCCCCGCACCCTCGGAGGGAGCTTTCGCCCCGCCGCCCTCCCGAGCCTCCTCGCATTCCTCCCTCCCTCC
Organism: Zootoca vivipara; assembly: GCF_965207765.1. NCBI lineage: Eukaryota > Metazoa > Chordata > Lepidosauria > Squamata > Lacertidae > Zootoca > Zootoca vivipara. Next base: position 3,436,550 of record NC_142593.1, on the reverse strand, counting down.
GCTTCCCCACCAGCCCGCGTCTCCCCTTTCCAAATCTGCCTGCCCTTCTTCCCCTCCGAAGACGCCCGTCGCGACCCGAAACACTTCCCTCAGAGACCGCGAGTTGCTCCTCGAGAACTCTGGGGCACGCGCGCGGGCCGCCGGGCGCGCGCACGAGGAGGAAGAGAAGAAGGAGGGGAGACCTGGCCAGACCTCTACCTGCCCTTTGCGCCGCCCGGTGGCGCGCGCTCGCCCGCTTCAAGAACCTTTTGTGGCCGCCCGCCGCACGAGATGACCGCGGGGGGGGGCCTTCCTGCCCTTTCCCCGTCGGCAGATGTGCGCCTGCCTGGCCGCCGCCGCCGCCTCCCCCTCCCCCTCCCCGCCCGGCGGGACGCGAAACCGTGGGGCGAGCGCGCGGGGGGGGGGGCCTTTGGCCGGAGGGTTACCTGTCCTATATTGATGTAGCCGTACTTGCTAGCTATCCTGTTGGCTTCTTGGTTCCCGCCGGTTATCCGCACCGCCCAGTGGTTGGTGTACAAGCGAGTCCTGCAGGCGGGGAGCAAGAAGCCCAGCCAGAGGGTCAGCAGGCACAGAAAGTCCCCTCCGCTCCGGACTCCGCAGCAGCGCCAGCCGCTCTTCCAGCCCATCTTGTCGGCGTCTTTCCGCGAAGCCACAACAACACGGACGCGCGAAAAGACCTCCCCGACGTCGCGTTCTTGCTCCGAAAGAAACTTCTCTCCGCTCCTTCCTCGGCTTTTCTCGCGCTTCCCCGCTCACCTCCAGGCACCTTCGCCCGCAGCGGGAACCGAAAGTGACCTCGGGAAGGAAGCCAGCCAGAACTTGGAATCAGTGCATGGGAGCTCCGGAGGGGGCTTCCGTGGCCCAGGCGCCAGAGCAGAAAGCTCCTCCACGTTTCCCAATTCTCTACTTCGAGGCGTTGAAAGTTTGTTTGTTTTTCAAGAAAAACCCGACCCTCCCACCCCACTTTCTGCAGCTCCCGTCTTTTTCCTTGCGCCACGAGAGTCTCGAGGGAGAAGGGAGGGGGTTGTCTCTTTCTCGTGCTTCCTCGGGGGCTTTCCTCGCCAGCACTCGGTGCCGTCTCGCTTTTCTTCCCCGTCTCCTCACTTGTGCAGAGTCGAAACAGCAGCAGCAGCAGGCAGTGTGTGAGTCTTGGCAGCCGAGCGCCCCAGTTCAGTCAGGCTCGGTCGCCTCCCTCTCACCACCCCCCTCCTCCTCCTCCTCTCCTCGCCGCCCTCCCGGTTCTGGAAGGGGGAACGCGGAGAGTGAGTGGAAATGGCAGCAGTAGCCTTCTCCGCATATAAGAGGTTCTCAATTCCCCTCCCGTCCGATGCCCGCCGTCTCTCAGTCTCCCCCTCTCTCTCTCTGAGCGCACGCCTGGTCCTAGCGCTTCCCGATTCTGACTCGACTGGGAAGACTTGAGCCAATCGTGGAGAGAGGGGAGTCGCTTTTTTAAAAAAAGAATACAGCCCGTGGTGCGTATTTTTGACGGACAGAAAGAAACGTACAAGAAATACAGTTTACTAGTACTGTATTTTAAAATGCGGGCAACTGCTCTGTCTGGGCCACGAGAGAGCGAGAGCGAGAATCCACGCAGCAGCAGAACTCTATTAAGACCCACTAGTCCAAAGCAGGGAGCATGTGCTTGAGTTTCACAGTAGTCTTCTTGGAGCGTGGTTTAAAAAACAACAGGTGGTGGGGGGGGGGAGAGATGTACTGTAGTTAAAACAAAAGCAACATGTTACTAGACAGGGTGAATAGCTGAGTCTGCAATAATGCATAGTCTTCAAATGATGTTTCTTTTGGGAAGCTTTTTGCACGGTCAGACTGAGTAGTGCTTCCAGACACATGTTTATTGTGGGACTGGTGTTCGTCATACATACAAGTTTAAAAGCAAAACACAATTTTACTGAGATTCTTACGTAGCCAGGGTTTTTGTTGGGGGGGGCAGAACCTCGTTTGCATTGATTTGGGGGGCAGCTGCCTCCCCCTTGGCTACATTATGTCCGTGGCCCACTACAAACGACTTACGATAGGGGAAGGCCCTTGAAAATATAAAAGCCAGCCATTTGTTGGATCTGTTTCTAGCACTAATTGGAGTACACATTTTTTTTCTTCCAGTAGCACCTTAGAGACCAACTAAGTTTGTCATTGGTATGAGCTTTCGTGTGTATGCACACTTCTTCACAAGCCGCTGAATACCAGTGTATAAAAGCAGGGATAAAACCAGTTGTTTGTTAATTTGGTGATTAGATTGGCACATTAATGATAGTTTTAAAACATGAATTTGTGTTGAATTGTGAATTTTATAGAAGTTTTATAAACTTCTATGTTTCAACTGAGCAAACATGGGAAATGGCATGGCAGAAGATTTAAGGTTACTTCAAAGTAATCACCAAAGGTTTTAGTTAGTTGAGAAAGTTAATGATTAGACAGAATCATTAACATCTTCAGTTGTTGTGCACCAGTTTCATCATATGTACTCAAGGCTCATCAACAGTGTCGCCAGATCAGAAGCAATCCAAAAGCAATGCAGTTCAAAAGGAACAGACCATGATTAATTGTTATGAGCATAAGCTGATAAGACCCCCTAGGCTCTTGCAATCTCCCCTCCTCTTCACACAAAATGGAAATGGAAGGTTTCCATTCCTGGTTGCTTGAAACCAGCATTTCTCAGATTGTAGGTCAGGTGGGCTTCAATACCACACCCCTGCCCCATCCTCAAAAATTGAGCTTTCCCCCTTTGCAGCTCAGCTCAAAGTTGCTGAGCTTACCTTGCAAAAGGAAAAAATCCTGTTTTTATGGGGTTCAACTCGCAGTTCTGCATTTTCTTTAGGAAAGGAAAGGGAGCCATTTCTACAGTTTCCAGACCGATAATCTAATCAGCCAGTCCCATGTCGCTGCAGCCTCCCTCTGCAGAACATTCAACAATGGAGGCCTGAGCAAGGGGGCGGGGCCTGGGCAAGGGGCGGGGCCTTATCTCCCTCTCCGATCTCTTCCTTTAAAAAAAAGCAAAAAAAAAGCACGATCTGCTTTTCGCCCCTGGGCAATTCAGCTCCAGGGACCATGCATTTGCTCTATAAGACGCACAGACATTTCCTCCTACTTTTTTGGGGGGTGCGCGTCTTATGGAGCAAAAAATACGGTAATCAAGATGTACGCGGGTTCTAAGAAAGACTGTTTGAGAGTCTGACAAAAGCTCTTGAGAAAAGTTATGACTATTTTCATGTCCTACTTCAAATATTGTTGTTGTTTAGTCGTTTAGTCATGTCCGACTCTTTGTGACCCCATGGACCAAGGCACGCCAGGCACTCCTGTCTTCCACTGCCTCCCGCAGTTTGGTCAAACTCATGTTGGTGGCTTCGAGAACACTTCGAGGACATCTCATCCTCTGTCGTCCCCTTCTCCTTGTGCCCTCCATCTTTCCCAACATCAGGGTCTTTTCCAGGGAGCCTTCTCTTCTCATGAGGTGGCCAAAGTATTGGAGCTTCAGCTTCAGGATCTATCCTTCCAGTGAGCACTCAGGGCTGATTTCCTTCAGAATGGATAGGTTTGATCTTCTTGCAGTCCATGGGACTCTCAAGAGTCTCCTCCAGCACCATAATTCAAAAGCATAATTCAAATATACAACAGCATTATCAATACAGTGGCTTTCTCTCCCATATCCACTTCCTCCCTTCTTGGTACTCATAAGTTTTATTTGACTCAAATGTAACTATGTAGTAGAATTAACCTCATATAGAGAGGTGTTCGCTGATGAGTTAATAACTGGATGGTTTCGGCCACAGTATGAAGCTTAAAAAAGCATCATTCACCATTGTATTGCCCCAGTTGTGTTGTTTTGAACTGCAACTCCCACCAACTACAGCTGTTTTCGATATGTGCGGCAACTGGCGAACATACAGAGAGACCGGTCCTAAGCAACCTAAGCAAAGAACCCTGAGGACTAGGTTACTCGGGGTGGCCATGTGGTGCCCCCCAGATGCTGTGGGACTACAGCTCCCATCATCATTGACCATACATTGGCTGCTTCTGAGGTAACTGGATATTGTTCTATGGCTCTATGATGGAGATGAGTATCAGGAGGGAAAGCTACATTTGAGTGGCAATATTTGAGCAGTCCACGTGACATAATCCTAATTAATTGGGATTAATGTGATTAATCCCAATTAATCACTTGATATGAATATATTTTCCAATTTATTCCTTATAAACAAAATCATGAATTATCCTTGATTTCCCCCCTTCAGCTTGGTGAACTGGAACTTCTGTCAAGAATGTCAATATGTATGTATTCAGTTTACTTCCTCTGGCTGTGCTTAAGAATGAGGGGAAGTTATTTTACATAACCACCCCCTTCAGTTTACAGGTCCCCCCTCTCTCAGGGAGTCCTGTCCAGGTCAGTAGGTTTGAGCTGGCATAAGCAAATTAAGGATAATGACTTCTGTGAAAAATACTTTTGTTTCTGTTCTGTATTCCCATCAGAAGAAGAGAGAAAATAAAGATGAATTTTCAAATGAGTTCATTCATAAATGCTGGCTTTGACATATTATTGATTTACCGAGTCTAAGAATTCTACAGAGTGCACTCCATGCCATTATGAGTTTCTCCATTGACAGCACTATAACTTCCAACTCCGCATCAGCTATTTTCATTGCTTGTAATGGCTATGTGAAACATCAGTTCATAAAAAATATCGTGACTCTATATTACTTTTTACTTCTTATTGGGAATGTATTCCACTTGAGTTGAGAAATGGAAGTACATTTGAGTGACTTTTGAGCTGTATATATATATCAAGACACCAAGACTTAAAGCAGAAGTTGTTCTAAAGCTGAATGTATAGGCATATTTTGTCTCACATAAAATTGTGATAACCTTGCTGGCTTTTGGTTTGCAAGAAGTTTCCTTATTCATTTCTTTCCACAATCCTACCATATTTGCCATATATTTAAAGTGCATTATTTAAAACACATGACTCCCCACCCCCCAATAATCCCAGGAACTGTAACCTCTAACTACAGTTCCAATTGCCAGTATTCTTTTTTTGACAAGAGATGAGTCATGTGCTTTAAATGTACTTTATATGTATGGCGTGTATTTGCAACAGGGAAAGGGAACTGCTTTTAGTCTCGTGGCCAGCCTTCTGGGTGCCACTTGCCAATAGTGGGTGCCACCAAAGCAAAGCAACATGGGCATCTCATTGGCACGCTCTCACCATTCACTCCTGTACAAGGGAAGGGGCCTCCAGTCTCCCTAAGTATGGAGGGCACCTCGGAATGTGCAAGTGACATGTTGATCCTATTAGCTTAGCCCTGATTCTGTTTCACAAACATGCTTGAGTGACTACAAATGTGTGGGTGCTTTCCCATTTTTAATGTCGCCACACCACCACCAAAACTATGTCAGAGTCAGTCATTGAAGGTGCCCCATCTCATAAGTTGATCTCAAAGTCGTCTTTGGCGGGACTTCATAGAATCACAGAATCATAGAGTTGGAAGAGACCACAAGGGCCATCCAGTCCAACTCCCTGCCAAGCAGGAAACACCATCAAAGCATTCTTGACATATGCCTGTCAAGCCTCTGCTTAAAGACCTCCAAAGAAGGAGACTCCACCACACTCCTTGGTAGCAAATTCCACTGTTGAACAGCTCTTACTGTCAGGAAGTCATTCCTAATGTTTTGGTGGACTTTCTTGAAGTTTGAATCCATTGCTCCGTGTCTGCTTCTCTGGAGCAGCAGGAAACAACCTTTCACCCTCTTCTATATGACATCCTTTTATATATTTGAACATGGCTATCATACCACCCCTTAATCTTCTCTTCTCCAGGCAAAACATACCCAGCTCCCTAAGCTGTTCCTCATAAGGCATCGTTTCCAGGCCTTTGACCATTTTGGTTGCCCTCCTCTGGACACGTTCCAGCTTTTCAATATCCCTCTTGAACTGTGGTGCCCAGAACTGGACACAGTACTCCAAGTGAGGTCTGATCAGAGCAGAATACAGTGGTACTATTACTTCCCTTGATCTAGATGCTATACTCCTATTGATGCAGCCCATAATTGCATTGCCTTTTTTAGCTGCTGCATCACACTGTTGACTCATGTCAAGTTTGTGGTCTACCAAGACTCCTAGATCCTTTTCACAAGCCAGGTGTCAACCATCCTGTATTTGTGCCTTTCATTTTTTTTTGCCCAAGTGTAGTACTTTACATTTCTCCCTGTTAAAATTCATCTTGTTTGCTTTGGCCCAGTTGTCTAATCTATTAAGGTCATTGTGAAGTGTGATCTTGTCCTCTGGGGTATTAGCCACCCCTCGCAATTTGGTGTCATCTGCAAACTTGATCAGAATGCCCTCAAGCCCATCATCTTAACTGTCCAGGGGTTGCCTCATAAGTATGGGTGCAACATTTGGAGGGGCAAAGTCTGTCAGCAAGAAACAAGGGCTATATTTGATTATGAATCTCCTTAAAATGTTGGCAATGTTGGGATTTTTAAAATTACTGTTACTGTTTCTTTAACAGTTGTGGGTGATGACTTTTGTTAGTCTGAGTAAGGAGGTGGTGTGTGTTGCTGAAGCTGCCTTTCATCTCATTCCCTTCCAAGGGGCAAATCCTCACTCATTAGCAAGAAGTCTATAGAATGAAGACAGCTTGCGGCCCTTTGACTGAGTCGGTTCCCATTTTGATTGCAGGTCTAGAAAACTAAGTAAATGAACCAAAGTTCTCCAACCTCAACTAGAGAAGCCACAGCATGCTGATAGGGAAGGGAAGGAGGCAGATAGAGGTTTGCTGTTGACTTTTTTTATCTTGGGATTTTCTGTATGCAGTACACCCTCTTTGAAGTGGGTATGGAAGATACTATAAATTTTTCAGGTCACTATATCCATAATAACAAAGCTGTGTTTATAAATGCTTGAGTTACAAGTTGTTTACTTCTATAAAATATGATAAAGCACACTGTGTTTGAGTATTTGATGTGCCTTTATACCTTTTTAAGCAACCTCACCATTCAAGAGATATTAATTAAAGCTATAAGGGAAGGGTGCTGTCATTGACGTGAAGAAACTCCACTCCTCCCAAAGGAACAGCTGATTAACAGTGTGACCTGTGTAGCCACTGTTTTTCAAGGTTACACCAGCATCCTTTCAAAAAGCCACTGGGTGGAATCCATTGCTGACTGGAGAAGTGGTTTTTTTGGGGGGGAGTTATTCTTTAGCTTTCCCCCCTTCCTTTTTTCCAGACTGAAATTGCCCCTGAAGCAGCCCTCCCTGTAGCCCTGCTGGAGAGGGAGGTGGAGAAAGGCAAGCCTTGTGTTGTATGCGGCTGGTCTTGTTTTTCCAGTGGGATTAATAGCAGCTTCTGGAGGAAAGAACAATCTTGATTGTGCCACGTCCATTTGGGTCCCAAGCATTTTATTGTGTATTTATTTTAAGTGTGTTTGGTTTGTATGAGATGAGATTTCATGTATAAAGTCTTGGAGGAACGTTAACTAGTTTTTGAAGTGAAGGTGCATTCCCCCCTCTATTTCTTTATATTGAGGCCGCCACCTATTCCACTGCTGGGAAATTAAACTGCTACAGTTCATGTTGAAATCAGATTAATCACAAAAATGTTTCAGTTATTCTGTGAGAAAAACCCAGGACGCAATCCTGAAACTATTTAAACTTAAGTAAACCTTGACTGAAATATATAAACCCTGAAGTAGGCAAGGTGCAAATCACACACACACACACACACACCACAAACACAGACTTTGCTTTACGTTTTCTTCCACTGCTTCCTATTATTGCTGTCATATACAGTAGTCTGCAACTGTGTTGGAATTGTTTTTAGGATGTTTTTAGGATGTCTTTATTGTTTTATTGCTTGATGTTTGCCACCCTAGGCTCCTTTGGGAGAAAGGGCAGGATGCAAATTTAATAAAATAAGAACAGATAAGTGGGTAAGCAGAAACCATTCTTAGAGATCCAGGAGACACTCTGAGAGAGTTCAGTGGGAGACATGGAAGAAAGTGAGCTAGTGACCTCAGCAGGAGGCGGCACCTGGCTAGTAGCAAGGTAAAGAAAATGGGCCTATGGCAGGTATCATTGTTGGCAAGAGACCAGTAGCTCATGGAATGACAGGAACTCTGGTGTGTGTCTGAGGAGGTACTATCCTAAGATTTCACAAGTGCTTAACTTTGCCTGAATCGTATCCTAGTTTTTCCATTACAGTGGTACCTCGGTTTATGAACACAATTGGTTCCGGAAGTCTGTTCATAAACTGAAGCGTTCATAAACCGAAGCGAACTTTCCCATTGAAAGTAATGGAAAGTGGATTAATCCGTTCCAGACGGGTCCGCGGAGTACTCAACCTGAAGCGTACTTAACCCAAAGCATGGGTGTAATTGGTTCCGGAAGTCTGTTCATAAACTGAAGCGTTCATAAACTGAAGCGAACTTTCCCATTGAAAGTAATGGAAAGTGGATTAATCCGTTCCAGACGGGTCTGCGGAGTACTCAACCTGAAGCGTACTTAACCTGAAGCATGGGTGTAATTGGTTCTGGAAGTCTGTTCATAAACTGAAGCGAACTTTCCCATTGAAAGTAATGGAAAGTGAATTAATCCATTCCAGATGGGTCCGCGGCGTTCGTAAACTGAAAATTCGTAAACCGAGGTGTTCATAAACCGAGGTTCCACTGTATACAAAGTGCAGGGCAATTCTTCTCACTTTTGCCTCATCAGCAGCTGTCCAGTAAGTGAAGTGAAGTTGGGGGATAGTGGCAAAGATACATTACATTTCATGGCTGAGCCAGCATGGGAATCTTTGCCTCTCCACTTTAGGTCTAACACACCTTTTGGATCTGGTATAAAATGAAAGGTGGGGTGCATATTAAATGAAATTAAGGTAGTACTAAGTAAATGAAAGCGTGTTTTAAAAAGACAGCCAATGTTTGCATGGCTAATAACTGATAAACACTTTGATTCAGAGAATGCAATTTTCATACGAAACAACAACAATGAGTATGTTTGGTTCAGTCCTAGTCCAACTTTGCTCCAGTATCTCAGATAGTTCCTAGGGAGCAGGCTGAGACCCAAGGAGCTTATTGCCTAGCTATAAAGTTCTTACCCCCCAAGTGTCCCTATTTTCCAGGGATGTTCCCGATTTAGAGAAGCCACCCCAGTTTCCGAATCATCCCAGAATGTCCCACTTTTCCTTAGGATGTCCCTATTTTCATTGGAGAAATGTTGGCGGGTATGGAAATATCTGATCCCCGAGCCTTCTGAAGGCAGCCCTGTATAGGAAAGGGTTTTTGGGGCAACCCAGTAAGATGTGTGGGGTATAAATAGTAAAAGCATGGGTTTTACCACAGAGCTACAGTTCTTCATCTACCTTTCTACTACGGGTAGGACCTATTCAGGAGGGGTTCAATATATCTCCTGCTCTTCTTAAATCCTTTCATTATCTGCCCAGACTAACAGAGGCCCTCCTGGAAAAAGAAGCCCAGCACGAATTTAACTAGAAAGACATGTGATCTGCATAATTGTTTTAATTGCAGGCAGTTGTACCCTGAATAGTCCTGCTGTCAAACACACCAACAACTTTGGGGCAATATCACAGCCTTTTTAGTTTAACATAAAAGGGATCAAACCTCTTATGATCCCAGTCATTATTATTGTATTTTCTTCTTTAAAAAATATGAAAATGTGTTACTGAGTATGGGAGGGGGAAGAAACCATCTCCTCATGGAAGGTATTTTAAATGAATTTAAATTATGAAGACTAAGTTATGCACCCACTACTTCCGAAGAATGGAAGCCGGAACCTCCATATACATATCTTGCTGGTTAGCATATTTTAAAGGTTCAGATTGACAGTTGTTATATCAGACAACTTCATGAAGGTGCCAGGTACTGGCACTAGGCCTGGAACTTATACATTATGCTACCTCCCCTCTGCTTGCCCGAAACTGCAAACACTTTTTAGTTCAGCTTAGAATATTATCCTATAGGAGTGTTGCTTTACATCTGTTTGAGAGTGCACACACACACACACACACACACACACACACACACACCTGTTTCCATAGGCAGCTATAGCCGTTTCAATTGAAAAAATCCATGACCTGGATAAATTAGAGGCATAAAGATCAGAATGAGCCATAGAACAGTAAGTTCTTCCACCTAAGCATATGCTAAACTCAGTTTAACTGCAACACATACAGCAAATGTCTGAACCTGTGATTCCTCTCATACTGAGCAAGGACTGCTATTGCGAGAACATGTATGTTTACATTTTAGGGGTGGGGGTGGGTGGGGAATCTGATCTACAGGCTTCATTCTTAATCCCAAACTCAATATGTGAGGAACCACAGGTTCAGCTTCTGCTGTATGTGCTTGGCTTACAAACTAATGGAGTGGAGCTGCCATGTGTAGGTTATGACTGTGTGGCTGTGTTAGAATAATTATTTCTCCCCACCCCAATGCACACACACACACAGCAATACCTATATCCAATAAGAATTCTGCTCTCTTAATTCACTAATTCACAGAAGGTTGTCACATTATGAGCAATATGACTAATGAATAAATCTTAGAGCTACCACATTGATGTCATTGAATTAGCCTGAGACATCGGTTCACTTATTTGAAAAATTAACGACGTCACACTTGGTTTTATTTTTCACAGAATCTTGTCTGGGGCCCTGTCATGTTTCAGAACAAGACATTTTGGCTTATTTTCCAACTCATATGCGTAAGAGAAGCCTATAACTATTACGCCACTGAGTAAAACCTTTCATTCTACACCAGGAGTGTCAGAGGGTCGTCGTGGCTACTCTAGAGTAACTCTGATTGAGTCCAGTTTGTCTTTAAAGACTTTTATTGTGCAAGATATTTACAGTGCAGAGACAGCTTAAAACATGACCTCTCATTCCGAATCAGAATCCGGAAATGGCGTATGTCTGTTCTTACGCCAGCAAAGTAGTCGGGGCACCCCAAAACGCCTCCCTCTTGACCTGCGTCGTGGTGCTGTCCTTAACTCTTGCGCTGGAAGGAGCAATGCCCTCTCAGTCTCCTCCCTGTCAGGGCAGTGGAAGGGCTCTCCAGCATCCTTGAGCCCTTGCCTGTATCTCTCTTCCCCTGAGCCTTCCCAGCGTTCTGCACGCTGGTTTCTCTCTCCCTCCGAGTCTTTCCCCTCCCTTATTCTTAAACCCAAAGGTTTAAGAGACAACCATGCCAAAGTTTTCATGTGGAGGAATGTGATCCTATGCATGTCTAATTAAAGCAGCACCACTGAGTTCAGTGGGGTTTCTTCCCCAGTAAATGTGCTGATGAATCTGCAAAATGATTGGTAAAACGAAGTTGGGGAGCAGGAATACCTGGGGGTGGTTTTCTGGCAAGAAAATAAGTGAAATATAACTAAAATTCAGCTCAGATATAACAGAACTGAATCAATATAGTTGTCTTATATGTAGTCAAACCATTTGTCCATATACAGTGGTACCTCGGTTTAAGTACAAAATTGGTTCCGGAAGTCTGTACTTAACCTGAAGCGTACTTAACCTGAAGCGAACTTTCCTATTAAAAGTAATGGAAAGTGGATTAATCCATTCCAGACGGGTCCGCGGAGTACTTAAACTGAAAGTATTCAAACCGAAGCGTACTTAAACCGAGGTATGACTGTAGTCCACTATTGCCTACCACAACTGGCAGAAGTGTTCTAGAGCCCGAAACAAGGTTTCTTTTTAGCCCTACAATTTTGTTAAGCTTTTGATGCTAGGGATTGAACCTAGAATTTTCTGCATGCAAACCTCTTTATGTGTGGAGTTCATATCTGCTTTAATATTGGTCTTTTTCACTCATTATTCACATGTAGGACATATCCATGTTGAAAGTGGAGTGGAACCATGCTTTAAGTCCCTCCACCACTATTGCTGTGCATTGCTGTCTGCAGAAGAATTCCGCCATGTGAGCCATGTGTCTGTACAATTGGGCCACCCATGCAACTTGGTACCCCAGTCATACACAGACCCTAAATATAAGAAGATGGTTGCACATCTGGATTTCTTTGCAGACAACCATGCAGATCATGCAGTGGTGGTTTTGATTTCTTACCTGCCCTTCACCACAGGTAGTTCTAGAGTGGATTACAACAAATTTAAACCCCAATATTGAAAACAGTTCAAAACAAATTGCATTCATTGCTGCAAAAGCATTGGCCCAATGGTGGGGGGTGGGGCTGAAAGGCTGAGCTCATTGCTCTTTCAACATGGATATGCCATACATTGAAGTGACCTGAACAGGGGTAGTGCCGTTCTGTTCTTGAACAATTTGGGACAGGCATTAATCACTAAGTTTCAGAGAGTCATAATTTTATGTTAATCTGCAGGGAATATCCCACGTCCAGCCCTCTTTGTCTTGTCCATGCCACCTGGTGTTGGAAGAGGAAAAGATCTGCAGCAGAGAACTTGCTGTATTCATGTAGCTCACTATGTGGTTTAGAACCCTGATTCAACCTGACTTTTCCTCCATTTTTCTCTTTTGCAGCTTCATATCTGCAAAGCTGACACTTAGTTTCTGTTTTGAAACAAGAGAGTCATAAGAACCCAAGAAGGTACCTGCTGGATCAGTCCAAAGGCCTGTCTAAATATGATCCAGCACCCTGTAGCCACAGTAGCTAGCCTATTGGAACCCCCTCAAGCAGCACATGAGCACAATCACGCTCTCCCACTCATGTTCTTTAGAAACCAGTCTCCGATGCTGGAGGTAATATAGAGCCATCATAAGCCACCATTGACAGTCACATTCTCCATGTGATGGCCTGGGACTCGGGCTCAGACTTGGAGCCGGAGGACTCACAGCCTGCAACATCGGGACGTTGCCTGGGACATCGGCTGAACTGAGGTTGAGGCCTGATCCTGAGGAGCCTCAGTCTGCTCAGCCTCCCCTGCAACAAGCATCAGCTGAGCCGAGTCTGGGGCCTGAGCCTGCCCTGGTGCCAGATGCAGGAGATACCTCGTTGCCATCAGCCTGGTTGTCACCAGCATCTGGCCCACTGCTGGCTGGGGCTGAGGCAGCTCCTGGGTTCAGTAACCGACCGGTGTCTCCTGAGCTGCAGAGACTCAGGGCTGATAGGAGGGGGGACCCGAGTACTCGCAGGAGCGGTGCTCACCTCCAGGCAAAGCGAGGGAGTGAGTCGCCAGGGGATCGGGGCCGTCCGTTACCCCGTTCAAGATAAAAGGCGGCCAAACCCACTCAAGGTTGCGGAAGCAGCATTGTTGGTTGCTATATCCTGCCAGTGTTCCTCCCTTGCTTCCCTGCCTGTGATCCTGACCTGCCTTAGTTCCTGGACTTCGTACCTGTTCCTGACCTCACCTGATGCCCTGCCCTGCCCCCAGCCTTGGCTTCTTCGGACTGTCTTTACCCTGAACCTATGAATCACAGACCGAACTTGGACTTCCCCTCTTGGGTAACCCCCAGGACCAGCACACTCCATAAATTTGTGTAATTCCCTTTTTAAGCTATTCATGTTGGTGGTTATCACTACATCATATGGCAACAAATTCCATGTGCTTTGTGGACAAGTATTTACTTTTCTTCCCACTGTTCAGCTTCATTGGATGACCTGAGGTGATGAGAGAGGGAGAAAAAACTCCTCTCTGCATCATTCTTTCTTCATACTGTGAATAATTTTATGTATCTCTGTCATGGTCCGGTCGGCGGGCGTCAGGACCAGAGGCAAGATGGTGGTGTAGAAGCAGGACAGGTGCAGGGCTGAGGGTCCAGCAGCAGGCAGTTGCAGGGTCAAGGAGCAAGGCAGAGACGAAGGTCTGGGAGTCAATGAGCAAGGCGTCGGCAAGCAAAGGTCCAAGGAGCAAGGAGCAAGGTGAAGGTTCAAGGAACAAGAAGCAAGGCGAAGGTACAAGGGTCGAGGATCAAGGCGTCGGCAAGGCAAGGGTCCACAGAGCAAGGATCAAGATGTCGGCAAGGCAAGGGACCACGGAGCAAGGATCAAGACGTCGGCAAGGCAAGGGTCCAAGGAGCAAGGATCAAGAGGCCAGATGCAACCAGGCAGGGATAGTGTTGCTGTGGCAAAGAGCTGAAGGGAAATGCTGAGCTTTTATCCCTCCCAGCTCCTGCCACCAGGTGCAGTGAGGTATCAAGTGGCCTCACCTGAGTGACCACTCCTTGCCTCTCCAGCACAAGCTGAGGTCTTCACCTGTGTGGCCACGCCTTGCTTCTCCAGCACAAGCTGAGGCAGGCCCCAGTCCTGCAAAGCACTACAGGCCCCAGAGCCTGACTCCTGCCCATACTCCTGACAATCTCTGTCTTTCCTTACTCATCTTTTTCCTAAGCTGAAAAGCTCAAGGTGTAACCTTTACTGACAGGAGAGTTGTTCCAGCCTTCTGATCATTTTGGCTGTCCTTTTCTCTACACAGTTTACGGCACTAAAATATCCTTTTGTTAGATGCAGTGGCCAGGCCAGACAGAATTCCAAATGCAATTGCACCATAGATTTGTAAAACAGCATTATGATATTAGCAGTTTCATTTATTCATTTGCTGGAGTTCATTACGAAGGAAGTGTTCTCCTAAACTGCTTTACAAACTGATTATCTTAAATAAAGTACATGACAATGCTATACAAAAAGGTGAATAAAAGCTGTGGACAAATTTAGCCTGCTTCCAATGTACCTGAAAACTGTGTGTGTGCATGTGTATGTACATGCATGTATATGTGTATAAATCAATGGAGGGTGAAGGACTCAATTCTAGAAGTCCCTGAGCTCTGACAGATTCTCATTCTCTAAGAGATAAGAGCACCAGGCAATCGGCAGGATCAGACTCTAAACCTCCCAGTTAGAGCTGAAAATGTTTGATTAAAATAAATCTTCAAGAACATTATTTTCATTTTAGATGCTATTTTTCACCTTCAGAAGTCTCTGGGAGCCTGAGATCTCATGCTTTGCTTTGATAGTTTTTGTTGATAACCTGAGGAACACTAAAAAGCAAGCACTTTTTGATCCTTAGGCTCACTGACTACCAGCAAGGGAAAAAGACTCATATAGACAAGAAAAGAAGAATGACAAAAGAGGGACCCAACCATCTCCTTTGTGGTCCATCTACTTCCTGAAGCTCCCTAGGCATTGTTAAGCAAAAGTGAGATGAAGCAAGGCAGTTCTAGTTCTCTACTGACTGATATACTTTCTCTCTGAAGAACTGAGTAATTGTCCAACTAAAGAACACCATTCCCCAAATGCAGCATTACACTTGCCCATGTTGTAAAAATCCTAAACATAAATGTTCTGGGACAGCCCCTAAAACACACCTAGACAGGTACAGGCAAAAATCTAGAGACACTCACCAACTCTGGGCATTGGTTCACTGAATGGGAATAATGTGTTTCTGGATTAGCCCAGGGCTGATCTAACTTCAATGACTTGGACAATTTGAGAAAACAGAACTGTTTTCCCCAAACTTGTCACATTCTCTATTTATGCTGACACCAATTATGGGCCAAACTGGACCCCATCATGCCCCTGATTTTGTCATTAGTGTGACCCCTCCTCCAAGTGCAGGTAAGCCCTTGAGTCTTCCATCCAACCTCCCATTTGGACCCCTTCCAGTCGGGATTCAGACCCCATCATAGGACTGAAACCGCCTTGGTCAAGCTGGTCGATGATCTCTGGTGGGCTAGGGACAGAGGTGAAAACTGTTTCCTGGTTCTGCTGGATCTCTCAGCGGCTTTTGATACCATTGACCATGACATCCTTCTGGACCGTCTACAGGAGTTTGGAGCTGGGGGCACTGCTATGCAGCTTCTTCCTCCTTGGCCATGTCCAGAAAATGGTGTTGGGGGATGAGTGTTCAGACCATAGCTGCCAAGTTCTCCCTTTTTTAAAGGGAAATTCCCTTATGCTGAATAGGCTTCCTCGCGAGAAAAGGGAAAACTTGGCAGCTATAGTTCAGACCCCTGGGCAATCACTTGTAGGGAGCCTCAGGACTCTGCCCTCTCCCACATGCTTTTTAACATCTATATGGTGCTGGGAGAGATCCTCAGGCAGTGGCGGACCTATGTTTTTGGGACCCTGAAGCTTGAACAGATCTGGGGGCCCCTCCGCAACCAGCAATGAGGTCTGGGTAACCACTGTTATTTTCTTCTGTGGGGTTGTTCCACGGCAGATCACTTTAAAAAACAAACTACCACATCTCAGATTTTGATTAAAATTGCTGCACTGGAATATCTCACATGTCAAAGTCACTTGTGTGAATAAAATATTCCCATGCATTATAGTTTTCAAGTTACCGCGACATTCCACCGACTCTCAAATGTTGTGCTGACTCTCAAACTTTTGAATTATTGAGCTATATACAACAACAAAAATAATCAGTTGGAGTTGTGCAATGCAAATTGGGTCCACTAGATCAAAGATTGTGGGGGCCCCTCCAGGATTAGGGGCCCTGAAGGTTAAGCTTCATTAGTTTCATAGTCGATCTGCCCCTGTCATCAGGGGGTTTGGGCTGAGTGTTCATCAGCATGCAAATGGCACTCACCTCTACCTCTCCTTTAAATCAGAACCAGTGATGGCAGTGAATGTCCTGTGTGAGTGTCTGGAAGTGGTTGGAGGGTGGTTAATGGATCAAGGTTGAATCCCAACAAGACAGAATCCCTGGGGGACAAGGGACAGGAAGGTGTGGGGATTCCCTGGACCTGAATGGGGTAACTATGCTACATATTACCAGGTGCGTAGACTGGAGGTGATTAAAGAGTCATAGCTGTCCACGGAGGTGCAGATCTATCTTGTACACTGGCAGAGAGCCTACCTTCTTGGCCACTTTCTTGTCAGAGTGGCACATGCTCTGATCATTTCCCACTTGGATTACTGCCATGTGCTCTATGTGGGGCTACTACCGGTAGGAAACTACAATTAATCCAGAATGCAGCTGCCAGACTGGTGACTGGGAGTTAATAATCAAAAAACCCCTGCATTGCACTCTTCATAACAGACCAAAAAAGGCAACACGAAGACCTTTTATTGTACATTGGCTCAACTACACATGCAGTGGGCACATGAATAAGTGAACATCGTTCCCAAATTCGGAATGCAGTCTTAGAAGCTCCTCTTGTTGAACATTTTCTATCACAAAACCATTCCGACACGGATTTACTTTTTACCGTCTTGTGGATTAACAAGAGATCTGTTAATACTAAATGTGATTATGTGAAAAGATTAAGACAGAAAGAATCTCAATTCATATTTATGTTTAAGACACTCTATCCGGAAGGATTGAATACAGAAACGGACCTTGGTTGTTTTATTTAACCTTGGTTATAGGTGATATGTTTCTTTAAATGTGATTTTCATCCATGATTAGAATGGAAGTCACCTGGTGATGAGAGAGGGTTTAGTAGCTTCTGAATTCCTGAGAACCAACAACAGTGGTTACATAGACATATGACCACTGTTCCTTAGAAATTCTATTCTATCTTTACTGAGGTATGCTATTCTATTACTGTACATTATTATCTTGTTTTAATAGATTATGTATGTCTTTTATTATGCATGTTAATCTTATGGATTACTGTGATTCATGTTCATACAGATCTTCGTCCTTTATATTCTTTTATTTTACAGTTTGAGGAAGATTTATTTGAAACAGTGTTAATACCGGATCGCTGTCTGATCACCTTGGCTTTATTTTTGTGGTTTCCAGTTATGTATACTGACGTGCATCAATAGGCATTAACAGACTTATATTTTTGCAGCTTTTGCACATGATACCAGAAATATATAACATTGATTCGTCATTGGTCTTCGTGTTGCCTTTTTTTATCTCAGTTTTGGTGACTGGGAGTGGCATCATAGCTGCCAAGTTTTCCCTTTTCTCGTGAGGAAGCCTATTCAGCATAATGGAATTTCCCTTTAAAAAAGGGATAACTTGGCAGCTATGAGTGGCATAACCACGTAACGCTGGTCCTAAAAGCTCTGCATTGGCTCCCAGTACATTCTGAACACAATTCAGTGTTGGTGCTGACCTTTAAAGCCCTAAACAACCTTGGCCCTGTATACCTGAAGGAGTGTCTCCACCCACGCTGCTCAGCCTGGACACTGAGGTCCAGCTCTGAGGGCCTTCTGGTGGTTCCCTCAGTGTGAGAAATAAAAGACAGGGAAAGAGGCAGAAGGCCTTTTCAGTAGTCACACCCACTCCATGGTATGCCCTCTTAGCAGATGTCAAACAATTAAACAACTAGATAAATTTTGTAAATATCTGAAGGCAGCCCTGTTTTGGAAGTTTTTAATATTAAATGTTGGTGGTTTTCCCTCCCTGTATTTTTGTTGGAATCGGCCCAGAGTGGGTGGCACAACCCAGTCAGATGGGTAGGGTACAAGAAATTGATGATGATGATGATGAATAACTATTTGGTTACTCCAAACTAAAGTCAAGTTCCCTCAGCTTCAAGTAAACAAAATGGTAAACTTGTAGGAAATAAGCAATGCTTCAAAGGCTTCAGATGTCACCCTATTCAGTCACTAAGCCCTCCTCCCATCTCCATAGAGTTTAGTTGGTTCAAAATTGTGTTCAAACCCCAGACTTTCAACAGCTCACACCTCTAACAAGCCCCATTTGTGATGTCAAGGATCACACCTGGACTTTGCTGGACCACAGACCAAGAAACAGGTGAGAGATGCCATTGCCATGCTGGCATAGGATTCTGAACAGGAGAGCTTAATTCTCATGGATGGCACACTTCCCTATTGAACTTTGTGCTCCACTTGCTTTTAAAACAGGTATACCTCTAACCTTCCTTATTTTCTTCTCTTTTTAGTGACAGATTTTCATGTTTACTCTTCAGGTTTGGGAAGTTAGGGACTCTCTCTTATAATTAAGGTGTGTATGCACAGTTTGATTTCCTGCCCACAAATGTGTAACCTTGATGTCTGACGCAGCATCAATATACTCTGTCTCATTTATTTCCATGTAATAAACCAAACTTTCTGTATTTCTCTGGTGTGTGAACTTCTTTCTTATGCCTAAGGGTTAAGAGGAAACACACATTTTTAGCGAATGCACATACTGACTCCACATAAAAGATCCCGGTCCTCTGATTGAATACATGTGGGTGGCGGACAAACACGTCCCTCCCAGTATATGTTGCTCTCTGTTAAAAACGATGGGCTCTTTTATATAAGAAAGCAAGAATACTGACTGTGGGCTGGTTTCTTCTCCAGTGCCTTTTCAAAGCTAAGTGGGTATTTTAGCAGAGGGGAATAAAATAATGCTTTGTGGGTCATGGACATTTATTTGCTAAGCTGTGTATTGGTGATGCTGCTATCACAACAAAGCCATGAATGAATGGCTGGAGGCTGGAGTCAAATTGTATCAAATGGTTACCAATTGCCATTACCTTTTGATAATAGAGGTTTGATCCCTTTTCTTGTGAAAATTTGTTTGCTTCCATGGTAGGCTAATAAGGAAAAAGACATACTAACTTTTAAAGCAGAACAGCAGAACAATACAAAATCGTTTTTAAAACATTTGAAAATAAATACCGGTAGATATAATCACAGCTAAGGTTGCCAGGAATGTAGCCACATGGTTCTATTCAAAACAGCAGAGGCACAGATGTAAAAACTAACATGGGAACACAGATTGCAACCCATCCGACATCTCTAGTAATTCTGCTTCTCCTCACCAATTATTTGCTTGCTGCCACCACTCCCAGGGTGCACAGAAGGTGCCAAGCAATGCAAAATGATGGCTGAAGAGCCTCATGTTATCATGCTGTCCAGCACATACAATGTACAGTGATACAGCTGTGGATTTCAGACAGGAGTCTCTCCCAGCTGTACCTGGAGCTGCCAGGGATCGAACCTAGAACCGTCTTCATGCAAAGCAGATGCTCTACCACTGGGGTATATAGCACTGCTTGGAGGATAATGTTTTAGAGACACTTTCATCTAAAAAGTGGTTTGATGACTGCAATTTTATCCATTGTGTGTCAGTGTGCTAATGAAGAAAAGGGAGAATGCTGCATGAATGATCTGGGTGCCAATGTTCCAAACAAATCTAGCACACACTGGATCAAAACAACAAAGTCAATGCCCTCAAATATGGAGCAGTCACCTTCACAAGATAAAAAAATTCCTTCCAGTAGCACTTTAGAGACCAACAAAGTTTGTCATTGGTATGAGCTTTCATGTGCATACACACTTCTTCAGATACCTCCTTCTTTGTATCTGAAGAAGTGTGGCATGCACACGAAAGCTCATACCATTGACAAACTTAGTTGGTCTCTAAGGTGCTACTGGAAGGATTTTTTTTTATTTTCTTTCGACTACGCCAGACCAACATGGCTACCTACCTGTTACTAGAACCTTCACAAGATGCACTGTATTGGCATCACACGAAGAACTGCGCAGAGTTAGAGGGAAGCCAAGCAAATATGTGGTTATGTGCTTGACTGGCCCAAATAAGGTTTTGAGTCTCTTCCTGGCAGCAGCACTCCACAGCACCCAGCAAGCTGTTGCTGAGTGTCATGGCAGCTCCACAAAAATCCAGCTTTCACAAACATCCTCTCATATGCTAGGCTAAGAGAGAGCAAATTGCCCGAGCCCACCCAATGAGCTTCATAGCTAAGTAGGGATATAACATGGTTTATGAACTCCAGGTAGAGCATCCTAGTTCCTGGCCCATATTGATACGCAAGCTAAATGTCACTAATGTGGTGTACATCAACCCTTAAATGGTTCAAAATGTATTCATTTGCTTGTCTTATAAGCAGGAGCATTAATTCAGATTTATAAGAACCCAGCATTTTGTAAAAATGGAATGTCTTGTTCTACAAGCTTCCCAGAGAAAAATATTATGCAAAATCCACACATTTTGCAAATGTCAATTTTTATTCCGTGAGGTGTGTCAATCAAGAGCAATTTGATTTGAGATACAAATCAAGAGAGATGGCAGAAATGGCCACTTCTCACTGTCATTTAATACATTGTTTCATGTACCACAGAGCTATATGTATGACTAACACAACCCTTTGGGTTGGGATATTTGTGGTCTTTCTCACATTCCACCAGGAGGGAGAGTGCTAACTAGTTCTTTCTGGAAAAGACTTCCATGATTACCCCATGTTGTTGCATTATTCACATGTGAACCCTTGCAGTGTGAAACTGCATCACATAGAAGCTGCTCCCAAACTGTTAGGAGAACACATGCTGCCTGAGGCAAAGGACAAAATGGCAAACACATGTGCCCAATCCACCTACTTCAGTACTAGCAATGGGACACAGCCTTGCCCCTGAGAGAGATCAGTAGGTAGGTAGAGGTGGAGGGCAAGGTGCCTGGCACACAGTACTAGCCTCCAACCAAAGAATATAGTCAGGGAGCTCAGGAGGAAGAGCTGAGGAGCCCCATGACTTTCCTGCATCTGCTGCCTGAGGCAGTCGCCTCACTCTGCCTAATGGTATGACCAGCTGTGGGGACAGGAATCTGTGAAAAATGAAACAAACTCTCATTCCTCCACCCCCTCCCCCGGGCAAGCTTACCCCTGTAGCTTCAGATCCCTTAGCTTATATTTCTCAGCAGTCTGTCTCCAGAAGTATAAGGCTTAGAAATCTCTCTGAAAAGCTGATATTCTAATGGGTGCTTGAATGCTAAATCCTTGATTTCTGGCAATACTGGTCCCTTGGTTAGAGGAGCAGGGAAATTTTATAACGTCCACTCCACTGTTCAACCCCATTACCAATAAGTGAGGTTCTCAAAGGCAGGTTTCTTGTTCCTTCCTTTCCTGGGCTTTGTCTTTAGGAGCAGCTGAAATGCATTTGCCAATCTATACTTGGGACTTCAATTTCTAAACGACACTCCATAAAACTACAGCTCTGCAGACCTCATTTTATGTCTAACAAAATAGCCACTTATTAATGTTTAATCATCTTTGGCCAATTAGGAACACACTTAACAAAAACCGGGTCTGAACAGCTGGTTAATGCTGTATTTATTCACTTTTGCCATCTTTGTTGCAGCTCATTACATGTTCTTAATAATGGATGGTATTTGATATCGCATTGGTTTCCTAATTAACTGTCTAGTTCAGTTTTCAAAGATGCATGGAAAGCAACAATAGCTTCTAAATACCCCTTTGCAGCCAGAAGCTTTGCCTTGCAAATGTTAGTTCTAACATTTGCTTCCATGCTCCCACTTAAAATATGTCTCCCAAACCCTTAGCGAGCCACTTTCCACTGCTGTCCTCTTCCTTTTAAGGTTATGTGTACTCCACACATACAGCTCAGTTCACAAACAATGCGGAGAAATGCCATGTATACTTACCGGTATGCAGTTTGTTGCTACTAGCAATACCTTAAAGGAAAGAAGCATTTCATTTTACAATCAATATAAACAACTGCTTCATCTCATCCATAAATTTTCTTGAAAGACATAAACAAAGCCCAATCCCAAATGAGGTCTTGCTCTCATTCACGCCTTTAATCTGAGTTTGGTTTATACTAGGACTTTCATTCTCACCCACTCATTTTCTTTCTATGTAGTTTAGCTATTGAGGAATATAAAAGAAATGTTTCAAATAAATGACGAGAATGTGAAATAGCAAAATGAACTTAATATTTTTCATGATTTT
Organism: Zootoca vivipara; assembly: GCF_965207765.1. NCBI lineage: Eukaryota > Metazoa > Chordata > Lepidosauria > Squamata > Lacertidae > Zootoca > Zootoca vivipara. Next base: position 3,413,936 of record NC_142593.1, on the reverse strand, counting down.
ATAGGATGAGAATGTATAGCCAAACAACAGCAGGAGAATGTCAGCATTCTGGGGAACTATGCTCTGAGGTTAGGCATTGCAAGGTTAGACATTGTCTGAGTTCATGAGCTCTTTTTTGTTTTGCATTTCAAAAACACTCTCTCTGCCCTTCTCTTGGGTAATAATTTCCACCTGATTGGCGGAGTCTGTCTGGAGCAGTGGTGCAGCTCCAGCTGGAATTCTGATCCAAAGTCTAGCCCCCCCCCCATTTGACCCCCATATTTTATATTCAGGCAGTGATGGAAGACATAAAAGAAAAGAAAACAATTAATTAAAATACAGATTAAAATACAGTATTAAAATTTAAAATGCAGCCTCATTTTAAGTAGTCCATTGAGTTATTAGGCTAAATAATTTCTGTATTTAAATGTTTGCTAAAACCAACAAAGTGAAAGCAATGTTACATTGAAACAAGATGACAATAAGGTGCTTGAACCAGAACTTTTAATATGTATCACAAATAACGAAAGCAGACATCCATATCATCTTCTATGTCAGAACAATGTGCAATCAACAACACATTTTCACAAGCAATGGTCTGGCACTGACCACAAGCTGTTGAACATGGAAAACTTTTTTTTTTTGCACGTGCAACGGAATGTACTACAACCAGTGGCGCAGTTACAGTGGATAACTTTTAAAAGACTTTCAGGTGCAGGGGCCATGTCTGAAATCACAAGGTGAAGCTGGTTGTCCTCCTTTATAATCCAACCCCAGTCATTAGGTCGTAAACCCTCTTTGTGGCATGACCATTCCATTATCTGGTAATATGATTGAAAGCTATGGAATTTTGTTGCAGATGTAGTTAGTGATAGATGTTCTGGTGCAATAAAAGAGTTTGCTGATGTTACTTTGTCCACTAGTATGCGATGTCATAACGTTCCAAGGGTATCATCAACTTTTCCACCAAAAAGTATAACCATCGCCTTCTGACCAGCATCTTCTATATTGATATGTAAATGATCTTTCAAACAAATTGCCGATGCTAATTCACGAAGTCGATTATCTGCGATAAGTTTGTCGAAACATTTGCCTTTTCCTATCCCAAATATTCTGTATGTGCTGTCACAGCCTGTAAAGGCATGGAGGAAAAGGAGATAGTGGCAGGTCTCTGCTCCCAGTATCATTCTGCAAGCAATAATGTCAAATGTGTGGTTTGGATTTTTTCCTTGTTTATCACTACGAAAATACAAATTAAATTCTGTTTGATGGTACAGGAGTAGAATCAATAAATTGGAATCTTCTCCAATCACAGTAAGTAGTTTGGAACTGAGATGATGTCACAGCGGCCTTCACAATTTCAACATCAGCATCTCTTTCACCTAGTACAACAGTGCTTCCTTGTCTCTTCAAATGTTCAGCTATGAGAAGAATGATTCACTGTTTGTTACTTTCATTGGAAAGAAAGTTGTCTTGTTTTAATATGAATTTAATTTGCGGAGAGAAGTGTACTTCAGGCATAGCTGCCAAGTTATCCCTTTTTTACAGGGATTTTCCCTTATGCTGAATAGGCTTCCTCGCAAGAAAAGTGAAAACTTGGCAGCTATGACTTCAGGGCTAGAGAACATAGATTTCCGACGTTTGTGAGTCATATCTTTAATGGATGGGATGTTTTCATAGCCGTCAAAGACAATAATAGCTTTCCCATAATGACGAGTTGTAAAATTCGCATAAGAACATGCTATGTCATCATACGTTTCATGCTTCTTCCATTTAAAGTGATGCAGCAGCGAACCTCTAAGGGAGAGAGCGGACACCCTTCCAAAATATTCCCATTTATGATTAATTTAGCTGTTTGCCTATTATAAATTGACTTTATTCCCTTCAAAAATTTCCCAATTATCCCTGTTTTCCCCAACACTTTCTTCATAAATCCCCATGACAAATTGTCAAATGCCTTTTCGGCATCCAGGAATATGAAAGCAGCCTTTTTACTTGGGTTCCAATCTAAGTATTCCACAAGATTAAAAAAATATATCTCATATTATCTGACATCCTTCTTCTTGGCAAAAACCCTTGTTGATCTTGTCTAATGATCCTATTTAATACTCCTTTTAATCTATTTGCTAATATTTCGGCAAAAATCTTATCGTGCACAGAGTGCAAGGTAATATAAATATGTCAGGGTAGCATTTGTAAGAGGGGTTTTCAAAGTTGGTACTCTCTTCAGCTCTACCTCCAGGTTCATTCATTTTTGTGAAATTTCAAATAGAATGAGAAAATCCGAAGAACAAATCTTCCCACCCACAACACAGGGTCTGGTTGCCAGGTCGCACCGTAACACATGCCCTCTTGTAAGGGAGGACCAGATTTAGGAATTTGAAATTTTTCCCAGAGTCTGTTTATACAGTCGAATACAGCAGAAAGATCAATGAAGATTGTTCTATATGTTCTTAGTACTCTGAATAGTACTCTGAATCCCACTTGTTCTTCATGAATAATGTTGTTATTTTGTGACCAGTATGATAATTTTTGAAGAAGATACTGTGATATAGCCTTGAGAAGATCTCTAGCCAGTAGTTTTGTAGATCCTTCCAATACTCATTCTCCATCCAGAGGGCATTTGGCACATCTTGTTTATGGTGGTAAATAGAGCTCAGGTGGAAGCATATATTCTCCAGCAGCTTTATTTGATTTCAGGCAGGAAATAAAAGCCTTTATCTCATTACAGGAGACTGGTTGCCATTCAGGTAGGTTTGAGAAATACTTAGACAGTGCTGTTACATGTGATTGCCCAGAATGACCACCAAATATGTTGGAGAAGTATTTAACCCAATCAAGAGACAGGAACTGAGGCTTCCTGTGATGCTATCACTTCATTTAAACCCCAGGACATCAGTTCCCAGAATTTGTCTTCCTTCAAGAGACCCTTTGCAGTTGCTCCAATTAGGGCATTAAAATTCCCACAAAGAAGTATAAATGCTGCAGGAAATTTATGACTGAAGTGCTCCAATTGTGATGTTAGATCTAACCATAGCTTGGTGGTCAGTGGCAGACTATTAGTAGGGGGAAGATAAATGTTTATACAGAAAAGAAAGATTCCTACTTCAGTTTTGATTTGCACCAGGAAAATATAATTATTTTGAATTCAAAAAAATCTATCCAAACTTCCCCTGCCAAATCAAGTGATGTAAACAGCTTTTAACAGCTGGCTGGCGAAAAGAGTTATAACTCTGTAAGTGTAGGGAGGTTTAAGTTTGTGAAGCCAAGTCTCTTGCAAATATATCAAATAGCCTAACCCACCAGGTTCCAGGAAAGAACGTTAATACCTTTCTGGATGTTTTCTAGTCAGTTATGGTAACTTAAGAGCTAAAGATATTGTAATTTGCATACGATGCAGGAATTCAAGCCATTGTAGGGGCTTCCCTGGATTTTAGGAAATGGTTTACATTGAATTCCTACTTACAATTCAGATTCTATTTTCATTTTTCCACTGGATTTCTTCACTAGCCAGATATGAATGTCCACCTGTGGAACATCTGGAGAGATCTTTCTAGATTTGAATTTGGATTTCCCCTCTCATTCCCTATCTTTCAAAGTATGTTTATTAATTCACCATTCACTGCATTTTCCTCCCATCTGCACTGTAGGACAGGAAACAGCGAGGGCCCACACGAAACCCCCAAAGTTCCATCAAGAGACACTAGTTTGGGGCTTGAACAAATCCAGTTAGGTGACAGGCTGAGATCATGGGTTATCGGCATCCTCCTCCGCTATCCAGTAACCTTAGTGGTTAAGTTAAGAATGGAGAGTGATCCACATGACAGCTAATAATATAAATATAATTCAAGACAATTACGAAAAAACCTGGAAAGAGATCAAAAGGAAAATGGAAACGTGGACTAAGTTAAAAATTTCGCTGTTAGGTAGGATCTCCATTATTAAAATGAGTGTGTTACAAACGATGATGTTTTTATTTCAAAACCTACCAATTTTGGGAGGGTCTAAATGCTTCGATATTTGGAAAAAAGATATCAGTAAATTTATCTGGGATGGGAAGAAGCCGAGGATTAGATATAAAGTACTAATTGATAAAAAGGAAAGAGGTGGATTAAATTTACCTGATTTTAAATTATACCATGATGCGGCTGCCCTGTTCTGGCTAAAAGAATGGATTGAGCTAAAAGACAGTGAAGTTCTGAAGTTCTGGATCTGGAGGGTGCTGGACTGGGGTTCGGCTGGCACTGGCACTTATCAAGAGAAAAATTGAAAGTACATAATGCCTTATGGAATAATATCATTAGGAAATCAATTTATAAAACATGGGTAAAATATAGGGGGATATTGGAGCCAAAGACACCACGGTGGATATCACCTAAAGAAATAATATCAGTTAAAAGAATAAATATGGAAAGCAATTGGCCGATATATAATGAATTATTAGAGGAGGTGGATGGATATTTAAAATTAAAGGATTATAATGAAATTAGAAGATATTGCAATGTGTGGTTACAATATTTTGAAATTAATGAAAGATTTAAAAAAATAAGATAATCGGTTTTGAAAAGGAAATGTCTAAATTTGGAAAAATAATATTGGAAGGGGGAAATAAATTTATAAAAAAATAAATATGAATTGATTTTGGAATGGGAAACCAAAGATGAATTAACAAAAGATGTAATGGTTAAATGGGCGCAGGATGTGGGCAAACCAATAATGTATGAAAGCTGGGAAAAACTGTGGTTAAGGGACATTAAAATGATCACTAGTTACGATTTGAAGGAAAACATTTATAAAATGCAATTTAGGTGGTATCTAACCCTTTGCGTCTGGCAAAGATATACAAAGGAAACAATAATACCTGTTGGAGGTGTAAGGAAGAGATCGGAACATTTATACATGTCTGGTGGTGGTGTAAGAAAATAAGAAATTTTTGGGACGAGGTATATAAGGAGCTAAAAAAGATAGTTAAAACATCATTTAAGAAAGAACCGGAGATATTTCTTTTGAGTATGGTAAGCGAAGAAATCAAGGCCAAAGACAGATGCATGGTAATGTATAGGTGCTAGAACTCTAATCACACAAAATTGGAAAAGTGACAAAATTCCAAATATTAAAGATTGGCTGATGAAACTAGTGGGATATAAAAATTTGGCTATTCGAAACGGGATATCAAAAGGATTGGGTAGGGGAAAAGTGGGCAAAAACTGGGAATCCTTTGAATCATACATGAAAAATAAGGCAAAATAAGCGATGCATCAAGGTCTTTTCTAAGGATTCTTCTCTTCTCATGAGGTGGCCAAAGTATTGGAGCCTCAGCTTCACGATCTGTCCTTCCAGTGAGCACTCAGGGCTGATTTCCTTCAGAATGGATAGGTTTGATCTTCTTGCAGTCCATGGGACTCTCAAGAGTCTCCTCCAGCACCAGAATTCAAAAGCATCAATTCTTCAGCGATCAGCCGCCTTTATGGTCCAGCTCTCACTTCCATACATCATTACTGGGAAAACCATAGCTTTAACTATACGGACCTTTGTCGGCAAGGTGATCTCTCTCTCTTTTTTTCTAAGCATAGGTCTGGGCTTTTCAGGTCCATGTCTGAACACTCTTCTTTTTGCCCTGGCACTTCCCCTGTGAAAACCCATTCTTGGCTGCGAAATTGGAGCAAACAAATTGGCCTAACTATACAATAAGTCATTAAACACATCTGCATCTTTAAAAATGATGTATGGCAGCATGAGTGGGGAGAACACCTGATTCATGCCAGAACCCAGTGGAGGAGAATTTGACTAATGTATTTTAATGTATTTTTAATATTTTGTTGAAAGCCGCCCAGAGTGGCTGGGGAAACCGAGCCAGATGGGTGGGGTATAAATAAATTATTATTATTATTATTATTATTTGCAGAAAACCCAAATTGCCATTTGTTCTGATTCAGTGTTGAAGAGCAGGTTTTCCTGGGGAAAGTGGCAAAAAAAAGCAGCACTTGACTGTGGACTGCAAAAGTGTGGACCTGGGCCTAGAAATCACAGGGCAAAAGGTAAGAGTGGATGAGCCTTCAGTCTCTGTTATGCCGAGTCTATTATGCCAAGATTGTTATTACACACAGTTGAGGTTTCATTGCCTGGGAGCATATATATCAGCTCCTAACAAGTCCGGATCAATTGACCAGTTAGCTAAGCTTTCATTAGAGGAATATGTAGCAAAACCTCTTGCTTGTGACAAGACATCTCCAGCCCCAGTATTTGCACACTCACCATGTAAAGGACCTGGGCTTTCCTTGTAAGACATATTAATGACATCTTGCCACAATAGCATTGCAGTTATCTCTGCCTCCCTTGTTCCAGCTGCTGAGCCAGTATATAAATATTTTAATAAATAAATGTCCTTCCCTGGTGCATGAGCAAAGGTACAGCCTGCATTTCAGACTCTTGATGCTTCCTCCATTTGAGTCTATTTCTTGCTGGATTGCTTCTTTCATCCCCATTTTATCTGGTGAAATGTCTGTGCCATTCAATCTTATCTCTATCCATTAGTTTCCAGTCAACTTTCAATCTAGAGCTGTGCCAACCTTTCAAGAGCTCTTTCCATTTCCCTCCTCCCTTCCCTCCCTCCCGTCCGCCACCCGCAGGACACTCTGCAACAAATTCTATAATCCAAATTCTATAATACAGTTATGCAGTACTAATATCAAATTCTGCAGTGCACTGAAAGAAGTTTAAAGAGCCAAGTGGGCTTACTATTAGATTAAGTAGCAAAGGGTAAACTATAGCTGATTGCATTATTTAATAAAATCCACCTTTTATTTAGCGTTGCTATGGAGTTTAGTCTCCTGTACTGGAGAGCTAAGGAACGATGGGCTCTCGCTGAATAGTATAGTTCAGATATGCTGTTGCCAATGCAAGACTTTCTGTGTAGGAATAGAAGAAGGATAATTGCAGCACAAATATCCATTATAGAGCTCTGAAGAGGTGCCTCAAGAGAGGGATTATTCTAACTGCTCTCCTAATAACTTCTTTCTACATGCAGTCAATTAAAGCCATGAGAAATGCAAGAAATGCAAAGCAAGCAAACGATGGCTCAGTGGTAGAGCATCTGCCTTGCATGCTGAAGCTCTTGGGTTCAAACCTCCAGCTAGGGCTGGGAAAGACGCCTGAAAAGCGGCTGCTGGTCAGAGTGGACAACACTGAATTTAGTTCCTATGAGACATTGCTATAGCAAGCCAATGTTTTGAACATGAACAAATGACTGATCCCCAATTTATGGTCTGCACTATCACATTCACAGCACTCAGGATGGGGCATAAGCTCATCATATTGAGCATTAGTGATTTCAGTTCTGTGAGTGCCATTGCTAATGTAGCCAAAGTAGCATGAGCCATATAAGAAGGATTTCTCAGCAGGTTTGGGGGAAGTTCAAAATTTGGAGAAGTACACACAATTTATATTCATCTTCTTCATCATCATCATCTTGCTCTGCCCTTCCTTTCATGAAAGCAGAAGAACCCCTAAGGGATGGGGGATCCTAAAAACATTCCAGTGAGGGTGGAATGTGCTCATTGGCTATGAAATTCTAACAGACTATTGGATTCAAGATGGCTATGGTGATGGAGGGGGGGGGCAAAAGGAGGGGGGGAATGGAATGGACCATCTTGAATCCCGAACAGCAGCACTTCACACTGCAGCACTCTGTTGTGCTTTCCATTTGTCAAGATCGGTTGTTCAACACAAGCTGGACTGAAAGTGAGTATTGCAGAATGTGATGTGATGATGAAAGACACCACAGTTAATCCTGATGGATGCCAGTCTTTCAACATCTTCCTGCCTGCAAACCTCCGTCATTGTTCAGTGCCAGCATTAGCCCAGAGGGCTGAATTGTTTCTCAGCATGATCACATGGTCACTTTCTAGAATGCCAGCAAGAGATCACTCTTTCAAGGTTCTGAGTTGAAAGGCATCTATCTCCCTAGTAATTTAACTTGTGATCTTTCGAATGAGGATCCCCCCTTCACACATGCTTATGCGGTTGGCACATAGCTGCCAAGTTATCCCTTTTTAAAGGGAAATTCCCTTATGCTGAATAGGCTTCCTCGTGAGAAAAGGGAAAACTTGGCAGCTATGGGTTGGCAGGCTTTTTTAAAAGCAAGTGTCTAATGGATCTGGCTGGAGGGAAGCTTATTAATGCAAGCAGCAGTTTTGTCATTTTCTGGATACCTTTGTACCAACTTTGTACAATAACTGATACTCTATAGTATAATTGAGGTGTAATATATTCCAATTAACATGGTTAGTTCTATATATCAGGCAAAAACGTGCAGCCATTTAAATGATGGATAATGATGAATACTTTTACCTGCAAACATTTTTTTAAGTCAGTGTGATATAATTTTATTTAAATAAACCTTAACTCGATTGTGTTATTCAGATATGGTGCCCCACCGCATACGGTTTGTGAATGCACAAGCTTTTCATTAGCTATGCCCCTTCTCTATGTGGAGGTGGGACTTGTTAGCTCTAGTAAACCACTAGAGAAAATCACTGTTGCCACTTTTAGATATCTCCCCCCACCACCCCCTGAAGGAGCCTCAGTTGTCATGCCATTGAAACTACTTATTATAATATTTCAGGCATGCAGGCTAAACCAAAATGGGTTTTGAGGTGCTGCACATGGAAATGATTACCAGACTCATTCCATCCTCAAAACTGGGAAATCGGATCCTCCCTAACAAGAGGGCATGTGTTGCGGTGTGACCTGGCAACCCAACCCTGTGTTGTGGGTGGGAACGTTTGGATGGCCACAACACCCTATTGGAGGTCCCTCGATGCTGGGTGCAATTAGACCAATGGGATGCCAGCTAAAGTCCATCGAGGGACCTCTATTTAAGCCCAAGCACATGTCCCTGAACTTCCTCTTTTGGGCCAGTGCATCGGAACACCCACCCACCTCTCCCTATATTTAGGGTTTGCACGCATGACCTTGCTATGCCATCGTGTGTCGGCTGTCGTTGGGACAGGGGCACGGCAGGAATTTTCCCCACTTGGCTGATTGGCTCATGCCATTTGGGTTTCGCCTGCCGCATAGCAAATTGTGACAACTTGTAAGGTTGCGGATAGGCTCTGGTTCAGGTAGATAGGGGTGGCAGAGCGGCCTGGCCATCCCTATGCGATGGGTATTCCGTTAAAGGAATCCTCAGACTCTTTGGTTGGTCAACCCTGAGAGGGGTTCAGAGTCCAGGGGGGCATCTGGCTGGTGGACTGGCTTGACCCCGCCTTCCACTTTGCCCGGTGTTCACCCAAGGCTGACCTATGGTGTGCCCTGGGTCAGCGCTGCCTGCAAACGTGCAGGGAGCTAGTCGAACCAGAGCCTATGCAACCACTCACTTGATTGTAATCAATGAAGTTGTGGCCTAAATTCTGCCAAAAACCAAACCAAAAATATGAGTCTTGTCTGAATTTATTTTGGGCTGGTTAAAAGGTCTACACACGCAAAACAGGGAAAATATTATAATGCAATAGCAATAACTGTATTTTGAGTGTGCCCAGTAGTTGGCTAGAAAGGTGTTTTGTTCTTTTAGAGGTAAAGTACGTTTCCAGTACGTTTCCGAGCATAGTTCAAAGTGTTGGTGCTGACCTTTAAAGCCCTAAATGGCCTCGGTCCAGTATACCTGAAGGAGCGTCTCCACCCCCATCGTTCTGCCCGGACACTGAGGTCCAGTACCAAGGGCCTTCTGACGGTTCCCTCGTTGCGAGAAGCCAAGTTGCAGGGAACCAGGCAGAGGGCCTTCTCGGTGGTGGCGCCCGCCCTGTGGAACGCCCTCCCAGCAGATGTCAAAGAGAAAAACAGCTACCAGATTTTTAGAAGACATCTGAAGGCAGCCCTGTTTAGGGAGGCTTTTAATGTTTAATTGTTTTATTTCATTTTTCTGTTGTAAGCCGCCCAGAGTGGCTGGGGACACCCAGCCAGATGGCCGGGGTATAAATAATAAATTATTATTATTATTATTATTATTATTATTATTATTATTATTATTATTATTATTATTATAAAAGTAAAGGGACCCCTGACCATTAGGTCCAGTCACGGACGATTCTGGTGTTGCGACGCTCATCTCGCGTTATTGGCTGAGGGAGCCCGTGTACAGCTTCCAGGTCATGTGGCCAGCATGACTAAGCCACTGCTGGCGAACCAGAGCAGCGCACAGAAACACTGTTTACCTTCCCACCGGAACGGTACCTATTTATCTACTTGCACTTTGACATGCTTTCGAACTGCTAGGTGTCAGGAGCAGGGACCGAACAATGGGAGCTCACCCCGTCGCAGGGATTCGAACCACCGACCTTCTGATCAGCAAGCCCTAGGCTCTGTGGTTTAGGCCACAGCACCACCTTCTTTTAGAGGGGTTGCTATTAAATCAATGTCAGTTTTATCAGCTTTATTACACACACATGGGGCCAGATTAAACTCACCAGCCAGCTAGCAGATGCCTGCTCAATGACTTCTGCTAATACAGTGGGTCTTTCTACCCCTCCATGTGTGACCCCTTCCCCCAGTGCATAGCAAGGTCAGGTGGTACCCGGTGCGGAAAATTTCTTGTCACCCCACCACGTTGACTTGACTTTATTCCACATTTTGGGGGGAGCCAGAGTTGTTTAGCTTTTTGGGGGGAGTCAGAGTTGATGAGCTGTTTTTGCAGAAATTGTGTGCCTTGCAACGAGGAGCCTGCCTACCGCCCTACAGCAGGTGGACCGTTTTGGCAGCAGGAAGCCTGTGTGCCACACAACATTTTGTCACGCCCCCCCCCCTGGAGGTGACACCCGGGGCAGACTGCATCTACTGCACCCACCTTGCTCCGCCCCTGCCCCCCCATCAGTGCAGGTTGAGAATGGGAGGAGAAGGGAGGTTATTCCATCAGGCAAGCAAAGATGCTCGTGCAGATGGAAGAATCTCCTTAGCACTACGTTGAATTCCTCCATTTTGTCTAACCATCTTATACACAGCTTCTATTTTACCTTTTTTCAATGTTGCAGGTGAAATAGTTCTGACCCACTCTGCTGGTGAAATCCTTGACCATGTCAGCTCAAAATGCCGATCTAACCACTACCACTGCTTGTATTGTTGCCCCCAAGAAACAGTCATGTATTTGGTTCTAAACATTAATTTGCCTGGTCACTCTGTTTTGAGACTTCGAGCAGCTCCAGATTTTATGTGTCACTTATATTTTTTTCCTACAAATTCACTGGTATAAAACTAGTCCTTCCTGCAACAGACATGCAAAAGGTAAAAATCACACATCCTAAAAAATACATTTTTTGCCCAGACAGGTGCATGATGCCACATCCTTTAAAATACATTTTTTTCCTCATGTGAGCATAATCGGTGCTCCCAGCCCTATGTATTTGAGTGTCAATCATACTTTATGCATGTGTACTGTGGAGCTAATGGTCAACTTCAGTGTTTCTGTGGCCAACGCCATTACTCTCTAACACAGTGATTGCAAACCTTTTAGAGACTGAGTTCCCAAACTGCAACCCAAAACCCACTTATTTATTGCAAAGTGCCAATATGGCAATTTAACCTGTATATCTCATTTTTTTCTGTGGGTTTCATGTTTCTTCTTTATGATTGCTGTAATAAATAATCCTTCATAAAAGTTATTGCATTACATTTTTCATTAAATTATCTTTCTATTGATATATAATTTTGTGGTATGTTGTTGTTTAGTCGTTTAGTCGTGTCCGACTCTTCGTGACCCCATGGACCAGAGCATGCCAGGCACTCCTGTCTTCCACTGCCTCCCACAGTTTGGTCAAACTCAGGTTGGTAGCTTCGAGAACACTGTCGTCCCCTTCTACTCCATCTTTCCCAACATCAGGGTCTTTTCCAGGGAGTCTTCTCTTCTCATGAGGTGGCCAGAGTATTTTGTGGTATAACTCAGTGCTTTTCTTAATAATAATAATAATAATAATAATAATAATAATAATAATAATAATAATAAAATTAGGGGCGCCATCATTTTGACTCAAGAAAGTCACCACCGGGGAAAAATAAATACAGTGAATTTCTTCTCCCGTTAAATTCACAAAATGTTTAAGGGTCTGCGTCCCCACAGAAAAAAAGCACTGGTATTACTCCAAAACATAGTGGTGTTAAGAGCCATCAAACCTCAGAAATACATTTTTTTCAGAAGGTCCAACAATTCTGGCCACTTGTGTACACTGGAGGGCTGTACTAAGAGCCACCCTCTCCCAATTTTTAATATGAGATAATAACAATTGCGTGTGCACATACAAATAAATATCAATCAATCAATCAATAAATGAACCCAGCTAGATGGACGGGATATAAATTTATTATTATTATTATTATTATTATTATTATTATTATTATTATTAATTTTGCCGTTTCTTCAGCTGCCATTTGATTGCAGCCTCCACGGAATGAATTTCTCTGTTGGCTTCCCTGGGAAAGCCCAGTGAACATGTAAACCCAGCAGCCCCTTCTTAGGTTGCTGTATTTATATGCTTATTAAGCCCTGCTGAACTCAAGGCGTCTTACTCCTGAGTAAGAAAAAGAGACTGACGGGAGGCCCTGGCGCATCAAAGGTCAATGCCTGCTCAGCCCCTTGATGCTCTCCAGGCCCTGGTGGCGCAGGCTTTGGACAGCACGCACGAGCCCTCCTCTCCTCTCCTCTCCCCGCCCCCTACCCCCAGCTATGGCCCTGCTGGGACGAAGGCACGCATGTCCACAGTGAGGACTCTGAGTGCCCTCTCTGGCATGTTTGCCATAGGTTCGCCACCACAATCAGCTCATACCAATGCAATTGGAAAAAGTAGAGTGTTATCCTAGAAGTATTTTTAAAATGCTCTCCGACATTGGTCTCAGCCTAGCTTAATTTACCAGTTATTGTCTGCATCAATCATATTTCCTGCAGCAACTTAAAATAAATTTTGAATCAACACTCCTTCATGTAGCAAACTCTCCTTTTTCAGTTTTTCCTCTTGGGATGAATTCGCCGTCTTCCTGTGGTGGCAGAATATCAGTCAAGTCTTGAGTACATCGTGCAGAAACGTCATTTGAGATGACAAGGATTATTCCTTTTAAATAAACTTTTCAATTCTATATGTGGAATTGAAAGAGCAGCAACATGTTTCCCACCTCGATTTATCACATACCAGAAAGTAATAATTTGTGTCTCTCTTCCTGACTTTCTTCCTATTGTTTATTGTTATGATTTGGGTCTGATTTAAATATTAGCCCCCTCTAGTGGTACAACCTCAAATATAAGCACATGAGATACATCAATTTGTTTCCCACAAGTCTCTCAGAATCTATATTTCCCCTTCAGTTTTCTTATTGGGCTCCTGTTAGCAAACTTGGAGGGGCAAAGTTTTAATTACCAATACATTTTCCAAATAATTGTGATTGTGTGAAGCAGATCAATAAAAAGTACCCATTCTAAATAGCATGACATATTGGGTAGAGAAGCTTGAATATAAACCTGTTAAAAATAAAAATATAAACATACCACCATGAAGTATCAAGGGCAAAAATTTGAGTAATAAATGCTGGTGTGTTTGTGTTCCCCTCCCTTCCCTTTTCTTCCATATTTCCATATTTTGCCGCCTTTGTAATATGTAAGCTGCTATGGGAGTATTTCTGGCTGGGGAACAGAGTAAAATAATTTTAAAATTCCAATTAATATCAATGGGATTTATTTCCGAATAATTACGCTTATGAGCAAAACATAAGCTCTACCCAAAGCAGAATGTTTTGGCTACCTTTTGACTTCAATAGGAGTTGGTGGAGGCTACCTTTTGCTGGGTTGTGCCCCAAATGTGGATATAACTTATTTCCACTGAAATAAGTTGAATTTCTGAATCCCCTTACTCTCTGAGCCTATATTATCCATTTCTACCCCAACTTTTGTGTCAGTCTACAAAAATTAAAAGCACTGATCACATGTAAAAAGTGATTCAGTAGTCCATGAATAGCTCTTAAGAATTTTTCACTGGGGGGGGGTGTTGCATACATGCAAAATATGATCTATGGCTCTTCTAGAACAGATCAATTCTAGATTGGACCTTGCTGTAAATGAAAGAAGTGGCAACATCTGGAATTAAATAATTTAATAACCAACTTGTTATTAAACTTGAGCTTGTTGCATTTTTTTGCAAGGCATCACCATATATTTTCAACATGCACTGTGAAACAAGAAAATTTTACAAAGGACAAAAACAAGGTGTGCAGTTCAGACATTGAAACATTCCTGCCAACAGGGCCCTGAGCCACATTAGTGCCATTGTTTGACAGCACAGACCCTGGAGAAAGACCACAAGGGGTTATCCATTTAGCGTCTGCTCTCTCCTGTTCTATTAGGAGGTTCAAAGCCTTGTGATCTTTTCAAATGTTTTGTCAGCACAGGCACTAATGACAGCAAGGATGGAGTCAATGAGTTTAACAGACGCCTCGTGATGAGCGATGCCCTGAGAGAAAGCCCTGGGCTCAAGCAGTATTACTCAAGCACTCTTTCCCAAGAGGTGGACCTCCAGGGTTACACAGGTGACAAACCTACACGGTTCTGTCCACTTTTCACCTTTCCCCAAGTGAAGTTCTATTTCATTACAACAGTAGTAGCGGCAGAGAAAACTGCTTATTTTTCAAAACTATTTTTTTCTTACACATCAATTCTAAAGTGTATTTACTCAGAATTGAGTCCTATTGGTTTATTTAAAGAGGTGGGGTGGGAAAAAGAAAGGACAGTGAAGAATTAGAACTACACAACTCATGAGGGTCCAAATTCTTTACCTGTTGTGGGCACTTCCAGCCTGTCCCAATTTTGAGGTGAGATTCAGTGACATGCTGGAAATTCAGATTGCAGAGTTATTGTTGACTGGATGGTCTTGTGAAACCCTTCTGCTTCCCCAGAAGACTGGACTGATTGCAATAAGGACAGTGAAAGGAAAATGAACCAGAAAGTGTGGGGTAACATTTGATTCGATGCCACATTACCTAACCCTGCAACAAATCAGAATGAATAATCATTAAACAGTAAACATCATCTAATCTCAGTGCAAACAGATCAGGAGGAATATTAAATACACAGGCCTTCCAAATAGCAGAGATGGGAGAAATACCAAATATTTTAGACCCAAGGTTCATAAGCATTATTCTCATTTCACTGAAACCAAGGCAACCAGGGACAAAAGATAAAGGATCTATTTGGAAAAATATGGAAAGCATTTATTTATTAACACACTGAGGGAGAGTGGGTGGGAGGCTGGCAATGTCAATGCCAAAGCCATGGACTGGACAGAATTTACATGCCTGGTGTGGACCAGAAGGAGCAAGTCTCCTAGATGGCAGCACCCAGGCACTGCCCTTGGGAGCCAACTGAGGCCTTTGATTGGCTCTCAGGTCTGGGCAGAGACTAGTGTGGCGGCAGCACCAACCAACCAAGCAGCCAGATTGCTCCCTCCCACCCGTTTGTGCTGCTTGTGAAGGCTAGCAAGCTTGCAATGGTTATCATAGGCTCTGCATCAAGTGAGCAGACAGACATCTTACAAACATACAGAACAGATAACTTGAGAAATTGAGCTAAAGAACAGATTGTGTAATCTATGTGAAATTAATTGTAAATAATTAAGTATGCCTAGAACATCTACACAATTTACTGATAGGGAATAGAGGCCAATATTCCTTGATCGATGGTAATGATTGCTTTCTTTCTCTGTCTCTCTTACACAACTGCCCTTCGTGTTCAAACAAGTACTAGTAGACACACCACCAATGCAGCAGCTTCTCTCTATTCCCCATTCCAGAAGAAATTCCCATTTCCTATCGAAATGGATGGAGACTGTATGAAAGAAACCCCCATTCTTTTTAGCCGAATGTGCACAGAAATGTTTCCTGGTGGATTGTGAACCCAGGAATTGTTGAAAGGCGCAGAATTACAGAGCAAGAAAGGGCAACGAAGACATGCTGGACGGCGACCAGTGTTCCTCATCACATTGAGGTGCTTGAGATCTCATTTGCCACTAATGAAATCAAACCTCTAAATTACAACTGGCAAAATATATTGGTCAATGAGTTCATTACGTGTCATATATATATATATATATATATATATATATATATATATATATATATGACCTGTGAAGGGGTCTAACTCAAACACAAGATTGTGCATTATAGTCCTAATTTAAACAAAATGCCATTTGCACAGGATAGTACCGGTAAGCACTTTTAAGGTAGACTTAAGATGTTTCTTTTACATACTTGGCTTGCAAAGAGCTGGATGATGACTTGCACAGCATCCTGTTTTAGACATTTCTTACAAAATCATGCACAAGTGTGATACATCTTGTTCTATGCGGAGTGCTAAGTGCTAACAATTGCAAAGCTAGTCATGTTCTCGGTAAGAAAAGAATGTTGTTGTTTTCATGCTTTTACTTCCAGGAACTGCTCTTAAACAACTGACACAGAAATAGGTTGTTTTAGTTGGCATTTTAGGCACATGTCTCACATCCCTGAAGGCAAACATGCTGTAAAAGGTGTCAGGATGAAAAAACAGTGTGTGTGTGTGTGTGTGTGTGTGTGTGTTAAAAACAGTATAAAGGGAAGTTGCGTTCAGTCCTTCTATGTTCACTATTCAGCCCTGCTGTTCTTATTCTACAGTTTTGTACATTCTGTATTATGCTATTGCAAATAATACTGCTATGAA
This sequence comes from Zootoca vivipara, assembly GCF_965207765.1. Taxonomy (NCBI): domain Eukaryota; kingdom Metazoa; phylum Chordata; class Lepidosauria; order Squamata; family Lacertidae; genus Zootoca; species Zootoca vivipara. The sequence continues at coordinate 3,397,240 of NC_142593.1, read as the reverse complement.
AAAGCATAGCCTTAAATGGACATTGAAGACAAATGGCTTTCTCAGGGTGAAAAAAGGGCTCTTAACTGAGGGGATGGAAAGAACTAGGAGAAATGCAAGACCATCACCAAAGGATAGAGAAATTCTTTTGAACTTCTCTATCTCTTTTGTTTTCAGATAATACTTGATCCCCCACCCCACAGCTAAATATTTGTTTGTTTGTTGCATTTATATCCCACCTTTTTCTCCAAGGAGCTCAAGGTGGCATTCTCCCCTCCTCAGTTAATTCCCACAACAGTTCTGTGGGGTAATTTCGGCTGAGAGGCAGTGACGGGCCCAGTGAGCTTCATGGCTGAGTGGGGAGGTGAACCCTGGTCTTCCAGGACCTAGTCTGATACTCTAACCATTACACTGGCTCTCTGGTGAGGTCATGAAGCATTTCATCATAGCACACTTCCTTTCTGCTCTAAATTCCTACGCTTGAGTATGAATCTTTTAAAATTGTGACATTATTATTACAAGCCACCCCAGGATTCCAGGGGCCCAGGGTTTGTGTTTCCTTTGGAAATTAGGCACAGTGAAGACTGCAGTGTCTTTATTATATATGGTTTATTTACACTTATTTGCAACCTGAGCCTACAAAGGATAGAGGATTCAGAGCAGTCACATCTCAAGATGGTTATTTTCTCCTCTCCTCAAAACAGCAGGCTTAGGTCTACAGAGGAACCAGCCATACTGCCTGCCCCTACTCCAGCCAGCCTGCCAGATGCCTGCTTCTCTCTGACTTTACAAACTTCTTGCAAAACACCACAATTTTCCTTCAGCCTATCTTATCCATGCTGAAACCCTAAGGCCTTTTCTTCGCTGCCCACTAACACACACAGCTGGAGGAGAAGCCCCACAGCTCCCTGCCTCTCACAGGCTTAGTCCTACTGATAACTTTTCCAATATGTTGATGAAAGGCCACCATCAGTCTTCATTCCTCTTGACAGCTTATCTCTCACCGATACCCTGGTCTGGAGAAACAAGATTAGCCTGCATTCCTCCCCCCCCCCATTTTTAAAAATTCATTTTATAATAACACACATAATATAACATGAAACAAAACATAAAGGAAACAACAAAAACAAAAAACATCTAAAACAAATACATTACTTTTGAGCCATCTATTTTCCTTAACATTGTTATGTGGACTTCCTTCTGATTTTCATTTTAAATCATCTTTAGCAGTTCTCATACCTCATAGCTTAAAATATAATTTTACAATCCTTCCTTTACTATAAACTCCTCACATCTTAACTTTATCAATTTTCTACTTTAATCAAAACTATCATCTACTTTTACACCTACAGCCTATGTCTACCTCCACTGATATCCCTATTTCAAATATTTCAATATTTTTTCAATTGAAATTTACTTCTTCCAAATTTTCTTGCACCTCCCATTCATTTAGGCTTTTTCCATAAAAACCATCATCTCTATGATCAATAATTTTTAATTATTCCAAATCTTAACTATTAGCATATTTAGACATTTTTAGTTTCTTTAACCATCCATTCCATTTCCAATCTGAGTTTATCCATTAAAGAGAAAACAAAAGAAAACAATTTTATTCACCCCACTCCCAATCTAAAATGTTTTAGAATCCAAAATTCCACCTTTCCCCCCTGCTGTCCCCCAAACAACACCAGTTCTTTATTTGGCCAACCTCTGTTAATAGCCTTTTCAATTTCAAAGTCCAATCTCCATCTCCAATATGCTTCTTGCTTCTTCAGCTGGGTGAAAACAAAGTCCTTTAGTGCTTTTTGCTGGTGTTTTCCCACATCTCGATCTGATCCATCTTCATGTGTTGTTACTTTCTCACCAACGCTCAAATCCTCACATTTCTTCTCCTTTTTCTGCATTTCCCCCAATTTGTACTCCTTTTTCTAAGTCCTCAAAGCAGTCCTTAAACTTTTGACACTCATCTTTGCATGCTTTCACCTCCTTTCTAGTTTCCAGCAACAAATTAATAACTGTCTCATAAAACACAGACATTATGTTGCTCTTTGAGATATTTCCATCTTGCAGGTCACAGCAGGGTTTAAGAAACAGGGAATGAAGGAACTTGTAACTCCAATCTTGAAAAACGAAAATTATGTTTCAGTTCAAGCCACCACAATAGCTTCAAAGGGCTCCAGCAAGGAAACGAAAGTTAAAAGTATCCCCTCTATTGTGATGTCATAATGATGTCTTGACGCTCTGAACAGGGTGTCATTTTAAATCCTTATGTAATAGCTTCGCAGGGATTTAATTCAGTTTAAGTTATTCCCCCCTTACCCTGCCTTTGGGGGTGGGATTTTAAGGTTCAATCTTTGGAGGTTTAGATCTTTCTAAATCTTGCTTCTGGCTTTGGTACACACAACTTTTTTTCAGCTCTCTCAGTGGATAGGAATCAACTTCCATTTTTATATCCTTTTCCTGTGGCCGAATTTTCCAAATTTAATCCAATAAAAAAGATACTCATGGTGCAGTCCCTAATTTGATATTAATATTAGAAGAATTGACCACTGATGCCATTCAAGCCTGGACCTTAGTGCTATCAAAGGAAGCGTTTGATCCGATATACTGTGGCTCCAACCCTCTCACTCTCAGGGCTCAAAACAGAGCTTCCTGGGAAGGGGGGGGAGCTCACTTTTTGCGCTCGCCGGATCACCAGTCTCCAAAACACCCAAATTTGGGGTTCTTCTATGGGTCCGCTGTGCTGTAGCGGTTTCCCCCTGCCTTTGAGACACAGAGGTCCCTTCAACCGAAGGGATCTCCGCCTGAGATGGCCACGTAATCAACCGGAAGTCCTAGCCTGCATTTTTACACTACTGAATTCAATGTTTGTCAGTTCATCTTAATTCTCAAAGCACTGATCAAACCCTGGCACCCAGGAATCTAGAGGGGGTCAGGGCACCCACAGATCCAAAAGTGTGGAGCTAGCGTGGAGCTCTCCAGATGTTTTAGGCTACAACTTTCATCAGCCACAGCCAACATGGCCAATGGTCAGAGATAACAAGAGTTGGAATCCAGAACATTTGGAAGGTACAATAATGGCTATGTGAGACTAAAGTAACAGGTTAAAATCCAGGCACATTTCCAGACTATGAATCTGTTCCTTCAGAGGGAGAGCCATGTTTCCCAGAATAGCTTTTCCACCCAATTTTCAGATATGCTGACTGCCTACCCACAGCATCTCCAACTCAATCAGAATTCAGCCTCAGTTTATTGCCCCCCACTACCAGACCATCACTGCTTGGCCAAGGATTGGGAAACAAGTTTAATTCATAATCCTATTCCTAGAAAAGACCAATGAGTAGGTACATGAATAGCTATGGAGAGTCCACTCGACTTCATCTAATTGCTTCTGAAAATCTAAAAGCATCCTAAGCTAGAGGGGTGATCTGACCATTCTGAATAGGTGTGAGTAACTTTCTAGTCTTTCCATAAATTGTTGTTGTGCATAACCTCAGCTCCAGTTATTCACACCAATTGGACATTGCTTTAGAGGGACACAACATTATTGGAAATGCTATCTTGTCAATCAGCTTTGTGGTGAGATGTTGAAATATTATAAAGAATAAACTCAAAGGCATCCAGCAATAATGACCCGAGGTGAGCTGCACCACAAGAGGAAACTAATTCAGAATACACATTCATCACATTTATTACCATACTTTTATTGTTCTCCAACACCTCAAGAAAATAAAGAGCTCAGCAACAGCAAACTCATTTGCTGATGTTTTACATCACCAAAATAAACCCCAATTCAATATCCTGTGGATTGAGATATGTATTATTCTTTTTTAATGCACCTAATCTGTGTATGTCTGACAGCAAGAAATATTTTCCTCTATAGTCTTCAACTGTTCTAAAAGTTTTTGTTCTACTGCTAGGGTTTGACTTTATCCCACCCATAATGCATTATGAAAACCAAGTAATGTCACTTATTTTGCTTTCCAGTTCACAAAGTACTTAAATAGAATCATAGAATCACAGAGTTGGAAGAGACCACAAGGGCCATCCAGTCCAACCCCCTGCCAAGCAGGAAACACCATCAAAGCATTCCTGACAGATGGCTGTCAAGCCTCCGCTTAAAGACCTCCAAAGAAGGAGACTCCACCACACTCCTTGGTAGCAAATTCCACTGCCGAACAGCTCTCACTGTCAGGAAGTTCTTCCTAATGTTTAGGTGGAATCTTCTTTCTTGTAGTTTGAATCCATTGCTCCATGTCCGCTTCTCTGGAGCAACAGAAAACAACCTTTCTCCCTCCTCTATATGACATCCTTTTATATATTTGAACATGGCTATCATATCACCCCTTAACCTTCTCTTCTCCAGGCTAAACATACCCAGCTCCCTAAGCCGTTCCTCATAAGGCATCTTTTCCATTTTGGTTGCCCTCTTCTGGACATGTTCCAGCTTGTCAGTATCCTTCTTGAACTGTGGTACCCAGAACAGTGAGTCTCACTGCAATATTAATTAGCAACAATAATATAGGTAGTCAAAACTTGAAATTAATATTAATGTCCTGAAAGTGTTTCAGTATCTCCCCGCAGCTCATAGTTAGAGGTTCTAGCATTTTGAAAATGTATTTCAAGCATTTAGTGTACAGTTATGGGTACTGAGTACACCTTTCTGTTTAGCAATGTGTATATGGCTGATCACATGAGCACATGTAATGAAAGAGATGTGGAGGTATGCACTTATCACACATTTTTCCAACTTCGCCGCATTAAGCAGTTGGTCCCCCACCTCTCTCAACCTGATCTGGCCACAGTGATCCATGCGATGGTCACCTGTAGGCCTGATTATTGTAACTCGTTCTACGCGGGGCTGCCTTTGAAACTGACCCAGCGGTTGCAGAATGCCACAGCGAGACTCCTTACGGGGTCCCAGCCGCGGGATCACATACATCCAGTGCTTTACCAGCCAGAGCCGTCTTAAGCACCTCTGGCGCCCTGGCGTTGTGGTGCGACAGATCCCTCCGGCGCCCCCGCCCCGTTTCCCTGCGCAGCGGGTGGGCGGGCTCAGTGTGCAGCACAGCTGCTGCGCGGCGGACTGGCCAGCGGGTGGGCGCAGCTGCATGGCGCCCTGCGCCACCCAGCCTAGCCATAGGGCCGGCCCTGTTACCAGCTACACTGGCTCCCGGTGGAGTACAGGATCAGGTTTAAGGTGCTGGTTTTGACTTTTAAAGCCTTATGCAGCTTAGGACCCTCGTACCTATGGGACCGCCTCTCCCGGTATGACCCGCAGAGGACATTAAGGTCCACAAATAATAACTTACTGGAGATCCCGAGTCACAAGGTGGTTAGGCTGGCCTCAACCAGGACCAGGGCCTTCTCAGTACTGGCCCCGACCTGGTGGAACGCTCTGTCTCAGGAGACTAGGGCCCTGCGGGATTTGTCATCTTTTCGTAGGGCCTGCAAGACAGAGCTGTTCCGTTTGGCCTTTGGACTGACGCAGTCTGACCCCGGGGTTACCCTCCCCTAGGTTTTATCTTATAATGGTTTTATCTTACTTGTAGATTTTTAATTTTAAAATTGAATTTTAACATTGTATTAATTTGCATTTTAACTGAATTGTTTCTTTTATACTTGCGTGGATATTTTTGTTGTTAGCCGCCCTGAGCCCGGTCTAGACTTGGACGGGCGGGGTATAAATATTATTATTATTATTATTATTATTATTATTATTATTATTACTACTATTACTATATCACAGGCCGTCCCCTGGAGATGGCAATGTGCAGAAATACAGTAAGTTGCCAATAATACAATGCTGGCTGCTTGATAATGCATGCATTACAATTTGAGACTACCGTACATTGTTACTAGGGATGTGATTAAAGACTCAGAATGGGTGTTGTACAACCTTACATAAATTAAGATTTGTAAGGCCAAGCCATTGTCATCGCAAAAAAACATATGTATTTTTGTATAATGCTTTACTGTTGACAGTTCTTTATTCTCTTAATTGTACCTCTGTTCTGGCATTCAAGACTACGGGTGTAGGTCTTGGTGATCTCTGGTGATCTTTGTTCAGTGCACACAGGAGACTTCCGAAATCTGGAACAATGCGGGAAGGATGTGCTTGTGAAAAGTGTGAGCCTCTTTGGTCAAAGTTGTTGAGCTTTGACCCACTTCTGACATGAGCTGCCATACTTCAGATTTCCACCCGGACACTGTACTGTTTCCAATTGCCAAATTCCAGTAATGTCCAGGAAATGGCAGCCCTTTGATACATAAGGCTCTGCTAAGGGAAGAACTGCACTCCCACTACTATCAATTAGGCTAAGCAGACATAAAAGAAAGCACTTCGGTGTAACTTGTAGGAAGCAGATATTTATGGATGCTGCATCATGAATGAATGACCGAAACTTTCTGCCGTTACTTGAAAATTGCGTATAGACAAAGTCATCCAGCTAAAGCTGCTTAGTAGTATTTACTACTGAACAATGTTTACTACCACAGTATTCGAGAAGTATATATGATGCCCTTTCTTGCCAGGGAGCAGCAGCAGAAAAATATTCCAAAAGGAGTTTGTCCTGCCTTAGGGGTCTATTTTCCTGCCCATTTATTTCCCTATGTTATCATCATGAGAGGAATATTTCTTGTACAAGGGAATTCATATTACAGTACTTTGCAATTCCACTTTCTGGAATAATTGAGTTAAATTTCACAGAAGTCTCTGTCTTTGTTTAAAAGATGCTAAACAAAAGAAAGAAAGAATCTCACACACAACTTGATTTAGTAAATGTGTTTTATTAAGATTTTCACAACTGTTTGCCCTGTACCTGCAATACAAATAAACAAATGCCTGGCTCTTCCACTAAAGCCAGAGGTGAAAGGCCAGAGTCCATTAAGTTGTCCAAGTCACATTCCATGAATGGTTCATTCTGTACTCAAGCCCTCCCCCTTCTAGGATTGCTTTGCAAGGCCTGGAAATAGCTAGAGATTCATGGCCTGCCCTTTTAGGAGACAAGCCTTGGTAAGCCTTCTGATGTCTCATCAGTGGGTCCGAGGGAAGGGTTTTTAACTGCCTATCTGGCTTAGTCTCCGGTCCTCCACCGGGGAGATGTGTCAAGTGGAGAACTAGATCACAGATTCTTCAGCTAATTACTAGACTACAAACCTATTAACACAATTGACTTGGGATTTGTGTCTTGAACCTCTGTCTACTCCAGATGTGCACTGCAACCACTATATAATAATAATATTTTATTATTTGTACCCCACCCATCTGACTGGTCCATCCCAGCCACTCTGGGTGGCTTCCAGGATATATAAAAACATAGTAAAACATTAAGCCTAGTGGTTGCCAGAAGCACCTGTCTGTAAACTAGGCCAGACGGGCCACACATACTACTTGTTTTGACTAGAACAGTATTCGCGTCTCAGAAGAAAATCTGAATCTCTCAGCTGAGTTAGCATGGTCTGACCCAAAGCCTTTTGTGCCCCTCAGATAAGAATTAGACAGAGGATCTTCCCTCCATCTTTAGTTTTGTGTGTAGTCCCTTTAACCTTCCCTGAATAAATTCAGACAAGACTCAAATTTTTGGTTTGGTTTTTGGCAGAATTTAGGCTACAACTTTATTGATTACAATCAAGTGAGTGGTTGCATAGTGTAAGAGAGAGGGCTGGCAGAGAGCAGCCCACTCTGCTTACTTCTACCAGCTGGGAGAGCAGCAGCCAGAGCAGCAAGTCTGGGAGGGAAAACCAGGAACAGGAAGTGGTAAAGAAGGGTCCAGGGCTCTGCAGAGTCCTGGAGGCTCAGCTCCAGGCTGGGAGCAGGGAAGCAGGGGCGGAGCTAGCTTCAGCAGGGGCTGGAAGGGAGGGGGTAGGTAGAACGGCACCTCAGGAGCTTGGTTTGGGACCACGGAGGACCCGTAGAGCAAGGAGGAGGGGTGTTTGGATGCCCAGTCTTAAAAGGGAGATCAGAGCCCGTGAGACGCCATTGCGGGCTTCTGCCCCATGCACAGCAGACATGATTTGAGACATCTCACCACTGTATATAGCATGCACAATAAAACTCTGAAAATCCAGAGGAGGTGTGGAGTGCTTACTCAGGAGTTGCCAACACCCATCTGTGACACATAGGCTCTGGTTCGACTAGCTCCCTGCACACTTGCATAGGTCAGCCTTGGGTAAACACCCAAAACACCCAACATAGTGGAAGGCAGGGTCAAACCAGTCCACCAGCCAGATGCCCCCCTGGACTCTGGTACAACCCCTCTCAGGGAAGACCAACCAAGAGTCCCAGGATTCCTTTAATGGAATAGGGTTGACCAGACCGCTCTACCACCCCATCACCTGAACCAGAGCCTATCCGCCACATGAGCATGAGCCCTCTCTGCCAACCACTCACCCTTGTAACCTTAACCCTGCTAACACAGAGGTCAGCCACAAATCATCCCCAGTCACAGACAGATAAACCCCATCATGCCTGTAAATGGACGCATTGCGTGAGGTAATGCCCGGGTGACGGATAACCGCTCCCCGCAAAGCCAAAACCTTCTTGGCCACTGTGCTCTGAATGCACCTCCTGGCCCTCTCAATGGCAGCTGGGCAACGGCTCCCTCTCCATTTGCGTCGCAGCAGAAGTTGCGACCAGAATATTTTGAGTTCCGGAAGAGCTGCCTTCAACTCTTCCAAGTCGTCCTGCATGCGGGTCTGCAGGCATAAGCCGGGAGCTTCCGACAGGTTGTTCTCACCCAGCTGGAGCACCATTGCCACAGGCGTGCCTTCCGCAGACACCTTCGCCTGCACCGTTGGAAGAAGCTCCTCCCAACGCATTCCTCATCTGGATATCCAGGACAGCCACACATGGCCTGGAAGCCCGAGCCTCTGTCCAAATCCAGACTCCACCACCCTCTTGCCGGCCCAGTGGACAATGCTGTGTCCCACTATCCAGATGTGCATGGGAGGCGGCCCTAGGAATGAACAAAAGAATGTTAGCAACTGCACCTCAGTGCCGCTTCCGAACATAACCCCTGTATGCTTCGGATTTCCAACGGCCCAGATCAGGCACCCCCAAACTCAGCCCTCCAGATGTTTTGGGACTACAACTCCCATGATCCCTAGCTAACAGGACCAGTGGTCAAGGATGATGGTAATTGTAGTCCCAAAACATCTGGAGGACCGAGTTTGGGGATGCCTGGCCCAGATCCTTAATCCTGTCAATGGACAGGCCCCAGTGCGCAGCAGTAGTAGCTGCCACAATGTGAAAGGAATGAGGTGCGAACTCGCTGGCCGACAGGCCACATGCTGCGATTGCTTTACACATTACTGCAGCAAACCAATGCCTCTTGAGCAATGACCAATCCTCATGAAGCAGTAAGTGAACATCCCCAGGCAGGCAAAGAGATACTGTAAATATCTCCTGACATCTTTGACCAGACAAGGGTCAGGTTTGTTAGTGGCAGGCAGCCTCATCAAGGCACCTCTGCCCAGCTGGTTGGTTTTCAAATTGCAAATAGTAATAGGACCCGATTAAACCACAGAGCCTAGGGCTTGCCGATCAGAAGGTCAGCAGTTTGAATCCCCATGACAGGGTGAGCTCCTGTTGTTTGGTCCCAGCTCCTGCCAACCTAGCAGTTTGAAAGCACGTCAAAGTGCAAGCAGATAAATAGGTACTGCTACAGCGGGAAGGTAAATGGCGTTTCTGTGTGCTGCTCTGGTTCGCCAGAAGTGGCTTTGTCATGCTGGCCACATGACCTGGAAGCTGTACGCCGGCTCCCTCGGCCAATAATGCGAGATGAGCGTCGCAGCCCCAGAGTCGGTCACGACATGACCTAATGGTCAGGGGTCCCTTTACCTTCACCTTTAAACACAATGAAGTGAGGTAAGGGCTTAAATTTGGGTGAAATGCCCCAGGTTGGTCTTCATAGCAACTAAATGTTTTAATACTTTGCAGATGTTGAGAAAATATGTTTTGGAGAACAGGAGAGATATTTTGGCTATATAGAACCAGCAATCACTGACTGTTGGTTGATCCTTTTTTATTGCTTTATTAGTTTTTTAAAAAAAGAAAAAACAGTCATCAAATGAAAAACCAAAAGATAATACAAATTAAAAAAAGTAAGTAGATTTCTTACAACACAACTTCTATTATGACTTCCAGTCACACCACCGAGGGTCCTGGGTTACTTTTATGTGGTACACTTTTCGTTACCACCCCAATCTTATCCCATATCATTAATTTTATAAGATTCTCTATGTTTCTACAGGGGTCCTTCTAAGCCTGCCAGAGAATTAACATTTTTACAATGCTCTTTATGATATTTTCTGTCAATATCCCACTCTCTGTATTATCTGTATTCTCTCTAATTTTTCCTCTTTTCTTTACTAATTCTGTAAATTCTAATAATTTAGTGTGCCAGTCCACTTTGGTTGGGATAGAATCCCTGTTGCATATAGGAAGATCTTCCTCATATTTTGGGGAATATCCATACCTGTTATACCCAGTAGAAAGGCTTCAGGTTTCCCCCCCAAAGATATTTTAAACATATTTTTGAGCTGATTATATATTAAGTACTAAAATTCCCTTATTTTCCTACAATTCCACCACATGTGTATCATTGTACTCTCTGCCTCTCTACATCTCCAACAAATGCTTGACCTGGTTCTGTACATTTTTGCCAACTTTGGTGTCAAATACCTGCATATCTAAAATGTATAGAGAGTGACTCCACATTGTTTTGAATTAGTTCTTTTTTGAGTCTAGATATTTCTGTGGAGAAACATTTCCTTTTATCTAATTTAAATGTCTCGTTAAGTTGATGATATTGTAACCAGTCAGATAAGTGAGTTCGAATTTCCTCATTTTTTTAAAAAAAATAGTCAGTTTTCTTCCTCTTCTAGAAGCACTCTGTAAGTTGCCCAGTTTCCTTTCATGTTTTTTTTTTTGACAGAGAATGCCTCTATCAGAGATAGCCACCAGGGTGTTTTAGGCTCTAATAGGTCCTTATATTTAGACCGCCCCAGATATAAAGATTTCCTAATGATATGATTCAAGAAACCTTTATGGACCTTCACTTTGTCATACCCTTGGTAGGCATGCCATCCATACCAATTATCAAATCCTTCCAAGTCAAGCAGGCCGGTATTTTGTGACAACACCCACTTATGGATCCAGGAGAGACAGGCGACCTCGTGGTATAGTTTCAGGTCAGTAATTTATAATTAATCTTTGGGTTTTTCTCTGCCTCCAAGAAGAAGATGGGCGGGCCCGCAAGATGGCGCTCCCGCCAAAATGCCTGCCCAGTACCCTCGAAGGAATAAATAATTCCCCAAATGCACAGCAATGGAAGGAGCAAAATTAGCAACTGGGGAGCAGCTAAACGAGAGGGGAACTCTCAGCAAAGCCAGCAAAATAAGGAGCGAATTAACCCAAGCCGTGTTTAGCAGCAGCTATGAGCCTAGTGAAAAGCCAGCCTCTACACTGTAGCTGCAGCGAAAAGCACAGCCCGGCACACGCTCAGATCCGAAAGCCGATAAGGTGCCGAATTAATGTAAATGCCGGGCTGAAAAGGGGCTGCAAGGGGCAACGCCCCCAGGGCAAAAAGGCCCACAAATAAAGGAGGGGTGTGTGGGAAGGGTTGTTGTTTAGTCGTTTAGTCGTGTCCGACTCTTCGTGACCCCATGGACCATAGCACGCCAGGCACTCCTGTCTTGCACTGCCTCCCGCAGTTTGGTCAAACTCATGTTCGTAGCTTCAAGAACACTGTCCAACCATCTTGTCCTCTGTCGTCCCCTTCTCCTAGTGCCCTCAATCTTTCCCAACATCAGGGTCTTTTCCAAGGATTCTTCTCTTCTCATGAGGTGGCCAAAGTATTGGAGCCTCAGCTTCACGATCTGTCCTTCCAGGGAGCACTCAGGGCTGATTTCCTTAAGAATGGATAGGTTTGATCTTCTTGCAGTCCATGGGACTCTCAAGAGTCTCCTCCAGCACCATAATTCAAAAGCATCAATTCTTCGGCGATCAGCCTTCTTTATGGTCCAGCTCTCACTTCCATACATCACTACTGGGAAAAACTATAGCTTTAACTATACGGACCTTTGTCGGCAAGGTGATGTCTCTGCTTTTTAAGATGCTGTCTAGGTTTGTCATTGCTTTTCTCCCAAGAAGCAGGCGTCTTTTAATTTTGTGACTGCTGTCACCATCTGCAGTGATCAAGGAGCCCAAGAAGGTAAAATCTCTCACTGCCTCCATTTCTTCCCCTTCTATTTGCCAGGAGGTGATGGGACCAGTGGCCATGATCTTGGTTTTTTTGATGTTGAGCTTCAGACCATAATTTGCGCTCTCCTCTTTCACCCTCATTAAAAGGTTCTTTAATTCCTCCTCGCTTTCTGCCATCAAGGTTGTGTCATCTGCATATCTGAGTTTTCTTGGCAGGGATACTGGAGTGGGAAGGGTAGGGGGAAGGATTAAGGAAAAATAGATCTAAAGGGAAAAAAGAAGCGAAAAGGCTAAATAAACAAGATTAAGCTAAGGGATGAATGGAAAAAATTAAAGGGAAATTGAAACGATTCACCATCTTGGAGGCTGCTCTCCTCTGGAGGATCACTGTTTTCCTTTGGGTCAGCAGTGGGCAAAGTGCTGTTCCGATGCAAAGAGCCCGAAAGAGGAAGCTCAGGGAACGTGCATCAGGATATATAGTGGTCCCTTGAACTGCTTTGACTGGAGTCCCACTAGCAATTGTTCCCTGGTTCGAGGGACCACCAATAGGGTGTTGTGGTTGCTCCAATGATCCCACCCACAACACAAGGCCTGATTGCCAGGTCCCAGCGCAACACATGCCCTTTGTTTAGGGAGGACCTGATTTATCAGATGGGGCCAATTCAGAAAACCATGCATGGACCATGCATATTCAGTAATCCATGTAGTTTATCAGATTGCATAGTAATGTAGTTATTAAGAAATGACTGACTGACACTCTCAAAGGTGTAATATTCTGTTGTCGACATCAAGGAAGTATAGTGAATACAGCAATTGGAATTATGAATATAATGGACAGGAGTAAAAGATAAGCCTGGCAATATTAAAATATAACTGTTGTACAAGATGTCTTGGACAACCCGACAAATCCACCATCTCTAAATTGGTCACTTACAAGTCGTTTCAGAATGGAAATGTGTTCTACATCTGTATGAATATTAACTGTTATTGAAAATAACCCTCCAGCCCCTGAAAAGAGCTTTCTCAGATGCTGACACTCACTTTCTATACTGATTCACATGCAGAAACCTTTTGGCGCAGATTGGTCCCGGGTCAAGGGTCATAACAGTTCATATGTACATTCCAACAAGACCTAAGTGGGAATGCTTGAATTATATGAGAAAAGGTAGAGGGTTAGGAAATCCACAAGCCCTCTTATGCCTTTCCTGAACTGTTCTTTCTTTAAAACACTAGTTGATGGATGACTATTTACCAAATAACAAGACCAGAACCCCTCTGACAGCTGCCATGCAAATGATTAAAGCCAACAGAATGGAAGAACCAGCTTTAGCACATGGCACAGACTGAATGACAGAGTTGCTTACTGGTAAAACTTTTGGCTCTGCCAAAGCAAGTTGTGTCTAGGAACAGAGTAAGCACATACGTACAGGCAAAATTGCATTCTGTGGCTCTTGTTGAGCGCATATTGATTTATATTCCAGTTAGCAGTTATCCAAAGATTTGACTACCGTAGGCCAATTGTTAGCAGCAGTAACTCCTACAAAATATTTTTGATTTATTTCAAGCCAGTTCAATTCATAATATCGCACTCATTCAGCAAGAACTTGATTGCATTTGCCAACCTGATTCGTGACATGAATCCTCTCGTTCTACTTCATATAATATCTCAACATCACAGAACTGGTCCATTCTGTCTACATCTCTCAGATCACTTTTAATCCTGCTCCATTGGTGTTCTCTGCATTCTTTCCATGGAACGAACCTGGTCTGTTTGTTCTGCTGGGCTGGTTTCCTTTTTACAACACACTAGACTAAGACTAAACATGTTGAGTATGCCTGACAAAATAGCTTGCTTGATAATATAAATAACTGCTGCTTTTGATGGAATGCTAATTATGAGTCAGAGATTTACAGGAGTTTTATTCAATGTTGAAGTTCTCTCTCTCTTTCTCTCCCTCCGTGTGTGTGTGTGTAATAAACTTCAAATTGATTACAGACATTTCCCCCCATTTTTCAGTCAGTGACATGGACTTTAACTTTTCACAGTATTATTTATTTAGTGATTTTATTTTATATACAGTGGTACCTTGGGTTAAGAACTTAATTCATTCTGGAGGTCCGTTCTTAACCTGAAACTGCTCTTAACCTGAAGCACCACTTTAGCCAATGGGGCCTCCCGCTGCTGCCGCGCCACCACCGCACGATTTCTGTTCTCATCCTGAAGCAAAGTTCTTAACACAAGGTACTATTTCTGTGTTAGCGGAGTCTGTAACCTGAAGCGTCTGTAACCCAAGGTACCACTGTAGTATTATGGGGAAGATATTCTTCAAATAACGAATATTCTTATTTTGCTGTCGAGCTCATCCCACTATTAATATCATATTATTTGTCACAGCAATGGGTAAAGAAGTTGTAGACAAGATATGTATAGCAGGCTGAACACTTAAGTACCGTGTTTCTCTGAAATAAGCCATACCCCGAAAATAAGCCATAGTGATAGGCAGTTTAACCTTGTAGGTTAAACTGTACCATACTTAATAAAAAATAAGACATCCCCTGAAAAAGATGGTGTCTTATTTTTGGAGAAACACGGGTAAGTAGCCAATGTTTGACATACCCATTTAAACCAATGGAAGTAAGCAAACTTGGGTAACATTGATTCCAGTGCATCTGCTCTGAGTATGACTTATTTTTTATCCATAAAACAATACCAATAACCAGGGCTTTTTTCTGGGGGGATGCAGGGGGACACATACCCCTAAACATTTTGTGAATCTTTGTACTTTTGTCCATTTACTGTATTTATTTTTCCTGATTTGAACTATAGTCAAAATGAGAGTACCCGTAAACATTTTTTTTAAAGAAAAAAAGCACTGCCAATAACAGCAAAATGAGCCAATAATACAATATTTGTTGCTTTCTAAAAGCAACAGCTTAAATGCAAAGAAGGCCAGGTGTGGTGTTGTGGTTGATAGTTGCTGTAGATAACAGAGAGAGTGCAAACATTTTGCTCCTCAATTTTTAACAGATGAAAACCAGTTTTATGATTTTGTATGGTCCAATTGGTTTTTTCCAGCCTCAAGAGTGAATGAAATGAGAGCATGATCTTTCAAGCACTGCATTTGGCCTCATACACGCACTTCCCCATTTCAAAGAGGCTTCTTGAAAAGAGCTAGTGGTCTGTGGATGCATCTATGCTGACATCGCAAAGCATGTGCACCACTGAGAAGGGTTGTTTTTTAAAAGAATAGTTAAACTACAAGTCTCCCCTTTTTTTGCACAAAGTCAGCTGTGTGAAGTGCTTTTATAACCTAAATTTAAGCCTAAATTCCCTAGGTCTCATCAGAAATTAAGATTTTGCATTATAAAGGGAAGATTTAAGCCCCTGTACGCTGACAAAGCAAAACTAGAACGACTTTCACTTTGATGCGGGTATGTATGATCCAGTTAGGGAACTCCAAAGCACACTCGGAACTTATGCATTCACAGATGTTTCCATAGTCATTCTGAGGAAACAAGCTGAATCATTCATGCCACTGAGGAGGCAGGTTTAGGGTAGCGTGACTGGTTCCCCCCCACAGGGTGCCGAGCTGAGGGGGCACCTTCCCACCTTCCCAAAGCCTAGTAAGTGCTTCCTTTGGGAAGGATACTCAAACAACTATCAGGTGTTAGAGTAACACCTAGAGTAACAAAACCAAGACCATAACACCAAACCGGCTAGCAAATGCCAAAGACAATTTACTCAATAAACCATATTAAAGTGCAACATGCATATCAAAGCCTGGAGAAACTATGAACAAACAGTTTACTGAAGGCACAACTCTGTCAATAATGATGGTATATCTTAGTGCAGTGCAGAAACACAAAGGTGCTGCAATGGTACAACTCTACCAATAATAATAGTGTCCTAGTGCATTGCAAAAGGTGTTGCAATGAGTTCACAACTGGACGTGCAGAGTCATACAAGAATGTCACAATGTGGACTGTGAAGCAAGGTCCTACGAGATAGCGGTCAAGAGCAGGTGCCTCCTCTCTGTCCTTCAGTGAAGATGGATCTGAAGACCTGAACTCCGGATGTTGATCAGGTTTCGCTAGAGCTTCTTCAGTTCATAACGCTACAAATAGTACAAGATACAATGAAATCATAAATTCTTCACAAGCACAGCACCTCTCTTACCTAGCTTTAGCCTTCACCAGGTGCCATATTACCAAGTTCTGACCCTGCTGAAATTAATGGGGCCTCCCCCCACATAAGAGAAACGAGTGGATCCACAAGCCCGTGATTTCATGTGGAGCATCATACTGCAAACAAATCTATTTATATACAGTATTTATTTATATGTATGTATGTATGTATGTATGTATGTTTATAGCACATAATAGCATCATTCATAGCATATAGTAGCATCAATCAGGCATCAAATATTGTTAAATATACAATATTGCCCCATCTCAATGTTTTTAAATAAATTGGGGGTGGGGGGGGCCACCCATGTGGCCTGATTTTACACATCTTTGCCCCAGCTTAAGGCCTACTGTGTTCATTTGGATTTATTTCTTAGGATTGCAACTGTTGTGGAGAGTGTACTTTCTCCAAAAATATGCCATATCTCTGAAGGATTAGTGTTTTCAGTGTTGAAAGTTGCAGCCTTGTGCACTCAAAGTAGGTATTTTTCCTTCAGCAGACTTGATGCAAAGTAAATTTGAAAATGTGTATGCATGCCAGACACTTTACCCGTGGGTTTGTGCATTTCCACGCAGATCGACATTTAACTGCAGCCCTCAGTACGGTAAGTGAACACCTGAGGCCTCATTTAGCTTTCTCAGACCAGAACCATCCCTCTAACATACATATTTGGGGCTTGTTTGGTCACAGCCAAAAAGTAAAATCTCAGTAGACAGCTTTATTAGAAAAGACCTACAAAGTATTTTCATTCTATATCCACCTGGTTCCAGATCTGCCTCCCTACCCCAAGAACAAAGTGTCATTCCCCCCCCCCCCCGCCCATCATCTGCACAAAATATTTCATAATGCCATAACAGAACATTTTCAGAAGAGCCTTCTTCAACAGGCAAATTGACAACATTTGGAATACTTACTGACTCATCTTAACAGTGTTCATCTGAACATTCCAGAGACTACAAACTAGTTTAATATTGCTGGTTGTTAGTTTTGATATTTTTTAGGCTGTACTCATGCGATAATTAATACCTCACGCTGTCTATTTTCATTTCCAAAGAACTTTCAGTATGTCTGATAAAATTCTTGTGTGAAGCTCTAGCATTTTGGTCTGTCAGTTTCCAGTAGTGGGTTTATGACAGAGAGATGCGTCATAGCTTTATGGTTGTTCAGCGCATTGTTTTATTTGGAGCAATTGCATGCATTGCAACGCAACACGCTATCTACCTGACAGTTTCTTGGTGAATATACTTGTCCTGGAACAATGACCTACACATTCTTTCTATCCCGAGGAAGAAACTTACAAACACAGAGAGAATCTTTCCAAAAGTAAATGCCACAACATTCTCGGGAGAGTCAAATATGTGCTTGTCTGTACTGATAAACCTTTCATGCTGGCCATTGGTCTCTTTAACCTTCTAACCAAAGTAATGCCTGAGAATTCCCTTGTCTTAAAAGTGAGTACAAAAGCATTTCTATCTTAAAATGTTGCTGCACCAGCAGGAATTGCAATGCCTAATCCAATAAAACTGGGTTAATTGGAGAGCGATCCTGTGCCAGGAAAGCGTCTGTCTGTCTGTCTGTCTGTCTGTCTGTCTGTCTGTCTGTCTGCCTCTATATGAATTCAAAACTCCAGCCTGTTTCTATGGAGGCTATGATGAGCAACTAAGACAATCAAAAATCCAGACAGAAGAAATAATAATATGTATTTCAAAGTTAATACCAAATGTCATTTGAAAAGTTGTTTGAGATACTAGTCAATGGCAAAATGAGCATACCTGACTAAGACATTATCTTTCCTTTATATAAATAGTCTATTGGTACCTTTGAAGTGAGAAACTCTGCAAGTCTAGACTCTTTAATCTTATAAGGAACCACAGCTGAAGAATCTTAAGTGAATCTTATGCGAAGTCTAACTTCAAAGGAAATACTCTTAACAAGTAAAGCCCTTCAACAAAATGTTGCAGTGTATCCCTGGGGTACATGCATTACCTGAGCCTGCTGTTGAAGCAGGCTGTTGGCTCAGGACTAAGTGAGCAGTTCTGCTTCTGTCGAGGGCTGACATTTGACAGTCTCCTTAAGCAGAAGGCAGGAACATGTTTCCTCAATGGCAGTGGCAGAGCATATGCCCGCGCTGCCCAGGGCGGGCACACTCCTGAGGGGGGGCATGGAGGGTGCCCTCCCAGGCACAGGGTAGCCGCCTGGGTGTACAGAGCGGTGGGTGTGCCCCACAGCCAGGGCAGAGTGAGCCGCCCATGGTGGACAGTCAGCGCGCCGCCCACCCGTGACTCCCAAGCCTCCCTCAGCTGTCAAAACGAAGGGGGAGGGGGAGGGGGGAATGCCACTGGCAAAGCGGCACAGCTCCCCCCTTCCCCCGACGGCTCAGGGTGGGCTTGGGAGTCATGGGCAGGTGGCACGCCAAATGTCACCCCCCTCAGCGAAGACACCTGGGGCGGCCTGCATTCACTGCACACCCCTTCCTCCACCCCTGCTCAATGGGCTATGGTTCTGGTTTTCTCCAGGAAGTCTCCTTCCTCAGTTCTCTCAACTCCTTTGCTACTTGGTCATCCTTTTCCTTCTCCCCCATTCATCTCCTTGTCTTGCCTTGGAACAGTCTGGTTTTCTCTCACTCCTAAGCTTTGCCTCTCTCTAGCTCTGTTACATTTACAATAAAAAAGTTGAGTTCTCCATTTCTGAAATGAGGAAAGGAAAAACCTCCACAGACAAGTCTTGGTCCTGAACTGACCATTGTTTTTTTATCAAGATTATACATGAAAGCCTCATCTCACCAGTGAAAATGCCCACAGGCATCAGACACTACTTCTACGCCCATGACACCTTGCTATTCTGATCCCAATTATTCACAAACATGTGCAGTGGTACCTCGTGTTATGTACTTAATCCATTCCGGAAGTCCGTTCGTAACTGGAAACTGCTCATAACATGCTTCTGCTAATGGCGCCTCCCGCTGCTGCTGTGCCGCCGGAGTGTGACTTCCGCTCGCATCCTGGGGCAAAGGTCGCAACAAGGGGCAATCCCTCCCTTTAGAAAGCCAGTGTAAGCTACAGCTATTCCAAACTCCACGCAGGAAGATTTTGACTTATACTACCTTTTTTGCCAGTCTTTTTCTGCCATGTGGCTAGGTCACATGACCAAACTGAAAGGGGTTTGAATTAAGCATCTCCCCTTGCCCTGCTCCCATTCCACCCCTGAAATGCCCCCTTTTAGTGACCTCTGGTGGGTAATGCGCCAGCTTAGGTTCTGCTGATTGAACCCGGATGAGGCCCTTAAGCCAACAGAGCACCAGCTCAGCCCGAGTTCTGCCAAATCAAAACTCTTCTCATCCCAGAGGATCCTGGCCTTGGATTGCACCATCAAACCGCAATCTTGCGCAAACATTTATGGGAATAAGCCCCACTGAACAAAATGAGACACACTCCCTCTTGTCCCGCTGCTTTCCCCTGGGCAAAACCATTATTTAGCACTCAGTCAGAGCAAATGGCTGTTGGGGTTTCTCCCGGATTGACATTTGTTCTGATGGATCACTATAGAGCAGGTTTTCCTGTGGAGAGGAGTGGGGCGAGGGGAAAACTGCTCAGACCCATCCGTGCTTTCTAGGCATGACACAAACAGAAGTATGGACAAGCCCTTACTTCTGGGTAGACATGCATAGGGTTGTGCTGTAAATTTCAGCAAATATTTAACATGAAGCACTTGAAAAAGAAGTGCTGCTCCTTTACAGAAGGCAAATATGCTAAGGAAGTTGCTATTTAACTGTCACATAAAATAAGCATCATCTTTCCGCAGGGCCTGCAAGACAGAGCTGTTCCGCCTGGCCCATAGCTGCCAAGTTTTCCCTTTTCTCGCGAGGAAGCCTATTCAGCATAAGGGAAAATCCCTGTAAAAAAGGGATAACTTGGCAGCTATGGCCTGGCCTTTGGGTTAGACTCAGCTTGACCCCTGTGTTTTTCCTCCCTCGTGGCTTGGATTTATGGAATACTTGAATTGAGGCTGCATTTTAAATTTTAATACGGTATTTTAATCTGTATTTTAATTAATTGTTTTTATGTTTTATTGTAATTCTGTTGGTGTCAGCCGCCCTGAGCCTGGTTTTTGACTGGGGAGGGCGGGGTATAAGTAAAAATTTATTATTATTATTATTATTATTATTATTATTATTATTATTATCAAGGCTACAACATATGAGTTGTGTCTTGTTTTTAAAAGTGCTATTTTTAATAGCTTTTGTGAAGTAGTATTAGTTTACAGCAAGGGGAGGTTCAGCTTCCCAACTGCTCTGGGGACATTAACTGTTTTTTTCAGTGTCTGCAACAGAGCGCTACACTTGCTTTTGAAGTTTTAATAATTATTTTTAATAAAGACTTATAAATATTACAACGATCATGATGGTAATAATATTTTACCTCTTGCCTTTTATCTCAGCCTTGCTTATCTTTATTCTGAATGTTCTTTCCCCCATTCTGTACAAAATTCCTTTCTGCTAATCCCTTTTGGGTTTTATTTGCAGCTCTTTCCTTTATCTGCATGCTTCCCTCCCCTGCTGAATAGTCTGCCCCCCACAAAAATATCCTTTCTCGCTTCCCTGTGTTGCTCATTTTATTCTGTTTGCCACTTTGCCACTTTTTATATTTTAATATCAAAAAACCTCTTCAGTTACCTCCCATTTCTAATCATTTCTTACTTCAATTAAGATTAGCATGACAATGATCTGAAAGTTGATTGTAAAGAGCTTGTAAAGATTGACAGAGCAGGATTACTGTTTCAGCAACTATAATTAGGTTTTGTGGGGGATCTGACTTGGAACGGAAAGAGGCAATGGTTTTTGCAATGTGTTGAGGATAATATAATAGGAGATCATTGCCTACTCATTCAATGACTTTATCTGATAGACTTCTTGGTTTGGATCCAAGCCTGGAGGACCACAAACAGAAGGGTTCCTCTTGCTTATGGAAGGACCTGGGATCCAAAGGATGCTCCCTGCTGGAGAAAGGACTGGGTAGCAACTTTTGCCAATTCCGTCTTCCCACTGCAGCATCACTGCTCACGCTGTTTCAGAGGGTTCCCCAGCCTTCCAGAGCAACTTTTTTTATACGCTGCCCATCTAGCTGGGTTTCCCCAGCCACTCTGGGTGGCTCCCAACAGATTAATAACAGAATAAAACATCAAACATTTAAAACTTCCCTAAACAGGGCTGCCTTCAGATGTCTTCTAAAAGTCAGATAGTTGTTTATTTCCTTGACATCTGATGGGAGGGTGTTTCACAGGGCAGAAGCACACTCCTCCCTCTCCGTATACAGAATGTTCATATTGGAACAAAAACTGTAGATGTAAGCATGGAGGCGCCATACTTACAAAGCTCGTTAACCCCATAGGGAATAATGAGTGTTGCGGCCGGAACCTAGCAGAAAAGCCTGTGTGTGTGTGTTAAGGGGTGCGTCTAAAATAAAAGGAAGAAGGTGATTGGAGAGCTGAGTGTTGCTGGGCTAAGTTGCATGTATCCATTTCTTGATTGACAGGGCGAGTGCTTAAGTACTCAGCGTTTCCGAGTTCAGCTCATCCTGGCTAGTGATTTTGCATCTCCCTCCCGCCCACCTCCTTTTATTTGCTGGTTTAGAGTGACCTTGCTATGGCGCCGCCTGTATTCAGGGGCCAGTAGGAATTTTTTCCATGTGGCTGATTGGCTGTTGCCATTTGGTTTTTCGCCTACTGCTTAGCAATAGTCACAACTTGTTAGGTTGGCAGGTTAGGCTTTGGTTGATGAGTTTGGGAGGGGCATCGCATGGAGGTGCATGCCCCTCAGTGTTGCTCTTATAGAAGTATTCCGTTAAAGGAATCCTGGGGCTCCGGGGCTCTAGTCCTTACACCCCCGCAATGGTGCGGGGCTGGGGCCAATACAGAGCACGAGCCTTGGGGAACATTTCTGGTGGGGGGAGATTGCCTGGTCTCAGCTATCTCCTCCACCATGGGGTGTTTACTTGACTTTCCTACCGTAGGAAGTCAGAGCTGGTCCTGTCCCACCGTGGGGCAGAAGATTAACTAAAGCCTAAGGCCAACACTCAAATTAATTTGTAATTTTGAATAAAGTTGTGGCCAAAATTATGTCAAAAAACAAAAAGTAAAATAATGTGTCTGTCTGAGTTATTGGGGGGAATTTTCTGGGGGGCCTCGGCACGCAAACATGAGACACCCCTCCCTCTATGCAACCATTTCAGGCAAGTGAAGGTCAAGGGAGCTGCTGCTGTGACTGTCATTCCCTCCTCCGTGCGCAGAACCCCTTTGAATTCCTTGTTCTTCTCTGTAACATGATTGAGGGCACCATCTGTTTCTTTTCTTTTCTAAATAGAATATTACACTTACAAAGGGAAATAATGCAGCCTACAGTTCAAAGGATGTTGAGATCTTCAGGTAACAATCACTGAGGAAATGAGAAATACATCTGCACATATTGCCATTCTTACATAGTAAGTTTGCCAATATGGACAAGCCATTGCAACGTTAAACTCATCTAAACTTTTTAGATGAGAAGGTATCGGCCAACATTAAAACGAGGTGAAAGTGGAAAGCATTTGTTGACGGGTGATAGTTTGAACTGTTTTTCTGAAATACAATTCTTGAGTATTGATCCCATATTATTACCAGCTTTTGCCTGGTTTCCTTATTATCTGCTTCACCGATGCTTGCATGTTAGACATGTCAGTTGAGTTCCTTCGTTGAGGAGGATTCCCCTCCCCCTTTCCCAACAGCAACATCTAGTGTGATGGCAAAACACATGTAAACCAATAACTTCGCCCCAACCCTCAGCCTTCAACAACAGCTGCCGGCATGTGATCCCAGCTCACTCAAATGAGTTTCACAGAGCACTCATGAAGGAAAACATAGTGGGTGGCACCAGGAACAATCAGGCCTTGACTAGGTTTCCGGAACTGGGGGTGGGATGTAGATCCTAACTTCAAGGAGAAGTTCCTTTGCAGTCAAACTGTTATTTTCTCTCACCGATTGATCTAGCCATCCCACCTCTTGATTTACATTTCTTGAGGTGCTCTGCCTTGAACACCAGCTGCTAAAGTCATTAGTTCCCTCTCTGGTGGACGCTGTACAAAGTCAAATGAGTGCAAGTTTGGTTTCCAGGCAGGCAGTCGCCAAGTCTGGATATTGAACCATGGAATGGCTCCCACTCCCTTTGTCACTTCTTATAAACAAGTTTTGATTTCTTCCAGTGTCCAAATTTGCCATAATCAGTTACTTTTACTTTTAAAAAAATATTAAAGATTTTCTTGAATTACAAAAGAATGTGCAATGTCTCTTAGTTCTGTTCAATGTAAGACCATGTTTTATCTAGTCTAGGGGTTGAAGGGGAAGAGGGGGGGAGGAGAGAGGGGGGAGAGGGTAGGGGGTTAACTTGCATATTATTTCCCCTTTAAAAAAAAAACGGTATGTGTGTGAGGTTTTGTGCCAGTTACAATTTAACCATATAGTTAGTGATTCTTTGCACATAATAACTGTACATTTCATGACAATTATTACTAGACCTTTTTTTTTAAGAATGAGATTTTTTTTCAGCCAGGATTTCTGTGCTCTTAATTCAGCTAGTAACTGGGAATTCATAATGTGTCTGCAATCAAATAGTGCCTCCTGACTGTTGTGATTTTGCGGACATTATTTCAAGCATATACCAGAAAGATTGTGTAATTAAAATGGATTAAAGCACTCTGTCAGCCTAACACAGCAAATCCATTTGTAAAAATGAGTAAACGTCCTGCAAGTAAATCAGGATCAATGCTGTCTTATAACTACCCCATAAACAAATCAGAGTGAATGCTCAATATGGACCGGACATATTCTGACCTCCACTTAGGTTTTCTGGAAGCAAATCAGTACAGTATTTCTCAAATCCAAGGAAATACATTATTTTTGTCTGTTCAAGTTTGTCACTGTGCCCTATGAATTGAAGCCACTTTCTTCCCAGCTAATAGAAGGCGTAATGTAGACAGGAACTAGTATTTTATTATTAAATGTGTGTTTCATGTTCCCCGTTATGCTTCCCCCGCCCCTCTTAATTGGCTCTATGTCTGGCAAGAGTTGACCTACCAATGTGGGCTAGTGTAGGCCAGGGTCGCCATAGGTATGGTTTTTCCCAGACACACCCTCTTTTTCAGGGCTAAAATGGCCACCCAAGCGGATTTTTTACATTAGGCAAATGTCTGGGTTTTTTTTTTTGTTTGGCCTTTTGCCTCCCCAATTTTGCACGCAGCACCTGCCAGGGCTCCTCACTGGCAATCCGGTGGCATGCAGGCCCTGGCGCAGCGGGCCCTCTCTGTTGGGGCAGCCTCCACAGTGGGGAGCTGCTAGAGGCTGCTGCCCCAGCCAGGCTGTCACGCTGCAAAGATGCCGCTCATCTTCCTCTGCCTTGTCCTTCTTCGATGGCTGCGACGGCAGCTCGGAGCCCACCTCGCTCAGACCCAAGGAGCAGGAGCTGCTCGACCACCAGGTGGTTTGGCAGCTCCTGACCCCTTGCTGCCACCGCCTACCTGGAGGTAAGCAGGAGCAGAAGCCCCATGGGACATAGCGGAACTTACTTCGAAGGAAAGTTGCACAGGAGGGGGGTTGCAAGCGCCAGTGTTTCTTCATTGACTTGTAGAGTTGGAAAGGGTTCCGAGGGTCATCCAGTAGTCCAAACCCCTGCAATTTAGTAAGTTGGCAAATGTGTCCTCTTTTTTGCTCTTCAAAATATGACAACCCAGCTAGTGGCAGCATACAAAATTTCTGCTACTGGTGAATAGCAGTTTGCTCCCTAGCAGCCACCAGGGGTTGGAAATAAATGGGTGGGAATCAACTAATGAGCCCTGCTTGAAAAAGCCCACACAAGGACTTCCACTTGTGCAGTGGAGTTTCCCCCCTCTCCTCTTCTCCCCTCTGTGGGGGTCAAGGAAACTCCCAGAACAGCATGTGGGGACAGGAGAGGGGGGATTGTTCCATCTCGAAAGCTGAAATGCTTCAGCTTAAGGCACTATTAGAAGATTTGGGAAATTCCTCCCTAAAATGTCCATCTTGATGAGTGTTTTGCTCATTATGGGAATTGAACTTCAAAGGGGTGCAGTGAAGAGGAAAGATGACAATAAATGTTATTAATGGGTATAGATAGCACTGGCCATAATAATAAATAACTAGATAGGATGTTGCTTAGCCCCATGAAGGACGTGAAAACTATGCACCTCCAGAATAAGTCCTGCTACCCTACAGAGCAATATAAGCTACTTCCATAAGATGTGATAACACCATTTCCAAATAGTATGTGGCAATTTTTCTGCTACTTGACCCCTACACCACCATAAACCAACTATGGGGTTGCGGTGCTCATCTTGCTTCAGGCCACAGACAGCTTTTCGGGCCATGTGGCTGCTGGCGCAACGGAACAATGTGACAGAAGCCGGAGCGCATGGAAACACCATTTACCTTCCCACCGCAGTGATCAGGGCTGGCTCTAGGTAGAGCCCCAGTGGCGTGGTGTGCCAGGGTGCCGGGCCGGTAGGCAGGGCGCTGTGCGGCAAAGCCACGCGGAAACCATGCTGCGCCCTGCAAGGGCGGGGGCGCCGGAGCGATCTCCGCCCCTCAGCGCCAGGGCGCCCAACCTGCTCGAGACTGCCCTGGCAGTGATACCTATTTATCTACTTGCACTGGCATGCTTTCAAACTGCTATGTTGTCAGGAGCTAGGACAGAGCAACCGGAGCTCACCTCGTCACACAGATTTGAACGGCCGACCTTCTGATCGGCAAGCCCAAGAGGCTCAGTGGTTTAGACCACAGCACCAAGTGGTCCTCCAAAGGTGTCATGGCCTTTGAATGAGCTCGACCTCATGATGAAAGGGAGAAATGTGCTAAGAGGAAGGCATATGTGACAAACTCTCACCATGTTCAACTCCTGCCTGGCAACTTATGTGGAAGGAAGTGTAGATCCAGAATTGGCCTCCACAGTCACTTATGGACTCACTGTTAAAAACATGTTCATGGAAGACGATCTTACTCGGATACGAGTGATCGCCAAAGAAGACCACAAACCAGTTATTCTAGCATTACTCCTATTGCTTCTACCATTTTCTGAGTTGTTTCTGTGGGGCTTGGAGCAATTTTGGCTCATCTAATTAAGTAGACTGAGAAGAGCCTGATGCTGCTGGTTTAGCACATCAGACGTTTGTATGCATTCATCTCTCTGGATTGTCCACATAGAGAGACAGGCACATAGATCTTGCTGCGGAGATATGGCAGCTCATCCCTGAATATTCTGAACACCCATAGAAAGAAGCAATGTCACACACACAAATTTGCTTTTGCATGAAAACAACATTTGAAGCCACTCCCAGAAGTTTAGATTTGTTGACAAGACTTCAGACTGTATTTTTATTTATTTCATTTTATTTTTTCTAAACAATGTTATATGAGGATAGGCCTTATGGAAAGCTGGTAAGACAGAAGCAAGTATAATGTCACTTTTATTATATTGCCTGCTAATATATATATCAAACAACAATTAATGTGCCCACTGTTGCCACATTATTCATTCCCCATCTAGTACTATATTTTGATTACATTTTGCATTTCATCTGCAGTTTTTTATCATAATTTAAAGTCTTAATAACATCATTCTCTTTACTATTGTTTATTCTCACCACATCTGAAATAAGATGCATTTTTATGGCTTGTTTTTGTTTACTTTAGGTTAGGCAATGAATCAGATTCTATAAAAGCATTATAAAAAATGGCAAGGCAATCATATAAAATAGATAAGGGAATAGAGAAAAATATGAGGCAGAAAATTTGTACACCAATACAGAATACAAAACGATGGTGGATTTGATAGGATTATTTTTACAAGCAAGGAAAGTGCTCAGACCTGACAATTGGAAAGGTATAAAGAAACCTTAAGTGGGACATGTGAGTGTAAAGCAAAGTAGTTCTTCCTTGCCTATGATTCTAAAACCTAATTATGCTTTGGTTTTGGATTTTCACGGATTCTTGAATGCCACTGTAAATATGTTAAGTGACAATGATTGTTCCGAGTCAGGAGTCATTGTAAATTACAGTCACTGTAAAATCTCACTTTCAATTTATTTAGGAAAATCCGCTCTGTATGTCTTCAATGGCAGCGACAGAACCTCTAAGGTGAGAACAGAGCAAATTAATATTTTTGCTTCTGTAGCTGCAGCTGCCATTACTCATTAGCAATGCAGTTCCATCAGTGTGTGGGGTACTTAAGAGATCTAAACTAGCTGCCCACTGTTTGTGAGTTGAGGCCCCACTCCCTGCTTGTGATGAAATAAGACACATGGACACAAGTATTTTAGGTTAATGAGCTAAAAAGGGCACAACTTTATCGGTGCTGAAAGAAAATCTAGAGGGAAGGAGGGAAGGTGATCTGAGGAAGCCAGAAGAAAACAAGGAAGAGCTTGTAGGCTCATGGCCATTTAAAGGCCCTGGCACACCACGCCCCCCCCAGTCAGCAGGCATGGCGCGGGCCCAGGACTCTAATGACGCAAGGGCCCTGGCCATGCCCCCCCCCCTGTGAGCGCAGGAAGCGATTCCCACTCACAACCCCTCCCCTCTGGGAAGAGGAGAGGCTTAAGAGATATGGGACCTCCCGTCTTAAGAACTGGATAGCTGGTATGCTAGCATTTGGCAAATTGCCCTTCTTTAAAAGATATCTCTGTGGCATGCTCTGTGGGAGTTTATTTCTTATGCAATATTGAGGTATGCAGTTGCTCAGAATCACTGGTACATTCAAATGTCTGGCTCATCTAAGACTTTATTTAACCTTTATCCAAAAGAAAATAATGGTGAATAAAGGTGAGGAATACTTTTATTTTTACATCTCTTTGTTGTTGTTTTTGTAGGAAATATTTGTATGAGTCAATATCTCATTATTCCTTTGGAGCTGTGCTTATGTACTTTTGTCTTTACAGGCAGTGATGTTCTATGGTTTACATTTTTATTTTTGTTTTCTTTCTTCTTGTTATGTTTGTACTTTTTATGAAAATCAGTAAGATGTTAAATGTGAAAAGATTTAGGTTACCACATCCATCACAGGCAGATTTTTGTGCCCTTAATAGTTACAAAGAAGAGAGGGTTCCAGCTTCTATCATCATGAGGGGAAGGAGGTAGCCCCCCTCAGCTGATACCCCCTGGCCCTGGTCACTTGCCCAACCTGTTGGTCTGTTTCACCAGTTGCAGCCTGGATGGAGAGCTCTTGGCACTATTTAGCAGCCCTCATAGAACGTTGGATGTCCTCTGCAGCAAACATTCCAGTTGTCTCAACTTTGGTAATGGTTGGTTGCTGGCACTGCTCTCTGGAATGGTGAAGTTTCCTGCTCCCCGGATATCTGAAACCTATTCTGGCAGAATTCTGGCTCCTGATCTGCCTGAATTCTGGAATGCTGTTTTTCTTATTGGAGACCCAAGTCCTGAGGGAGATGGGATTGGACCTCCATCAAGGTGGGAAGTGGGAGTCACTGAGCAGGGTGGATGTATCTGCAGAGTGGGTGGCGAGGTCTTGGTTGGGTGTGTGTGTTGAGGGGCTGGTTCATATCCCGACTTGCATCACTGGGATGTTGGAGGGTATGTTATGCTAACTAGGATATCTGCTGCAGCTTCCAACATCTGCCTTAGCATTGCATTGAGAAGATCAACAAACTAATTGCTTGGCGTCTACTGCATCTCACTAGGGCCTAGAATATGAACATAGCCGATGGTGACCATTAGAGAATGTGGCCGTGTATACAGGGCTGGAGAACAGTGCTTTGTTTTGCTTTTACACTGCACAGCGTATTAGTAGATCTATAATCCTGCTGTGAGCATAAAGAAATGCTGCTGAATGCTCCCAAATGCCTGTTAGTGCACTCTGGTTTTGCACACCGTCTCTTGCTGCTTGCTGAGATTTTTCATCAGTCCAAATGATCCTAGATTCTGCATAGATAATATACTGATGGAGTATATTTTATATTCTTACTACTAGAGGCCAGGAGCCCAAACTTACTCTGGTGACTCAGGGGACCCTTCTAAACAAAGTAGGAAGGAAGGCAGCTGCCGAAGCAAGTGGGAAATCTCATCAAACTCAACTTGGATCTTAAGAGAAGCTTAAGAAAGTTAATGGGAAGAAATTACCTGTCCCCCTCCTTTACCCAGTGGCCCCTACCCACCCCAGACTTTGCACCCCAATTTGTTCAGAAGGGCCCCCAACCTTTTGAAGCAGGTGCTGCTTGCTGTGAACTTTAGTAAGTCAACTTATCTTTGAGTCAACACCCATGTAGCAACCATGTTATTGTTATCATAGCCATAACAAAAAGCCATTTCAGGAAAGTGTCTGCCTTTTGTTTGGACTTTTATCTAATGTAGAAGTCAAGCAGAAACTCCCCAGCCACCATCCCACCTGCTTCTCACATGGGTGTCTGTGGGAGGTGTACACACAAAAAACCAAGTGTCTCTTGGAGTCCCCAAATCTGCCCTTGAAGTGATCATGAGCATGAGGAATGTCAAACATTTCCAGTGCAGC
This sequence comes from Zootoca vivipara, assembly GCF_965207765.1. Taxonomy (NCBI): domain Eukaryota; kingdom Metazoa; phylum Chordata; class Lepidosauria; order Squamata; family Lacertidae; genus Zootoca; species Zootoca vivipara. The sequence goes on along the minus strand of NC_142593.1, from coordinate 3,367,315 downwards.
ACTTTGCCACAAGCAAAATTTATTTCCTCTGTCCTTGGGAAATAGGCATGATTTGAAATACTTGGCATAGCATGAGGTACTACACTACACTTGATCTTAGCCAAAAGGCCAAGAAGCGATGAGGTAAAAAATAACACAATTGCACAAAATAACAACTGCAATTTTGACTGCTCCATTCAGCGATGCCTATGATTTCTTGTCCTCTATAACTACATAGCCTTCAACAAACATAAATTCACAGACACACACACACACAAAGAACTCACAAACTTTTGCATTCTGCATTTGGAATCTGTTCTCTGGTACTTCAGAGAGGTTCCTTGTATTGAATTTGAGAAAGTCTCTGTACTTCATTTTCTCCTACCTTCAAAATATTTTAATTTTTAATATGAATTTTAATATTTTATTAATTCTAGAAGATAAAAGAAGAGAATCTTGTACAGCAGGGAAAAGTCGTGTACTTCATGACAAAAAGATCTGGTCACATTTGACAATGCAAGCTTCATTAACTAAATGATTTTGATAACTTCACAGATTATGTTTTCATATTTATTCTTGGGAGAACAAAGAGTTCATTTTGAAAAAAGATGATGTGATCAATAGTTGCCTCACATTAGCAGCCAAGCATGCCACTTGCTCTCCTGTCAATTAAATGATCTGTTCAAGTGATTATCTTGTTCTTAGAACTCCATTATATTCTTTATCACATTCAGTTGTACAAATAAGATTCACAGTGATCATGTATGATGGAGCTAACCTGCCTTGCATTGCCAAGACCTGAGTGAGTAGGCTTGGCAGAGTAGCTTTGACTCAGTTTCACCTGACAGAATATTCAGTGCAGCACCAGGGGCCATGATAGAAGGTCTAGTGACAGACCTTCACCTTGCTTAACATCTTGGGTTAGGCTATGAGGGCCTGTATCTGGTGTTGGACCCAAGAGACAAAATAAGGGTGCTGTTGGCCTGCTGCCCTTCCCATTGCCTGTTGACTTCCTGATCAAACTGGCTGAGCTGGTCTCAGATGTGGTGTTGGAAAATCTCAAGACACTGGTCCTGGGGGATTTCAACATCCATGATGATGTCACCTGACAGGACCAGCTTAGGACTTCAGGTGCTCCATGGCGACCATGGGGCTGTCTCAGTTTGTCAATATGAGAACAAACTCTCAATTCAACTTTTGTATTAGGTGTGAAGGGGGTGGTCTGGATTTTGTTGGCATTCTGTCATGAACAAATCACTGCCTGGTGTAATTTGGTCTCATAATGCCAGCCCCCTTGCAGGGTTGGAGAAACTATTGAGATGGTTATCTCCTGGAAACTAATGAAATCATAGAATTGTAGAGGTGGAAAGGACCCTAAGGGTCATCTAGTCCATCACAACTAAAGCATCCCTGACCCTGGGAACTCTGCCGCTGGGCATCTAGACGGCCACTGTGAAAGAAGACACAGGATTATATAGGTCATTGGCTTCATCTAGTAATATATATATATTTATGTTCTTATGCCCTGTTCTATTTAGTTATTAATATTTTACTGAATGTTTGATTGACAGACTCTCTCTTTTTATTGATGTATTTATTTGTATTTTTAGTTATACAGTAATGTTGAACATGGATCACTGCCTTGTTGTGGCGAAGGGGCTTGAATAACTCAGAGAAGCTTTGAGCTATGCCATGCATGGCCACCCAAGATAGACAGGTCATAGTGGAGAGTTTTGACCAAATGTGATCCACCTGGAGCAGGAACCGGCAAGCCACTCCAGTATCCCTGCCAATAAAACTCTATGGACAAAGACAACAGGAGAATACACAGAGGAATTATACCAGAAAGATATGGAGGTCTCGTACACCCCAGGTAATGTGGTTGCTTGAGCCAGACATCATGGAGAGTGAAGTCAAATGGGCCTTAGAAAGCACCGCTAATAACAAGGCCAGTGGAAGTGATGATATTCCAGCTGAACTATTTAAAATTTTAAAAGATGACGCTGTTAAGGTGCTACAGTCAATATGCCAGCAAGTTTGGAAAATTCAGCAGTGGCTAGAGGATTGGAGAAGATCAGTCTGCATCCCAATCCCAAAGAAGGGCAGTGCCAAAGAATGCTCCAACTACCGCACAATTGCGCTCATATCACACGCTAGCAAGGTTATGCTCAAAATTCTACAAGGCAGGCTTAGGCAGTATGTGGACCGAGAACTCCCAGAAATGCAAGCTGGATTTCGAAGGGGCAGAGGAACCAGAGACCAAATTGCAAACATGCGCTGGATTATGGAGAAAGTAGAGAGTTCCAGAAAAACATCTACTTCTGTTTCATTGACTATGCAAAAGCCTTTGATTGTGTCGACCACAGCAAACTATGGTGAGTTCTTAAAGAAATGGCAGTACCTGATCACCTCATCTGTCTCCTGAGAAATCTCTATGTGGGACAAGAAGCTACAGTTCGAACTGGATATGGAACAACTGATTGGTTCAAAATTGATATAGAGTCAAGCAACTGGTCCATCTAGCTTGGAATTGTCAACACTGACTGGCAAAGATTCTCCAGGGCTTCAAGCATCCCTACCTGAATACGCCAAGGACTGAACCTCAGGCCTTTTGCACATGAAGCAGATGCTGTACCACTGAGCTACTGTCCTTCCCCTTCTGCCTTAGCAGGACTGACCCAAGACATTTCACTGCCTGAGACAAAGGACAGGATGACCCAAGTCCACAGAAGCAGACTGTACTCACGGACTGGCAGCTGAATCTTTTATCAACACTGCCCACAAAACATCATCCTTCACCACACCTGAATATTTAGAGGACACAGGGAAGGGCATGTGGAACACATAGTTTGGTCCTCTAACACCTTGCTGCTCTTCCCCACTAACTGGTGCAGATCACTATCAAATGGTAGGACTGGCCCTTTGCATTCCATGCTCTGTCTTCAGCTCCAGCTCCCAGCCCCCAGCTCCAGAGACTAACTTCAGGGTCTCTAAGTTGAAGAACTTCATTTCCAGACCTGGCTGCCTATGGTGATGAGGAAAACCCATATCTACTGAAAAACATTTTCTTCTTGACTTCATGTTCCTGGACTGTACCATGCCACTGAAACATGGTAGTGTGCTGTGGCTCAACTTAGCCATTGAAATGCAGCTACTGTGGCCTTGGAAATATGTCCTAGTTACCTCTGATCTATCCTACACATTACATTGGGAAACCCTGTAATTGCAGGATAAAAAGTCCTCCTCATTCTGCACGGCATGTGATGTTTTTGAACAGTTCAGTAAATTGTCCTTGAGTTTCCAGCTTCCCACATGAACAGCACTAGTTGTTCTCTATGCAGACATGCGCACGCAATTTTGTGAATTAATTTGGCAGTTGGAAGCATGTAGGCTTAGACCTTGCCTTCAAAGAGTTGAGGGGTGAGAGAACAGCTAGCATATGGCTCCAAAAATTTTTAGGTTATGCCCAGCTAACGATCCCCAAAGCAAACGAAACCTACTGACAAAGTTTGTTGTGCATTTTTCAAATGAGCATAGTTATTATTCTGTCTCTGCAGTTCATTCCCAGGCAAACACATAACTATGCTTTATCACAGACAGGAAAGTTATACTATTCAAAAGCTCAGTTAATGAGTTTAAGAAGTGATTATAAGCTACCACAATTCTCGATGCACTGGGCTCTACAGTAATAATCCAAATTGCCTGTGACTTATGATTATATTTGGCAACAACTCCGAGCTCCCACTCTAGTGTGAAATTAACACCACAGACTGTAGCAATGGTATTTATTGAGCACAAGGGAGTAGATTATGGCCTCATAAATTCAGAGGCAACCTCTGCTATTACTTAATTAGAATCAGAATCTCTGCATTAAGTTCACAACTGCACTTGGCAGTTGTAGTCAGGAAACTGTCGGAATATTCAGGATACAATTTAGAACCCCCAAACTTTTGATAGGCAAATTCACAATTAACTATGAGAAACAGAGCTAGAACTTGGGTGGACTAGTCTGTGCTTAGCCTAGAGCAAGGGAAGGCAACCTAAGGCCTGTGGACCGGATGCAGCCCCATCGCCTTCCCAGTCCAGCCCACGGATCAGCGTGTTTTTACATGAGCAGAATGTGTCCTTTTATTTAAAATGCATCTCTGGGTTATTTGTGGGGAATGCCTGGTGTTTTACATGAGTAGAATGTGTGCTTTTATTTAAAATGCATCTCTGGGTTATTTGTGGGGCATAGGGATTCATTCACTGTCTGAGGGACAGTGGACCAGCCCACAGCTGAAAAAGGTTGCTGACCCCTAGAGACCATTCTGAAATCCAGGTGTGAATCATGGTCTGGATCCCTGCTTACATTATAAACAACATGGTTACTTCTTCCCCTATACTCCTCACAGCAAAGCTCTCTTTTTCCTGATTCGTTCTGTGCAACCAACTAAACTACTGTAATTGGAAAGGGTATTGGATAAGGAGGCAAAAAATGGCTAAAATATGGTTTAAACTTTAAAGCATACTCTGACAGTGTGGAAAGGTCCTAAACTAAATTTGTATGAGCTAATCTAAATTCCCCCATTTTTTATATAAAAAATTATTTTTATCAGCAAATTTAACAAAAGGGAAAGAAAAAATAGGGGGGGAAAGCTGTGGGAAAGAAAAAGAAATAATATAAAAGTCAGAGAAATATTTGATTTCTGTTCGAATCCAAGGCTGTGGTTATGGGAGAAACAAGACCCTATTGGGGTGTGGATGCTGTGACCCCCTCCATGGTAGAGGCTTAAATTGTAAATAAACCATATAGGCACCAGAGTCTCCACTGTGCCTCATTCTCCAAGGAAACACAAAACCTGGGTCACCGCCTGGATCCCCTGGAATCCCACAGCGCTCAGAGATTAAGGTGCTGAACAACACCATCATGCTGCTTGTCCTTAGCTGCTGCTTCTGTCCCTTTTGGTGGGCAGTTGAGCTGAAGACTAGCTGAAGCAAGGCCTGCACAGAAAGTGCCCATTCAATGAATTGTTTAGAGCAGTGCCAGCTGCAGTGCCAGGCAGCTCTCAGGCCCAAACACCCTTGCAGGCCACTCCAGCGCTGACAACCCCGATTGTGGACTTATGTGGTAGCAGCAATGAAAAACCAAACACCATTTTGCATTTCCCACAGCGACCCAGAGCAGACAACATAGCATTGCTCCTGGACACTGTAAAATAGTGAGCAACTTCCCAGGCAGAGCTGCCACCGCCACATAAGGCTATGGCTGGGCAAGCGGGAAGTCGGCTAGAGAAGGAAGGAAGGAAGGAAGTGTGTCAGGAGTATGGGCAGGAGTCAGGCTCTGGGGCCTGTAGTGCTTTGTAGTGCTCTGGGGCCTGCCTCAGCTTGTGCTGGAGAAGCAAGGATTGGCCACTCAGATGAGGCCTCAGCTTGTGCTGGAGAAGCAAGGAGTGACCACTCAGGTGAGGCCACTTGATACCTCACTGCACCTGGTGGCAGGAGCTGGGAGGGATAAAAGCTCAGCATTTCCCTTCAGCTCTTTGCCACAGCAACGCTATCCCTGCCTGGTTGCCTCTGGCTCCTTGGACCCTTGCCTTGCCGATGCCTTGCTCCTCGACCCTTGGACCCTTGCCTTGCCGACGCCTTGCTCCTTGGACCCTCGCCTTGCTGACGCCTTGATCCTCAACCCTTGGACCTTTGCCTTGCCGGCGCCTTGCTTCTCGACTCCCAGACCTTCGCCTCTGCCTTGCTCCTTGACCCTGCGACTGCCTGCTGCTGGACCCTCAGCCCTGCACCTGTTCGTGCTTCTACATCACCATCTTGCCTCTGGTCCTGATGTCCTCAGTCAGGGCTTCAACTGCCCGCCGACTGGACCGTGACATAGTGGGTGCGTTAGTGCGTGGGACCCAAAGTCATAGGCAGGAGGGAGGCGTCTGCCGAAGAGCAGACAGTCAGCCCCCCAAAAGCAGCATTTTTTATAGATTCCACAGGCATCTGGTTGGCCATTGAGAGAACAAGCTGGTGCGCTAGACTTACTAAGTCATTTCTAGCCACTGGGATGTTTATATTGTGGCAGTCACTGTCTGTGTATGTGTTCTTCCTTGTTCCCCAGATTAATGTTATATCTTCTCTTGTTTGCATTTGCAGCCTCTTCAAAGCAAATTTGTATCCTTCCCTCCTTCTGTTTATATGAAGTGCATCGCAAGAATGCAAATTCTCTGTGGTGATCATAATAATGAATAATAATCTTGTTACTTGCTTTCCTTTGGGCATTGAGTGCAGTAGACATTTTTGAAAGCTTCCAAGAAAATATAATGTGCTTACAGGAGCCAGGAAATAACATTTGTGATTTAAACTTCTTTTATTCAAGTGGCACTATATTATGTGCATTCACACTCCAACACCATCCCTCTCTCTATATGAATGTGTGTGCTATAGAAAATAATGCCGTGCTGCTTGCTCAGGAGAAGGTGCATTGAAGAGGCGGCTGTATAAATCAGATTCCATCTGCCTATTGCATATATCTGCCATGTTTTAGCCTAACCATGTTTCTGCCATTTATCTGTTGATGACGAAAACTCCCACTGCTGTAATATGGATGTCCACAAGTATTATAAATATCCCTTTGTGGATCTCCACTGAGGTATAAAGCATAGGGTCAATTCAAAGTCAGTTCCACATTTTTAAGAGCAAACAAGTATATCATTTGCATGAGGGGAAGTGAAAGCCTGCCCCTTGCTTAAGCAAAGATTTACAGGGATCTTAAAACTGGTTTGTGATTTGCAAAGCAAAACAATGGTTTATGGACCAAACAGGAATATTTGTCACACCTCCAGAATCCCTTCTGTAGATTGTGCTGAAAGTGAGCGTACAGCGGTACATCGGTTTACAAACACAATTGGTTCCGGAAGTCTGTACTTAAACTGAAGCAAACTTTCCCATTGAAAGTAATGGAAAGTGGATTAATCCGTTCCAGACGATGAAAAACACCCCCTAAAACAGCAATTTAACACAAATTTTGCTGTCTAACAAGACCATTGATCCATAAAATGAAGGCAATAATTAATGTACTGTACTGTACTGTATTATAAAATAAATAAGAGAGTATTGTATCTTCCACTCCCCCCCCCCAGGGTAGGTGAGCTTACCTGGCTAGGTGCCACCCATTTTGCTACAGCTGGGGGTGGGGCAAGGGTTGGTAAAGGGCTTTTTGGCCCAGGCTCATCTTTGTTTTCTTAATGGCTTCACTCCTCTTGGTCTTCGCTAAGTGTTCCTTACCTAACTTTGGGGCTGGGAAGTTACCTGCTGGGCATCCTGTGGATTTCAAGGCTTGGCTTGGGGCAGTTGTAGAGGCCTCTCGCATGTTGGGGTTTGTTGCTGTTTGTCTTGGGGTTTGTCTTGTTGGGGCCTTCGCAGAGCAATCCAAGGGCCTCCAGTGGTGCAGTGCCTCCGCGGAAGCATTAGAGGGCCTTCTCTCCAGGCCTTCACGGAGGCATTGGAGCGCCTCCGCAGCTGTGGCCCAGTCACGGAAGCTCCGATGCCTCCACAGATGCCGGGTCTTCGCGGAGGCATCAGAGCACCTCTGCAGTTGCGACCCAGTCACAGAGGCTCTGATGCCTTCGCGGAGGCTGGGCCTTCACTTCAGGCCTTCGCGGAGGCCTCCATAGGCCTCGGTTTACTCGGAGACCTCGGTTTACTTATTTCCGGGTTACAATCGTTCGTAAACCGAAAATTCGCAAACCAAGGTGTTCGTAAACCAAGGTTCCACTGTATCTGTGTGTGTAAAGAAATTGGTTACCTTTTCTCCATGAACTAGTTTTAAGGCAGATGTGTCGCAGATTATTTCTGCCTTGTTTCTAAAGCTTTAATGCAATGCATACTTGTTATGTGTAAAAGGCACTGAAATAAATAGAAGTTGGTTCCAACTAAATGCAGTAGGCTAGCAGGCTTTCAAAAGCACCTACAGTACTGGCCTCAGCAAATTTCAGCACACAGTAGCACAGCCATGATGGACCATAATGGATGATAAGGAAGGGAAGTTCATCTCTGCACCACTCTATGCAAGCTGTTGGAACCTTCTGCTGATTCTCAAACACAGTTATGTGAGACCTTAGCCTCCTGGAAATATAACATCAGTTTAATAAAGAGCGCAAAAAGAAAAATGACAATGACCCTTCAGTGTGGAATGTGACTCTTCAAATGTGAATCAGAATGTTGTTATTGAACTGTTAAAACCTGAAATGTGTGAAAGTTACCTAAATAAAGAATTGCCAAGAATGTAGGGTCCCAGTTACACTTGCATCCAGACAGATTATGAGCATCCACAGTCTACATCTTATGGAAGTAATGAAATTGATGTAAAAAGTGGAAAATTAAATACTCCTGATCCAGTTGCTGATCAATATAAAAGGTGCTGAGAATCATATTTTTCTGCTTTACATCTAGATGGGCTAGAGGAAGTTATTAGACCAAATATTCAACTAGGACAGGAAATAAATTTTGATTGCTTTGTCAATGGAATTACAAGGATAATCTTATTTCATTTTTAATCCATAATATTTTCTAAGTACCATTTTCCTATATTGCATTTCTTTATTTTGCTATGATTTGCTTTACTATCTTCCATATGAAGATAGAAATAGGCTTTGAATGAAGCATTGCACATTAATAAACCAATCAATTCATTTCTCTTACAATCTGGAGTCTGGCTTTGCTTTGCTCCCTGTCCCACTGGGTTGCTCAAGTGCACATTCAAACCCTGAATAGACCACAAAATTAACAACTTCCAGCCTTGAAAAATGATGCTGTGTCTCCCAGAGCTGGTGCTTTCTGAGTAGCAGGGAAAGGAAAGGAAAATCCTTTCATTTGTATGGTGAAGAAGCTCCATGGTTGACCCCGTTTTAAGGGTCAGTTGACATGACACCAGGTGCTGAGACCCTTCTAATGGCAGCTGGCTCCACAATGAAGTAGGCATCCAATTGCTTTACCATGTGACCAGGTTTCCATTCAGTGCAGAATGAGTTGAGAGTAATAACATTTCCTTAGTTCCCAATGCTCTGAGATAGGATGAAGCCATCCATAGCTGCCAAGTCTCCCGTTTTTCACGGGAACCCCCCACTTTTAAAGCCGTTTCCCGCTGTTATCCTGAATGGCAAAATATCCCGTAATTTACCCGGATTTTCAAAGCAGCTCTGGGTCGGTGCTGCTGCTGGGCTCTCCGTTTAATAAAGGGAAACATGATGGGAAACATGATGGGAATGCAAAGTGGGCGATGAGGAGGCCGGGCTGTGCTGGGAAGCGTGGATGATGGTGGGTTTGGGGGTGGGAGGGTTGGTGGAGGGGGGCCTGTTTTCCTCCTGCGGGGGCTATATAGAGCGCTGAGTGGTGGGAAAAATGTTCACTTTCAGGGGCAAGGTGCTGAGCTTGGGCACAGCCGCAAGGCAAAGGGGACAGGTAGGGCTAAGGCGCAAGGAGCGTGAGAGGGGTAGTAGTAGTAGCAGCCGCTGCCTCCGAGGGAAACTTGTCCCGTGTGCTCCTTTAACTTGCCGCTCACGGTGGTCACCTCAGGGTAGGAGGGCGCTGAGAGATTTACCCTCCCTGTGCACCGGAAATCGGGCAGCGCCGGCACTGGAAGTTACTTCTATGCATGTCTGGAAGCCATCAGGCAATCGCTTGGCTATAAAGGGAGCTGCAATAAGGATCAACTGGTCCCATATCTTGGCATGACACACAAGTCACTTGGATCGACCTTAATACCCCCCTCCCTTTTTCATACAGTTTTCATTGTTTGCAGACGGGACCTTAATTTAGAAGAATGAAGTACTAATTTCAGACAGGAAACTACATTTGGAAATAGGGAAATGGGACATAGTTTAAATCCAAACATTGTGCCTATTTAGTAAGAGTATTCACAAGGCAATTAATGGGCTTGACTTTTAAGTGGAGAATGAACTGGATTGCTTGGCTGGCTATAAGCATCACCAGGGTCACCAGGGTGACCAAAAGCCTTAAATGGGCATGATGTGTGGGTATCCAGTCTTTCATGCTAACTTGAGCTACCATATTTCTAAGTGGGGTTTGAAAGGGACATACAAACAATTATTTGCTCCTAACTAGGGTTGGAGCAAGACATTTTGTTCCTGAGGTCCAGCAGCAGATAACATCCCTGCCGCTCTCCAAGTCCTGATGCCTAGAGCAGTGTTTCCCAACCTTGTGCCTCCAGATGTTTTGGGACTACAATTCCCATCATCCCTAGCTAGCAAGACCAGTGGTCAGGAATGATGGGAATTGTAGTCCAAAAACAGCTGGAGGCACAAGGTTGGGAAACACTGGCCTAGAGCACAAGCCGCATTAGGATGGTGTTACTGAGAAGCTCATTTCAACTGCAAATCTGAGCGTGCCCACATGTGTTTCTTTTGCTTTTGCTCTGAGCCATGTGGCTGGCTCTACTGCAGTTGTGGGGAACCTTTGTCCCTCAAGATATTTGCCAAATTATAACTCCCACCATCCCTGGCCATTGGCCATGCTTTACTATGGCTGATGGGAGTTGTAGTTCAGCATCCTTTGGAGGGCCAAAGGTTCCCCACTTCTGTTCTATTGTAAGGAATGAGAAGAAGTTACAGTAGTTCAAGCTAAAAATTCTCTCAGCAGAGGGTAACACAATACAGGGCAGCTTCTGGGCAGGTGCGCCAACTCGGGTAGGAGATGGGGGGGCTGATGTTATGTGACATCACATCCAGGCGTTGCATGGCAGCTCATTTTCCATGGCCTGTGGTACCAGCAGCTTCTCCTCCTCCTGCCGTTGCCATGGGCTGGGGGCTGCTTCCCCTCTGCGGCTGGAGGAGGAGGAGGAAGAGCCACTGTGACCTGCTGTGAGCCACTGCAGCTGCACTACCACATTGGTGTTGGTGTTTTAGCAGGCCTTCCTTAGGATGTCCCTGTTTTCACTGGAGAAATGTTGGAGGGTATGGGACACTGGTTTACCCTCACATAGCTACAGTTTCCAGCATCCTTAAATAGCAGCTTCAGTCCCCTGGATTCTTTGAAAGAAACCATGTAATTTAAATGTGATTTAATTGTATGCTGTGGATATGATCTCATATCCCAATTTAAAGTAGGCTTTTTTGTTTTCAGAAAACAACTCTTCTGGGCAGCAAGCCAGTGCCCTAGAAGCAATGGTGCTTTCATTGGGCCCACTCTGACTGTACCAATGCTTGTGTGTCAACAATCCAAAGGAGATGCTTAGGTGCAATGGAGGCTGCTCAGATACATATTTGATATTATTCCTCTTATCAACTGATAGTTGCAGTTCCTAATCAGTTCCCAGTGGTTTCAAAATGATTTTGTAGAAATGACCAGAGGGTGAACATACCAAGTCAGTCAGTCTTAGCTCAGCATTGACTACACTGACTGGTAGCACCTCTTCAGGCAAGGGAAGCTTCCAGGCTTACCTGGAGATGGCCAGGGATTGAACTTCAGGCCTTTTCTACCACAGTGCTACATCCCTTCAAACTATCAATTGTTCGAGCTGACAGGTTTGTCTGTCTATCATGTCCTTCCTCCAAGGAGCATATAGAATCATAGAGTTGGAAGGGACCCAAGGGTCTTCTAGTTCAACCCCCTGCAATGCAGAAAATGTGTTGCCCCCTTCAAATTTATCTTCACAACAGACCTGTGAGGTTCATTCCAGTGGACGGCCCGTGAGCTTCATGGCTGTGCAGACATTTGACCTTGAGTACTACATCACTGCCCACCTAGCAGTTCGAAAGCACCTCAAAGTGCAAGTAGATAAATAGGTACCACTCCAAGCAGGAAGGTAAACGGCGTTTCCGTGCGCTGCTCTGGTTCACCAGAAGCGGCTTTGTCATGCTGGCCACATGACCCAGAAGCTGTCTGCGGACAAATGCCGGCTCTTTAAAATAAATAAATAAATAAATAAATATCTCCAAGGGGCGGCCAGTGTGTTAATAAAATAAAATACTTTGACTTGGTACACATCCTTTTGAAGGGAAAATAGATCATTTGGGGATGACATTACTTTTTTAAAAAACCAAGTTTGATCGTTTAACAGAGCAGTGTTCCCAAATCACCTTCTGTGTTTGTGGTAAAGCTAGAAATATTCTGTTAATGTTCCTCTTCCTCTCCCCATCCCACCCCTATTTTTCCTTTGGAATATCCCACGGACTTCCTCTTCCTCCTCAGAGTGCTAATGATTCAGAACCTGCAGTCTCAAATAATTCTCAATGAGCATGCAGAATAAGGGCTTATAATAATGTTGACTTCACTGGCTGGCGCCTCCTGATCCAAGAATAACATCCCATTCTGAAAGAACAGCACCAGATGTTATTCTCCTCACCAGACATTAGAGCTAACTCTGCATAGGGAATAATATATGCTAGTTTAGCTAGAGAGCATCCTATAATCCTCCTCTTTATGAGTCCCATGTGCTGAACTCTGCACATAGCCTAGAGTATTATCTCACCCAGGACGATGTGTGTGGCTTAGATGGTGAACCTGCTCATTAAATAAGTGCACACCTTTGCCGAGATGAGTGAAGGCTGGCATCTTCCCTTTGTGCTTTGTATCTCTTATAGGAAAAGAGTTTTGAATGAAAACCCCTTTCCCACATCCAGGGACTAATATACATGTGCCACACTCTGACCTAGTCCTAAATGGGACAGGGCCTTAATACACAAAAACAGGCACTTAGAGTCATTTCAGGTAACACGTCCCTCACCCCAAGTTAGCTAAGTATATCTAAAAAATGTTGCAATCCCTAACTGGAAGAGGCAAAGCAATAAGATTATATCAGTACTTTAAAAATAAATAAGCATCTGGTTACGTTGATCAAGAGAAAACGGAAAGTTGGACTGATAAAGCAAATCAATTTCCTCCCCATAACATCGTAGGTACAGTGGAACCTTGGTTTATGAACACCTCGGTTTAAGAATTTTCAGTTTACGAACGCCGCGGACCCACCTGGAACGGATTAATTCACTGCCCATTACTTTCAATGGGAAAGTTCGCTTCAGTTTATGAACGCTTCAGTTTATGAACAGACTTCCAGAACAAATTACACCCATGCTTCGAGTTAAGTACGCTTCAGGTTGAGTACTCCGCGGACCCGTCTGGAATGGATTAATCCACTTTCCATTACTTTCAATGGGAAAGTTCACTTCAGTTTATGAACGCTTCAGTTTATGAACAGACTTCTGGAACCAATTGTGTTCTTAAACCGAGGTACCACTGTATAGCATGCATCATTCAAGTCATATCCCCAGATGGGTGTTATAGTAAGAGTAGTACACACCATTGCTGCTTTGAGGGAGGCAAAGTGTACTCAAAACTGACAGAACGCAGCTGCTAAAATATGTAATTGTAAGACATGCAGCACAACCCTATGTTTACTCAGAGGTGCATTCAATGGGATTAATTCCCATGTAACTACCGGTAAATTTAGAACTGTGCTTGATGAATAGAAACTGGCCATAAAGGATGTCTTGCATCAAGAAGCCAGAACAGGGGTAGCAAAGATGCAGAAAAGGAGGGATATTACCTATTGCTTAAGGTGGGGCACTGTTGAAAGAAGAAAGATAGGCTTTAAAAAGGCATACTTGATGGACATTCTTGTAGCCTTAGGCCGGGCCACACTGACTTGTGATAATGATAAGGGTGTGAATTCTGTCACAGCATTTAGGAGGCCAAAATGATCCTCATGATGTTTGGCAAGCTGTTTTCAAAGCAGTAGAGATTCACTTGCAAATCATCTTTTTAGGTTGTCTTGTGCTAAGGACTGTGTAAACTGACATTCTGTAAAATAATAGTGTTAGTGACCCTCTCTCTCTCTCTCTCTCCCCCCCCCCACGCTTCTGAAACCTCATCATTGATCATCCAGACCAGTCAGGAATTGCCTTTTATAAGGCTCATCTGTAACAAAAGGCAAACAATGGACAGAAGTTGCCAAACTCAGCTGTGCAACTGTAGCAGCTTTATTTGTTTTTCCATGTTCAAATGGCCTCAGTAGATGTAGGGCTGAGTAAGCACACTAGCCAATCTCTTCCACATATAATCGCCTTGCCTGACCTCTGCTTGCTGCTGCTGCTGCTATCTTTTCCCTACATTTAGGTCACTTCTATGGATCCCAGAAATGCTGAGCTGCCTTCCTGAAATGCCAATGGATTTCTACTGCTGTTCTCAAATGGAATGGGAATGTGTAGAAGTTTATTTTAGGAAAAATAATATAAAAACTGAGTTAGCGATCTGTTGGGATTAGAGTAGCATGGGGAAATATATATCAGGGGAACTATAAGGATGGGGAAAGTTAGATCTAGTAGAAGAACAACAAAAATGGTAATGCAAGTAATAGGAGAATTTATAAGGAAAGCGATATATAATTGGTTTGGAAGAAATTTTAATTTGAGTGTATTAATGGTTTTTTGTAGAACTGTATTGTTTGTTTGTTTGTCTTTTTTGTATTTATATCTTTTTTGTTTGTAGGTTTGTATTGGTTTGTCTGTTGATATTGTTGGTTTTAAAAGTGAGAAATAAAGTTTATTTTAAAAAAAAATTAAAAAAAGGATTTCTACTGCTGTTTCCCCACTTGGCCAAACATTCCTTAGTTGACAGCCTGAAGTCATGGAAACCACCTGCCTTCTGTAAACTACAGATGCAAATAAACTGCTTCTCTTTGCAATGACCTCCCTCCAGCGCCCAAGGAGTGACCAATTAATAATATAAAAGAATAAACAAAATCTGAGGGAGCTGATTTTGCTAAAATAAATCAAAGCTAGAAATTCAAAATAACCAACACTTACTACAGAAAGTAAAACACTTCCAATAATGCAAAGACAGAGCTATCTAGTGCTAGTCCTACTCAGAGTAAATTGAAATTAATGAACCTAGGTTAGTCAGGTCCACTAACTTCCATGGGTCTAATCTGAATAAAACTAGCATTGAATACAACCCACAGAATTGTATGATTGCAGGTGAATCATAGTGTTGTTTCATATCCAAATGCCCCTAAAAGATTATACCAAATTCAAATGACAAAATTGTGGTGTTGAAAATATAAAACCCACCTGGGTTAAGGTGAAAGATTATTTTCTTGAAAGGTACATCCTTCTGGCTTGCCCAGCTCCCAGGCAGAAACACTCAGTCAAACGGCTGCAGTGCTAGCCCAGAAAATGCCACCTCCTCTGCATGTACTCAAGAAGCATAACAAACAGGAAAAAAAATTGGTTTCTTAAATAAGTGAAATGCCAGGGTTAAAGATGTGATTGTATTGATGACTACAGCTGAGAACAGAGTCATGAATGAATCCACAGATGTAAGTGGGACTTAAATGCCCACAACTATGCCAGCTCCCCAGATGGTGCAATGAAGAGGCCCAAATCAGGTCCATTGCTGTCACATGGTGGAAGAAAAATTGGCAGATGATCCTGCAGGTTCTGTGCTATCCCTGTCATTCTTCAACCCCCCCCCCCAAAAAAAACCTGCTTGGATTTATGTGTAGCATTCACTGGGGTGATATAATTCTAGTAAGAAACCAAATACAAATTATTATGAACTTCTGTTTCCATTGTTTAGTTTCCAAGACTTTCATTTTTTTTAAAAAAACAGTAGATGAGCTAGTAATCTGTATATTATTTTAATTCTGTATATGGGCATATATATTCTTCCTTTTTGAATATATTTCATTAATGCTTAAAAGAAGACATACAACAATTATTTTCAACTGCAAAAAATATTTTTATAATGCAACAAAATTAAAAAGGTAACACCCAACTATTGTACTTTCTATAAACCAGTATTTTCTTCAATCCTCAAATTCAGATATCACAAGTTCACTTTCTTTTCCACGCAAAAAAGTCCATAAGGGGTTTCTAATCACTGATAAATATCAGCAATGATTTTTTTTCTAATTAAACAGGCCATTTCCGCCAATAATTTTAGCAATCATTCCTCCATAGTAGGCATTGATAAATCTTCCCATAGTGCATATTCTTCCTAACAACTTCCTAACAACAGAATTTTGAGTGAACCTGAAATCCTTATGCTTCCAATGGCAACCTAGTCACTTGTGTAATCCACAGGATTCTATCCCAATTCTATTTTCCTAAAGAAAACCCACTGAATGAACTAAAATTTGTTCAGTTCTTTGTGCTCACTGATAGTTCACTGCTTTGTCAATTGTTTGAGATAGCATTAAAATAACACTGTTATTGCACACATTCTGTTTTGCAGTTGCACAACACCAAGGTTTGGCAGAGAGGAGCATGTCTCTGAAGGTTGTTTTACTCTGCTCTATAGTTTTGCATCTGTTGGATGCCTTGTGTTGCTACCCTTTCTTGCAGTTCAAAAAATATTAGAATCAAAATTAGGTAAACATCTGACCACAGCTGTATACATGTGGTTGTGGGGACAGGTGTTTCCAGGTGGGGATGTGTGGATCCAGAATTGGCCTCCACAGTCACTTACGGACACACTGCTATTCATGGAAGACAATTTTACTTGGCTACGAGTGGTCGCCAAAGAAGAGCATACGGTTGTGCTTATTGTATTGTATCGTGGTGCTTGTAAAAGATAAGGAAAAATCTGAAACACCCAAGCTGATGGGATATCTACCCACTTGCCTTGTAAGAGAACAAAAAGACACTGGAGTATAATTGTGCATACACATTGTATGTGGCTGATGTCCCCAGTGCGGGCACCACAGGACCTTCAGACCCCACTGTTGGACCTGCCCCTTCCCATATTTTTAAAGGAGGGCTTGAGATAGATTGGTTGCTATTGCCTCTTTTATGGCTGGAGTGTCTCCTACTTCTTTGTTTTTGGGAGGTGTAGTTGCTTAGCCTGTCTGGATTATTTGGAGGAAGTGTTAAGCAGCACTGGATTTTGTGGTGCCCACAACAGTTTATGAGATTTCCAAATCTGCTCCTTGTACTGAAAAGTTTGGGAACCCTTGGTCCATGGTTTCCAGGCCTCTGTAGAGATGTCCCATGGTATTACTTACAATGATCTAAAGCCAACAATCTCCAGGCACTATATTTGAAATGCCACTTGGCTCTAGCATATTCTTTTTGGTGGGCAGTTTTCTATTCTGCACATCTTCTCCATGTCATTAGTCTTATGCTAGCATATGCCCTGCTCAGTCACACAGGTGTTAGGTATTGGCAAGTACTGTGTATACAGCTTTCCTCTTAAGCAAGCATCAAACTCAAATATTTCTTTGATTTCAGCACACTTCATGCTGGTTGGATTGCTAGCATTTTCTTGAGGTGGCTGCTGCTTCGTTTGCTATTTTATCATACTTCTGAAGCAATAACTTTGCATTGTGAGGCTAACCATCTCTTTGTTTTCATTACACAATGCACAACATTTTTAGCAGTGCCTTCTGAGAACAAATATTCCCTGTTCCAGGAGATTACCAGCACTCTAGAGTTTGATAAAAAAAAAGCAATAACTCATTGAGGGTGAAAGTATTTTCCTGCTGGACTTAGAAATCAACATTAGTGAACCAAATTGCACTTTTTACACATCTGGAAAAGTTAAATATATTTTACACACCCTTGGTTGACAAAGATATCCTTCTGCAATCCACCTTTCCACCTTTTAACATTTTTATTCTTCCCTGATGTTCTGCAAAACTACAATAAAATCATAGACCTACAGCCCTTAAGTAACACTGGCCCCAGAGAAGGGCTGCCTGGCCACTTTCTTACAAATAAATATAGTTTTATTTGTGCTGCTTACTATAGATGCAGCAGTCAGGTCTACGACCCAAGCAAATAGGCAAGTAGTTCTGAGCATGCACATGCCATGCAGCTTTTTAGAGCAATTGCTTGTGACTAAAAAAAAGTGTAAAGAGTAAAGCTGATGAAATCTCCATCTATTAAAGGTGAGGAATCCTACCCTCTTTTCCACCTGGCCACCGTATTTTCAAATACTTTTGAAGGCTAAGGTATACTGCAGTAGAGTAATATTGAGCAGAAGTTAGATGGGAAAATGTAGTTGCTTCTAAGCTACTGATAAATAAAAACAAGTATTTCTTTACTGTCATTAGCTAAAATCACATCCAATATGGATCAAATGTTTTACTTGACTATTCCTCTTTACTGTATTTGGCCTAGGGAAATAGTTTAAAGAGCTTCTGAGCTACATCTTTCTGACAATATTAGTTTGCAGTGAAACAGCAAATAAATTAGCTTCTCTCTAGGCTTAAACTTTCATTAGTGATGCTTTATCATTGCATAGAAAAAAAAAACCTTAGAAAACATCTATTTAGATAAATATCCCTATCACAGGTAGAAGGACAACTTTTATTCTGGTGGTTGTGAGGCAATTCAGGATTAATAATAAAACGGCCAAGGACATTTGAGGTTGAATTGTGCCTTCTGATTATTTTGAAATAAACGTTTCTTGTGCTGTAATCCTAGAGCAAGGCATCCTGAGCCAGCAATTCCCTTCTTCACACTGCATGAAACATCTTCCACACATGCTGAATCCCACTGTACAGAGAAAACAAGATCGGCTTCATTGCTCTGACTTCCTCCTTGCATAGAAATGTACATGGGATCTCACTAATCAAAAGAAAGGAATCCCATGTAGCATCTCAGGGAGGCAGTCATTTCCTTCAGACTGTATCAATCCATATTCATAATGGTAGTGCAAATACATTTCCACATTGAAGTGCAATCTGACGTAAGCCTAACACACAAGGCTTCCTGGGTAACGTCATTGCAGTAATGTCATTGCTGTCAATAGTAAGTCTGTCCTACAGAAAATGGATCAGCATCTCAACGTTATTATTTGGTTCCAGATTAAGGCACAATAGGAAATTCATCTCTGAGGTTTGTGGGAATGTTAAGGATAGTTTTGAAGATGCCTGTGTGTGAATTTGTTTTATTGGTGGAGATCAGAGCACGCTGACCAACGCACAGTCTTCACAGTAAGGCGCTATTCTGATGGCATGAGTATCACAATGGCCAGTAGATTCCTATCTGCTGCAGCCTTCATCCGCCTTCACAGCCATTGTAACATACTGCTTGTTATCTTCCACCTGTTCTGCCATTGGATCATTCTTTCTAGCTCCTTCCCTTTGACCTTACCACCTTGGGTGACCCTGATGGGAGTATGAGACTGCCGATGGCTTCGCTCACAGGGATAATAGAAACGGGCAAGCCCACTCACCATAAGGTGGTGATCCTGCAAGTGAGCATACAATGAAAAACAATAACCAGAAGAGAAACTTTACAGCTTCTATTCATGGGAATACTTATTTTGGTGTGAGCATACAGAGGTTATTTTTTACTGAACCTACCTTTGGAGCCCAAACATCAATCTAGCATTGCAGCCTTGTTTCTCTGACCTTATCTGCGGAGTGGTACACTTTAAAATAGTTCAATGTTTAGATTAGTTAGCAGCAGTTGAAAAAAACCAGTGTGCTTCTGTGACAGATGTGTCAGACTAAGACCAGGAAACCTGGATTAGAAGTCCAGCGATAGCTCAGTCGGTGGAGCATGAGACTCTTAATCTCAGGGCCGTGGGTTTGAGCCCCACATTGGGCAAAAGATTCCTGCACTGCAGGAGGTGGCTCTCGATGATCCCTTCCAACTCTACCGTTCTATGATTCTCTCTCAATATGAACCTGCCTCTCAGTGTGTCATGGGGATATTATGAGGGCTGGGAAGAAGAATCACGTACGCTGCTCTGACTTCTCTAGAGTACTGGAGGCACTCTTTTCAGCCTCAGAGCCACTTTCCCTTCTGGGCACCCTTCTGAGGGGCACATTTCTGTGGAAGGCAAAGAGAGAGAGGGAAAGCGGGTGGGAAGAAAATGTGAATTTTACTGGTAAATTTTACCAGTAGGCTTGTTTTGATACACACTCACAAACAACTCTGTATCTTCCATTAAGATAAGCAAGGTGCTTCAACAGAGTTCAAACACACATTCCAGTCAGGCAGAAACTCTCATCAAAGTGAGATGAGTGAGGGGTATGGCCTGCAGAGAGAGGCCAAGGGCCAGAGAGAGGGAGAGCTGGAGGGCCACATTCTGTCCCTGGGCCTGAGGTACCCCTGCTCTGGAGGAAGGATAGGCTTTTAAGGGGGAAATGTAAATAAAAGATAAAGAGTACTTACATATAAATTGAACCTAAATATATAGATATATTTGTAAAACTTCCTATTAAATTCATATATAACAACATTTTCTTTCTCTCTGCTCCTTCCTTCTGTTTAACACCAGGACTACTGTCCCATGTTAATCTCATTCTTATAATGCATCACTGTGCTCTAGAATTTGATTTATAATGCACATATTTATCATCAAACCACTAGCAAATGGGAGAGTTAATTAGCAGATCCATTTCTTTTATCACAGTTCACATCCCAGTGCCATCTAGGCAATATTTCAACTTGATATATTTAAATGATAATCAACTGTATAGCAGTCTATAAATGAAGGATGAGCAGGATCCTGCGCATCATAGATGAGCATAAAAACTAATCTTTGGGTGGCTTCTGGAGCTTGAAAGCAGCCCAGAGAAGGGTCAGAATTATGGTATGAGGTGCCATGCAAGGTACCTTAAAAATGCAGGTTGGGCTTTTCCAGCCCCTCTTGTAGATCTTTCCTGCATCAGGCAGCCTGCCAGCTACCTGGTAAGAACCTGGTGGGGCTGAAGCTGAACTTGTGCTGGGGAGTCGCCCCCCCCAACATGGATTGGATGCCACAACCCTACACAGGCCACAACTGGGAGAGGTGCATTGGCCCATTGGTGCCCCAGTGGACGGAATGATCCCTCCTGGACCCCTCTAATGGGGTACCCATGTGACTAAGGTTCCAGCCTAATGCCTAGTCGAGCTGGAAGATGGCAGCCTCCCTGGACCCTCCACAGCCACTTCATGCAGCAACGGCCGTTCTCCCAGAGTCCCAGGTGAGTGGATATTTCAGTCCAACTGCTCAGAAAACACTTGTGGAGAATTAAGTGATCCATTGTTTACCCGCCTTAAACTGTAATGGCTGTCATTGCAGAAAAAGCAACTTCTGAACTCTGGCAAGATTCATGTTCTCTGAGGAGGTGACAGTATCTGCCAATTTCATCCAATCCCACCCCCAAAGAAAAAGATTTTTAGACATTTCCTTTTAAAAGATAAAGCTTTAAAGTTGTCCGGCCCCAAAGCCCTTGGACCTATTTGCCTGTAATTTTTCACGCTTTATCTACCCTGTTTCTCATATTTTAAGACATACCCATAAAATAAGCCATAGCAGGATTTTTAAGCATTCAAGGAATATAAGCCATACCCCGAAAATAAGACATAGTGATAGGCGCAGCAGCAATGCCGGCCACGGCAGGAGGAGGAGGAAAAAAATAAGACATCCCTTGAAAATAAGCCATAGTGTGTTTTTTTGAGGAAAAAATAAATATAAGACATGTCTTATAATATGAGAAACACGGTAGTCTGTAGAGGCTACTATTACTTCACATTTCATCCACTTTTGTCAAAAAGGAAAAAAGGTGTAGCCTTCTTTTATTTCCCAATGGGGTGGGGGGAATGAAGCAGACTTGAACAGACATCAAGCCAAATCAGGCATCCTACAAAACACTTTGGGTGGAGGTGAGCAGTTTTCTGAAGTGCCAAATTAGGGTGCAAACAAACAAACAAACAAACAAAGCCTCCCAGGGCAGCTTAGAAAAGCAAGACATTTCCCCTGGTTATGCTATTGTTTGTTTTGCAGCTTTCCTGTTTCCAGGTTTCCTGGTGTAAAGTATAATTCTTCCTTATTTTACTCAAGAGTCAAACGAGCATGGCTAGCATGGAAGGAAACTCAATTAAAATGAATAGATGTATTTATTGTTGCCACCAGCAAACAGTCTGAAAGAGTTTGAAATCCTAATATAGGATTGCACAATGAAAATAACAAAATAGAACAGTATTATTTGATCAACCATTTCCAAAGTCACAATACCAAAATACCCCTCCTCTTTCAATAGCAGCAGCAGGAACTCCCAGATTAAGTCAGAGTGACACAATTCTCTCTTTTCCCCTGAAAGCAGTGTGGCAAAGAAGACAGCCAGAAGCCCCCCAAACAGAGAAACCTCGCTGGGTATGTGCAGCTTGAAGTGATTACTGCCTTCTATAATCAAAGGGCAGGGTTACAAAAGCTGTTAGGTGTGCTCCCAAAAAATTATTTCCCAACAATTTGCCGTTGAAAGCAATTGGCTCAGGAACTATCTTCTGCTTTATCTCGGAGAGTGCTAGAATCTAGTTTTACATTCCTCTGCTTCTAGGTTTGCTTATTTTCAATGTTTCTGTGCCAGGCTTTTCAGCCTTAT
Source organism: Zootoca vivipara (assembly GCF_965207765.1). NCBI lineage: Eukaryota > Metazoa > Chordata > Lepidosauria > Squamata > Lacertidae > Zootoca > Zootoca vivipara. The sequence continues at coordinate 3,345,024 of NC_142593.1, read as the reverse complement.
CTGCCTCTAAAGTCAGTTCATTTCATGGAAGAAAAGAACACAATTCACTAAACTCATTTTCTACTGGACAGCTGACGCTATCAGAAAAAGGCACCATCATCATCATCATCCTCAGAAAACCCAAGCACCAATGTAGAAACTGAGGTTGACATAACATCAAGAAAAGCATGTAAGCACAAAAACTTTTATACCCCAAAGAAAACATGGAAAACCCCCTGGGTTTTGCACTACCACATGAAGGTCTGCAAGATGTCTGGGGAGTGGGGATTAAAATTTAAACATTCACAAACATCAGGAGCTTTGGGTCTAAAGATCTTTACATGCAAAAATCATACAAGCTTTTTTTTCCTTTGGGGGACAAAAATTAAGGAGCATACTAATAATATTACAAAGCATGGCATTGTGTTGGCAGGCTCAGCCTTGAGGTACATGCATTCTTTCTCACGTCTGCAGTGTGCCTTCACACATTGCATGTTGTAACATCTGGTCGAATGCTTGCATGCTGGATGCAGAGCCTGGCCACCCCCCTGTGCATGAGGATATAAAAGGATATTGGCTTGGATAACTAGCATCGCTTATTCCCCATGTGCTGTGGAAGCTGACCCATTAGGCCAAATGGGTCTGTCCTCAGCCAGCTCCCACCTGCCTGCCTTCTTACTAGTGACATAGTTGTCTGGGGTTTGGCTCCGGCTCTCAGCTTCATCCTTCTTAGTCTCAGTGTTGCCATTATAGAACTCAGCAGGGGCAAAACCTGAATGAGTTGGCTTGCTCTTGGCTCGCCCTGCCTCTCTATTTTCCACCCTAGTGGTTCCAATGGGCCTCAGGCTTGTGTCATACGTGGATCACACTGGGCTGTCCATTCCAACAGAAACTACAGGAATCTGAAAACAGTAATGGAAGGATAAGGAATAGAAGAGCCCCAGGAGCTCGAAATCTGATTCTTTCCAAACTCTTTCACTACAGCTTAATCTTGCTCATTTTCAACTGTTTCTGTTTTTCTACTTTTTCCCTATGTGTTATTGTCACTGTGTAGAAGTCCCAAATGTCTTTTTGGCCAGAGCACTCAGAATAAGGAATTACCACCCACAGAGTCCCTAAAAAGACCATCTGGGTAACAACATCAAACATGAGCCAGGAGGTCTTCACAGCTGGCCTAGTGCACAAACCTTCTGCCACTTCATTGAACCTTTGCAGACTCTCCTCTGGTTCCTTTACATTAGTCACTTGTCTTTTTCTCACCCTGGAAATTCTTTAAGTCACTTGTCTTTATAAAGTTGTCTCTCCAGTAACCTTTGGAGTGGCATCTTATTTGTTGAAGTGGAGAGGTGCACATGGAAGCCTTACTCCTGACTTATCACCATCCGTTTTGGCTGTGGATGGAGTCTCATCTTAGCAAAAACCATTAAACAGCTCAGAATGTGGTTGGGCAATCTGTGCCTGCACTAGTACACCTCTATTAAAAACCCTATAATTTTTGCTCCGTTCCTTGTTTTCCCCATGTTGTAACTGCTGATGAGGGTGGGGGAGCATTTTTGGAAGGGGGTTAACCCTTTCTTCCCCAGATACATTGCTCCAGAAAATGCCCCCCCCAAATTAGGCTTGAAAAATGGTTTTCAATGGTTTTTTTCTTTTATTTCTGCAGGGAGGGTGGGTGAGGGTTAGGATGAGGCTAGTGATGGGGCTGGTGCTGTGGCTGCCAATGCTTTTTTTCCTCTCTCTAGAAAAATAGGTGCTGGTATTCACCATGAAGTTGTTATAGTAAGTGCCATACTTTTTAACAACAAAAAGGGTGCTGGTACTGCGTACCCTTTAGCACCTCCTGAAAAAAAGCCCTGGTGGCTGCAATGGGCTTATTCAACACTATTTATTCAACAATCACTCTGTTTTGCTTTCACAGAGGTTAGACTGCTACAGTCCCCATTCCACAAATAAAGCATATTTTCACTATCAAGCTGTCATTGCCTCCTAAAAGAGGAAGAAAAGCACTCTCACCCTGTGTATGAGCTCTTGGCTTGATTTTCTGTGCACTTCCCAATTGTTTTGCCTTGAAGAGCACTCGCAAGGAACAGCACTGAAAAGATGGCCATTCTGACTATGTCCATAGAATTTCAACATACTCTCATTACATTGCATAGAACTACTAAATTTCAGCTGCCATCTGGTATCAGGCCATAGCTTTTATATACTTTGCATGAGTGTTCTACTTGGCAGAAGTAACAGGCACATAATTCAATCATTTTTCATGAGATCACCAGTTTGGAAAATGATCCAGGTTAACTGTATACTATTGTCCTTATTTTGGGATGGCTCCACAGGGCTCTCTGTAAACTGAACAGTGTAGCTTAGACAGACACCTATGGGCAGGTAACCATGTCACAAAACTATTCTTACTCTATAATTGATATCTTGTGGGCTTGCATGAGACAAGGATACTGAACTGCATCATTATCCTTTTTCAGTTTCTTCATTGATAAAAAAACTGGTGTACTTTATAGGCCTTTGGGAGCAGATACACACAGCTGCTGTCATTTGCCTAGACATACTTTGCATTGATGTGAATTTCTAAACTAGGAATGTCAGCTCAGCATTGCTCAAAATATTTAGTCATGGGGCAGGGGGCTAACAACCCACATACATCATTAGCCTCAATGCCAGTGGTGGTTGGTAGCTATTGGCCATGACTTCATTTCAGCTGCAGCCTCATTTTGTGTGTGTGCATCCTATTCAACCTAAGAAGAGCAACTGCTGGATCAGACCCATGGGCCATGTAGTCCAACATGCTATTCTCACAGTGACCAACTGAGTTTCTTGCCACTGAGTTTCTTGCATACTACTTAGAAAGAATTGTAATTCAGCGGTATATAATTTGTTAAAACAAACAAACAAACAATTGGAAGTAAGAATCCTGATCTACCTCCTGCCTGCCTACCCCCAGTGTCAATTGCAGATCTGTTTTCCAAAAATGATATATTAATTGTTATTAAACTAAATGGTGACAGAGTCTGTCCTGGGTTTACAGGCAGTGTTGGGCTTTGACTACAGGAGGAATCAAGGAATGAGATTCACAGGGAGACAGTTCAGTGGGTTGACCCAGTGTCACCAGAGTTCAAGCTGGGGTCAATAGCCAGGAGGTATGTCCAAGGGGTTGGGGGTTGGGAATGTGAAGCAAGTCTTGGCAGACAGGTAAACAGAGAAGAATAGCTGTTGAGGGACAAGCCAGCAAGGCTGAGTTGGAGAGAAGCAGCAGAAATCTGCTTTGGGACAAAGTTGATGCTATGACAGCATCTAATGGCGGGGCAGTGGCCACTTAAATCGCAGCCTAGGTAGCAGGAATGAAATGCTGGATCCCCACCTGTACATTTTGCAATGAAATCTTTAATATGGATGGTGTTATCTTGGTTCTTATACCTATACCAGAAAAAAGCACCTAGAAAGAGGCAGTTGGGGATGGGGGCACATGGTTCAGACCCCCCCCCTCCAGGGTGCTAATGTTGACCTCTAAATCACCCCAGGGGTGTAGCATGGGGGGGATGGACCAGTCGGTCCATGGCCCCAGACATGATTTTTTTTTTAGTGGGCACAAAGCAGGCACCCCACACATAACCCAGCATGGCCTGGCCCAGCCTAACCCGGCACTCCTCTTCCGGCATCGGAAGAACTGATGCTCATGGAGAGGAGCACTGGGCTGGACCACACTAGGGCAGCCAGTGTGGGATTGCCTGGTTTGCACCAGCCAAGTTCCGCATCAGCTGTCTGGGCTCTCCTCTGCGCAGGTGGGAGGTGGAACAACACAGCTCTGCTTGGCTCCAGGGTGGGTGGGTTTCTCCCGTGGTGTTGGTGTCGAGGGCTGGGGTGTCGTGGTAGGATCCTTCACCCTCCGTGGTCTGTGCCCTGCCCCCACATGCATACCCCACCCAGCATGCATGCTTGACCCCCAGTTTGTGCATGTGGGCATACCACCACTTTATTTAAAATCAAAGGCAACTCTGACACACACCGATCTGCCACGATCAAATGTAGTTTGCCTCTGTGTTCACTGTGGAGAATCTTAGGCCCAGCGAGTAAGATTCAGTCTTCCTGTCTGGCCCTAGAGACTCTTGCTAAGACTCTTCATTTCCCAGAACATCTGCCTCTCCTCACACCATGCCTCTCCTTGGCCCTCCTCCTTGAGCACTGTTGACTGGCTGAAGTGTGTCATGGAACTGGAATAATGTCTCTTGCTTGTCTGGATGGAGAGAGTGGTGTGTGCGTTTAAGCATCTTTGATTTTTGCATGACTGGAATGTAAGCTACTATATAAGGAAAGAGGCACTTAGATTACTCCACCTACCATTGGCACTTGCCCGTTGGAAATGTTTGTTGTTGTTGTTTAGTCGTTTAGTCGTGTCCGACTCTTCGTGACCCCATGGACCAGAGCACACCAGGCACTCCTGTCTTCCACTGCCTCCCACAGTTTGGTCAGACTCATGTTCGTAGCTTTGAGAACACTGTCCAACCATCTCATCCTCTGTCGTCCCCTTCTCCTTGTGCCCTCCATCTTTCCCAACATCAGGGTCTTTTCCAGGGAGTCTTCTCTTCTCATGAGGTGGCCAAAGTATTAGAGCCTCCGCATCAGGATCTGTCCTTCCAGTGAGCACTCAGGCTGATTTCCTTCAGAATGGATAGGTTTGATCTTCTTTCAGTCCATGGGACTCTCAAGAGTCTCCTCCAGCACCAGAATTCAAAAGCATCAATTCTTCGGCGTTCAGCCTTCTTTATGGTCCAGCTCTCACTTCCATACATCACTACTGGGAAAACCATAGCTTTAACTATACGGACCTTTGTCGGAAAGGTGATGTATTTGCTTTTTAAGATGCTGTCTAGGTTTGTCATTGCTTTTCTCCCAAGAAGCAGGCGTCTTTTAATTTCGTGACTGCTTTCACCATCTGCAGTGATCATGGAACCCAAGAAAGTAAAATCTCTCACTGCCTCCATTGCTTCCCCTTCTATTTGCCAGGAGGTGATGGGACCAGTGGCCATGATCTTGGTTTTTTTTATGTCAACCTTCAGACCATATTTTGCGCTCTCCTCTTTCACCCTCATTAAAAGGTTCTTTAATGTCACTTTCTGACATCAAGGTTGTGTCATCAGCATATCTGAGGTTGTTGATATTTCTTCCAGCGATCTTAATTCCGGCTTGGGAGTCATCCAGTCCAGCCTTTCTCATGATGAATTCTGCATATAACTTAAATAAGCAGGGAGACAATATACAGCCTTGTCGTACTCCTTTCCCAATTTTGAACCAATCAGTTATTCCGTATCCAGGTGGAAATGTTCCCCTCCACCAAAGCTAGAAAAGATTCACTACCTGTGCTCTATGTTGACTACTGTTCAGGCAAGCTCATAAAACTGCTCCATAACCATAGAGATGAACCAACCATTTTTTCTTATAAAAGAATTGAGTCCCTTCTCCTGAAAGCCATGCCTTAACTTGGCTCAACAGGGAGGAGATCCTGACTGAGTTGCAGAACACCTGGTCCTGATACAGAAAGAGAAAGGAGGCTTTGCTATATTTCTAAAATTAATATGATTATCAGTAGATTGATCTTTAAAACCGGGCTGAGAAACCAGCAACCCTCCTGCTGTTGGTGGAGCTCCTCCCGTCATTCATGACATTTGGTCATGTTGGGTTTTGCTGTTGGGAGCTGGAAAGCCACAGGTTCCACATCCCTCCCATAAGAGAACATAATTCTGATATTTTAAAATACAAAGCCAATTCAGTATTTCGAAAATACACTCAAATGTCTATTAGGGCCATGCACTTTGTCTCATCCTCTCAATAATTTCCCCATTGTATACCCCGTCTCCTTTAACTTTGCAGCATTTTCTTCCACTGCTATTTTCTCATACAACGAAAACAGATTTTACTTATGACATCCTGGTAACAAAAGCATCCAATGATGAGAATACTAGCATAGCAGCTGTAGTGAAGAAACTGCAGGGAAGTCTGATTCAGAGGAGTGAAAGTGAATTGTTCATGGTGCACATACTCATCCCGTTTAATTTAAAGCACGTGTTTGCTGGATAAGCATGCTCAGTATCACACAATAGGCTCCTAAGCTGCCTAAAGGCCATTGCTTGCTTTGATCTGGGTTATTGTTCTTTTGCCAGACAGATGTACTGTGAGAAGCCAACTTTAGAAGCAACGACTTTGGAATCTGCACAGCGCATTTATTATGTCTCAGACAGGAGATATGCAAACGTGCTTTGTATTAGGTAAAAAAAAAAACGAGCAAAGCCAGGTGCAGGAATGGCTAGACAACAGCAAGTCTTTCTGCATCACATAATGCCATTTGAAAACACTTTCATATTCAGACGAAAGTCATGATGATAAGTTATCACTGCAGCTGGCAAATCCCCCTTTCCTAGGTTCGCAATTCTTGCTTTCTTTCTTGACTTGAGGAACACTCATTTTAATCAGACACAGTAAACTCCAGGCTGCCCTTTCTTCCATTAGCATGTCTTGATGCTGAGGGTTACACATATCATTGGAACGGTTCTTTTGCTTAGATCTCCACACAATGCCATTTTTTTGACATGACTTGTTTTTTGTGTGGCTTACGTGAAGTAAATATAAATACCAAGACAACCTTACTATAGAATCATAGAATTGTTGGAAGGGAACCTGAGGGTCATCTCTGCAATGCAGGAATCTCAACTGAAAGCATCCAGGACAAGTGGCCACCCAGCCTCTGCTTTAGAATCTCTATTCTTTCTTGAGGCCCTGAGGATCATGCCGTCTGACCCCCTGCAATGCAGGAATATGGAATTGAACCTGTGACCTTGGCGTTATCAGCACCAGCTCTAACCAACTGAGCTATGCATAATTGTCTGCTTTTGTGTCTTCAATATTTCACCTTTAAGAAATTCCCATCCTTCATAAGCCAACCCAATAAAAAAACTAATCTAAACAGAAACAGAAAAAGGAAGAGGAAGAGGAAGAAGAAGAATGCAAAGCCCTCTCTCCCAGGTAGATCTTAACCCTCGCCTCACACAGAAAGAGGTGGACCCAGCCTGAGAAATCTCCCCTCCCTGTTTCTCTCACACACAGTCCCTTACCAGCCTTTCATCACCTTCATCTGCATACAATCCCTTCATTAACCCAGAGTCGAGGACATCAAAAACACAAAATAGAAGCAAGAGCAAAGCAAAGCAAAGAAGGGAAAGAAAAAGTAGCAGTAAGACAGAAATAATAAAGAAATGAAAAGAGGGGAAATATAAGGAAATAAAAAGAGATAAAAAGGGTTTCCAATTCTCCATCTGTCAGTTGTGTATATGAAAATTATTCAAAATATTCAAAGTGTCCACTGCAAGATTTCTACTTCTGCTAGGTGATGTTTTTCCAGTCTTTAGATCCAGACATCTCAAGTTCATTCATTTTCCCTTCCACACAAAATAATCTAAAAAAGGTTCTCCAATTACTATAATTGATAAATGTCAGCAATAGTCTTCCTCTAGTGCAACACAACTTTACCTCCAATACTGAGAAAAAATAAATCCTTTATCTTTATTTCCACAGGAGTCTCTTCACTGCGGTCATATATTAAAACAGTAACCCATGGTTATTTACTTACTGTATATTCATTAATTTACACCCAGTTCTGTATCTTCCAATCCCATTTCCTGTAGGCTGTGGTTTTCCATCCTAATTTAGAAAAGAAAAAACTTTCATTTCCTCATCTTCCATTCCCCCCCCCCCCCGCCCAAGAGTGTTGCTAGAGGCTTGGTAGCATTTTCTTTTAAATTCACTCTGAACTGTACATAAAGTCCTTTCTAGCTCTGCCAGCTCAGGATATTTCTTAATCTCGCTGTCCATGGTTTCATTCCACTCCTCCAACACCATAATTCCACTATTTGGCTGTTTCATGGTCCTCTCCATTTCCTGCTTCCAACTTAACCATTCTTATCTCCTTCTTCTGGCAGTCCCCCATCAATGTTTTCCAAAGGCTCTGTGTCTTCTTTAGCTTCAGCTTTGTCTGGTACATATTTATCCACCATTTTATACATATCTGCTCTGATGTCAGAGACATGGCCTGCAGAGGGAAGGAAGAGGCAGAGGAAAACAGGAACTTGGTTCATTCATACCACGAAAGTGAGATAAGCCCTTCTCGCTCTGGATTGCTGCCTGTAAGTTTTCGCAGCAACACAGAGATGAAGGAGCAGGATGCAGGTGGTAGGAGGGGTTTGGATTCAACTCCAGAGGAGGAGGAATTGGCTGCACCTGAGTCTCCAAGAAGTAGGAGGCGGAGCAAGCGATTAGAACAAAGGAAGACCATCAGGAAGCAGGGGCGGGCTTGTCGTATATCTGGCTTTGAAAGGGGCCGGAAGCCAATTGAGTCAACTGACTCCGATAGTGAAGTATGAGTTGTGGGAAGCCTGGATTGCTGAAAGTCTGTTGTGAATAATAAATCTCAACTAGTTGAACTGCCAGCATGTCGTGTCTTCTGTGGGAGAAGTGCTAAACCTGACATCTGAGCTCTTTCAGTTGCTCATCCAATAGTTGTTGCATGATACCAATGGTCAGTGAGGTGTCCAACAGTATTTTTGCCATACCAAGTGCTTTCAAGATCTGACAGTCTTTGCTTATCAAAGTACGATCCTTGCGTTTGTTTTTCACAGTGACATAGTGATGTAGTTTCACTTTGCAATCAGCACATTCACCAATGAGGCAGAGGATTTAAAATAAAATAAAATAAAGATTTCTCATAGTTGGAACACCTCTTAGCTGTTTAGAATCTTTATTAGGTACAGTTAAAACATGCTTTTTGTTTTGTTTTCAGCCTTTTAGTTGCCATCTATTCTTAAGCCAGCAGTCGGGTAGCCTTTCAGATGCACATTTCAATTGACAGATAACCACAGTCTCACAAGTAATTGAAGAAAGGGAGGTTTAGCTGACCCTTAGGATTATTATATGGTGTTCAGGCAAGATTGAGGTTCTTCTTCTGGTCTTGATCACCCACTCCCCCCCAAAAAAATCTGAGTCCCTTAAAAGTTTCTCAGTCCCTTGGCATGGCAAGCAATCTTTTCAGAGCATTGGAAGTTAATCCCTTTTATCTCTATTTTCCCAGATAATGCAATAACCAAGGTTTATGGCTTTACTACCATTAATCACTACATAATCATCTTTGTCGACGGAGTGTCCACAGAAGACAACTAGTCCATCATGACTCCTCCCTAGAAGTATTTCTGACCATGGGACTTCACCCAGTAGTTCCTTCAGCTTTTTGAAATCAGACTTCTTAAAGTCCAAGTGCATATCCAACTATAGTCAGCTTTTCCTTCCCTCTATATAATGAAACTCAAGAGGATTTGATCACTTCCTCTCAAAGTTCCCTCTACTTTACTTCATCAATCAGTTCCTCCCTGTTGGTGAGGACTGTGGGAATGTTCAGGGATGCAAGAGAGGTTATATTGTTTGATTATATCCTTTCCAACTTGTGTTACCAAGTTCTACAATTTAGCAGAATAACATTCCCCTTTTTAAACTTGCACAGCGGATGTGTTTGCTCAGGCTCGCTAAAGCCTCTAAAATAAGTTACCTGGTTATTTTACCTTATTCCCTCACAAAAGATAAGACATGACGACACAGTCTTCTATAAAAGTATAAAAAGAGTTTGCTCACACATTCTGTTCACAAATGGATCCCAGAAGGCAGACTTAAGTTAGAAAAGTAATATAGACCTGGAAACTATCCCATAAGGAGACAGCTCCTTTGTCCTCTCTTAGCTGGAAGCCGAGAGAGCATCTTAGGCTAAGCAGATGTTGCTTCTTTGACGAATGTGGTCAGAGAGAGAGAGATGGCTGACCAGTCCTGCTCTTTTGTTACCTGGGCATGTGAGGTCACACCCACCTCTAGTCACATGCAGAGGAAGTCTGTCCCAGCCCAGGAGAAACAGGAAGTTCCAACTGGCTGGTCCAGACATCCCCTTTTATGTCCACTCTAGGGGTATTGTACTTGACTGCTCTTGTGTTTCACATCCCACAAGGACCAGGTCCAAGAGAGATGACCCCCACCTGTTGCTTCATATATTTTATAGGAAATGAAATTGTCAGTGAGGCAATAGAGGAATTTGTTGGACCTTACATTCTTACACACACTCACACACTCCAACAATGGTGTTACCTGCATGAAGGAGAAACATGCATATGAAGTCTTGAAGGGTGCATTTAGCCTTGCCCCATCACCCTAAGGCTTATTGCCACAGGAGGCCTTCTGAAACAGGGAAACTATGATATGAAGGCCCTGCAACCCATTCCACTGACTCTTCCAATGAACACTAATGTGATGTAGTCATGTAGGAAGCTGACCTGCACAATTATGAGGTGACTCAAAAGGTGATCAAACTGGCATCCAGGAACCTTCTATAAGCCAGTCAAGGATGAATACAGGGTATAAAAGGGGGAAACTATACATGTGACGCGGTTAAACCACAGAGCCTAGGGCTTGCCAATCAGAAGGTCGCAGTTCGAATCCCCCCAATGGGGTAAGCTCCCGTTGCTCGGTCCCAGCTCCTGCCAACCTAGCAGTTCGAAAGCACGTCAAAGCGCAAGTAGGTAAATAGGTGGGAAGGTAAACAGCATTTCCATGCACTGCTCTGGTTCGCCAGAAGCAGCTTAGTCATGCTGGCCACATGACCTGGAAGCTCCCTCGGCCAATAAAACGAGATGACTGCCGCAACCCCAGAGTCATCCGCGACTGGACCTAATGGTCAGGGATCCCTTTACCTTTATACATGTGAAATGAGTTATAATTGTAACTGTTAGGTTTAAGCAACTATTCTGACTTCTACCACTTCTGTAAGTGAATTCCTATTCCTGTGCCACATAGCTGTTTAGAAGTGAAGTGGGACTAGTTACCCAAAGGTCCCTACTTCACTCACACAAAAATTATGTTCCTGTTCTGTATTTCTCTGCTTTCCTTTCAGCCTTCTTTTACACAGAGCCACCCACCACAAATCAGTACCAGCTTTTGAGATCCTGTAACATAATACCATACTCACAAACCCTTATGCAATTATTCTGTACATGATAGGTTTAGAAAAATAAGCAAGTTTGAAGAAACATAATTTTGAAAATAACAGGTGTCTTAATGGCAAGAAGGGTGGTCTTTAATGTTTTATAGCAAGCCTGCATTCTCCCTTCTGTACCAGGAAGGGAGCAGTAAGACAGTGTCTGCCTGAGCCCAAATGCTTCCACTCTTTGATCTCAGAAGTTCTATTTTTCTTTTTCTTCACAAGATAAAAGTGGAACCATTTGATTAAAGATGCACTGACTGTGTTTTGTTATGCTGGGATTCAGGGCATACTAAGACACTTTAAATACAATATTTCATTTAACAGCATGACCGGGATGAGTGAATATTTATTGAGCTTTTTTTCTCTTCGCCTTGAGGTTTCCTTTGTAAGCTCTCAGATTTTTTTTCATTGATATAAATTTCTTATTTACCATATCAGAGCAGGTAATAGCCATGGTTGCTGATCTCTACTGAACAGGTGTTATGATATGGCGCTCTGTTTGTTACTTTTATTGTAGACAGCAAAAGAACATCTGCAACAGCTTGCATAACTAAAGATACATAATCTGTGGCATAATTTATAAATACCAAATATAAATATAATTATAATTATAAATAAATAGAAATAGTTGAAAACAGCTGGAGTTATGTTTTTTCCTTGATACACTCTGGCACACTAGTCCTAAATGCATTTGTGTGGCATTAAGTCTTGCACCCAGGCTTACTTGCATCTTCTGAATAAAGGGATCAGGGCGGGACAGCAGCTTCAAACTATAGTTGCTGCTTTTGAGCATCCTCAGATGCTTTCAGGATGCTCAGGGTACCCCAATATGACAAATAAAGAGTTTCCTGACACTCCACTTCTCCCTCATGTGGCAAACATACTTCTCAGCAGGCAGTGTATAGCGTACTGCCCTGCTGCTGAACCATAGTGACCTCTAAATCTTTCAACCATTGTTTTGGGGTTGGTTTTTTTTACTTGCTGGTTGACTGTGGAGCAGCTCCCTGCTGATCCTTTAGTGCTGGGTCATAGCAGAGGTTCTGTGCAACATCTTTTTTTGTCTCCCAGAAAATTTATGTCAGGCTGGATTCTATAACATTGTGTCCATCTACTTTTGTGGACCTCTAGTTGTTTGACATGGGCTGTTAAGGAGTCTTCTGGTGGAACAACTTCATTTGCACATTAGAATTACTTAGAACACAAGATGAGTGACCATCTGCTCAGAAGTAATAAGGCTGTATTTCTCTTTAGCTCATTCTACTGCAGTAGGAAGGCTGAAGCCGTGATCAATTAATTAGTGTGATTAATCAATTCACTCAGTTACAGGTTAGAACTGTGGGTTTTAATTGCTGTTCCCTGCTGTGAAAGGATATTCTCTGTGGATGCATTTATTGTGACTTGCAGACCTCCTTAGTCAGTAAAAGAGGGTGTGACTTGATTTGTTTCTCAAACAATAAATTGTTCATTTGTGGTGTTTACGTACAAGGCACTTCTTAAAACATTACCCACTCCAGCATGTAAAAATAACACAGCAAAGCAGTTAAATTAAAATATTTAATTGGTTTGGCCTCCCCACTGACTCCTTTTAGAAGGGCAATTAGAAGTCATTCTGATTCCCGCAATGTGTGCAAATGAGGGTGTTGCAGAAAATAGAAATATATAGACTGTCTGAAAGGCTTGGGGCCCTCCAGAGCAGAGTTGGAAGTTGTGCGGAGAAAGGAGAGGGAGGGATTATGCCCCAGCTTTAGATACAACCTATTATATGATGAAATAGTTCCTGCTTTCTGTCTCACTTCCGCCTGGACTGGGAGAGCACAGCCCTGCTGTCTTCAGCTAGTGGCTGAAGGTGGCTCATTAATTGTGCCTAGAATATTTTTATATGTTTAGGGGAAATTGTATGGTCTGAAAGCACATGGAGGTACCACCTTGGTGAAACTGGTCTGCATGGGAGTGCCTGCATGGGAGACCACTTGTGGCCTAGGGTTCCATGAAGAAAGGTGGGATATTATTAATACATGGGAATAAAGAAATAAAACACTTAGGACTATTTTATGGTACCTGTCTAATCACAGTTCCCTGTTTTTGTGAGCTTCTTTGGACAAGCTGCATATAAATTGTGGATGAGTTTCAGTTAATTTTATTGGCTGATGATGCATTTTGTATATGCACAGCATGGCAAAAATGGCTGTGTCCATTTTATGACAGTCTCTTTTCCTGTCATAAAATGGACACAGCCAATTTTGCCATGCTGTGTGCACTGCATAGGGCCACGGGCAAGATAGAAGATTAATGGGGTGCTGAGGTGAAACATGATGGAAGAGTCTTCAGAGTGATATGCTAAGGGAGAAAGGTCTCAGAGAGATGCCAGCTAACACAGCAAGAAGAGCCCTACTGGGTCAGGCCAAAGGCCCATCTAGCCCAAATTTCACAGTGACCAGCCAGATGCCTATGGAGAGCCTGCAAGCAGGACCTGTGTGCAATTTGTGATTCCCACAACTGTTATTCAGAGGCATATTCCAATACTAGTAATAATGTCCCTAGATTGCTCCTACCCCTTTTATGTGGAGTTGCCTTAACAAGTAGTCCAGAAAGATCAGTTGTCATATACTAATGACTACTGGATTGGAATGTTAACAGGGTCTAGGAGGCCATATGAACACATTCTGCCCATGCTTTGTCATCTCCCCAAGTTCCCAGTCTTTGTCCAGACCCAATTAAAAGTTCTAGTTTGAACTTTAAAATGCTTCATGGCTTAGGACCTTGCTGACTGAAGAATTGCCTCCTTCCACATGTTCCTACCCAACCACTAAGGTTGCTATCTCTGGGAGCTTTCTCTGAATGCTGCCACCAAGTGTTGTGTGGCAGGTGGCAACAAGCGAAAAGGACTTCACAATACTGGCTCACCAGTTGTGGAATGTCACCTGGTACCTAAATGTCATTTCAGTATAAGAGGCACAAAAAACGGGACTGTCAGGAGCCATGGTGTGGAGCCACGCCCTTACCCTGGACACTGATTCTCAGCCAGAGAAGCAAGCATAGTACGGTAGTTACAGACTTCAGAACACGCCTTAGTGGCATTGGAAGATACAGGGTACATGATTCCTGCTGCTCACCAGAGAAGGAAGAGATGTGTGGTGGCAGGTTATTCTTGACGGAAGGGACAGAGACAGCAGTGTGTGGAGGAATAACTTGTGGTTTCAGTTTTCTCTACATGAATGCACAGAGTATGGGAAACAAGCAAGAAACACTGAACGATGGTGAATTTGACTTCATAGGTGTTACTGTAACCTGGTGGGATAAGACTCTTGACTGAGTGATACAACCTGTTCAAAAGGAATAGGTTTATATGTAATAGCATTATATGTAAAGAATGTCTACACTTGTGAAAAGATTCATGGTAAGAACCATTCCAGAGTGGAACAGTCTCCCTCAGGTGGTGGTGGGAGAGTGAAAACCCAGAGATTGGATGGCCATCTGTCATTACAGGTATATGATCTAGCTGAGATTCCTGCATTACAGAGTGTTGGACTAGATGACACTCGGGTCTCTTCCAACTCTGCAATTTTATGACCCTATGGCACTTACAGTATCTAGCTGTCCTGGGAATGGGAAAGCATTAAATGGATAATGTTCTCAGCAGCATATGCTAATAAATTAAATGTAACTGAGGTCAATATAATAAACATTTCCCTTGGTTAATGGTTAATTTATTATTATAGTAGAGCCAAATTAGTTTTCTTAGAGTGCCTTTCAGACTCAAGGTGTGTCAAAAAGCTTTCAATAGCAATGAGCTAGCTATCAGTGTGAATATGTCATTCATAAATGGCAGGTGTGGGGAGTCTTTGGCCAACCAACTGTTGTTGGACTCCAACACCCATTAGGCCCAGCCAGCATGGCTCATGATCAGGGTGATGAGAGCTCAAATCTTAACTATATCTGGAGGACCTCAGTTTCTCCAGTCCTGATGTAAGACAATGAGTATCATGTTGCTCTCAACAGTGGCTCAAATATTCAGGGGGCTCGCATCTCCCACTGCCTCCGATTGAGCGCTTAGCAGGGGTGGGAGGCATGGAGGATGATTTTCACCCTCCATGTTCCCCACCACAATCGTCAGAGTGCCTTCCGGGAAGGTGCTCTGGTGATCCTCAAAGGGACGCGTCCTGACAGCCCTGGCTGGACTGGGGCAGGGGCATTGCACATGTAATGTCATGCATGTGCAATGCCCCCCCCAATGTTGGGCTCAAATCAGTGTGCCTGCCAGGTGCTAATAGTTGGTGGGCAACAAGACCCCTCCTTTTCCTTCTTATAGTGAGAGAATGGGGGAAGTTCTTCACATCTGTGGGTATCAGAAAAGTTACAACAGAGCCAGGGCCGTCTTAAGCATACCTGGTGCCGTGGTGCGATGGATCCCTCCGGCGCCCCCACCCCGTTTTCCATCGGGGAGCCCTGCACAACCCAGCCTGGCCGTAGGGCCGGCCCTGGGCCAGGGGGTGCTGCCCGCCCCGTTGCGACGCCCCTGCGCGCGGCGGAGGCGACACCAGAGAGCGGCCTGAAGCTACTGAACAGCTGAGAGGCGCTCCTGGGGTGGCCTCCGCTGCGCCTCTCAGTGGGTGCAGCAGGCGCAGCGGCGCCCCTGGTGGCCTGGCGCCCTGGCGCCCCGCGCCACCAGACCCAGGCCTAGAGATGGCCCTGAACAGAGCTGTGATTGGCTAAGGCTTCATAAGAGACATAATAAATGCAAGGGGGGATGAAGTTTTCATGCAGTCATGCAAAGGTCTTCACAAAGAGTCCTTGTGTGTACAGTTGTTTGCACAGTGGCCCCTCTCTGCATGAATGGGAACCCTGCTTTTCCAAGGTTCCTGATTTCATGAAGTGAGAGCCCTTCTCATATACAGTCCTGCACACAGAGGCTCTTTTTCAGCCCTTTAAAAACAAAAATACCAGCAGGCAGTAAATAAATGGTGTGGATTAGGGACCGAGCTTGCTGTTGCAGTCTCTCCCACACATATTCATTGCACACTTACAGAACATCTGAAAGGGATGGGCTTACTATGAGAATGCCTGGTGGCAAGCCCAAATATCAGATTTGCAGGCAGGGGGCTATGTGAGGCATTGTTTGGCAGCTAGTTGTTTAATTGTAGATCCAGAGAGGAATGCAATGTCCTATTCCTCTGATTGGACTAGATTATCCTTGGGGGTCCCTTCCAACTCCACAATTCTTTGATTGTTCTGCCAGTTCAAGTATTTCAACTTGCCAGAAGAAATGACCCCCCTCTCCTTGCACACTGTTCTCCCAACATCCCCTGGAGCCAATTGTGTGTGTGGGGGGGAGAGATGCAGAGGAGGAGAGGGGGAAGCCCTCTTGCACAAGCAGATATCCTTGTACAGGGCTTCCATTGATGGGACTCATTAGATGACTCCTGCCCATAGTAAATTCTATATATGCGCTGCAATTGTGCTCCACTCCCTGCTTGACTATTTGTTAAGCTGAGTGTAGAACAGCTCATAATACCCATAATTTATTAAAGTAAGTTCCTTTGGACTATAAGATATACATTTCTCATTTGGCTAAGAAACATGAAACTGCTTTCCATTTAATGGGGGTGTGTGGCTGGGGGAATAACTCTGATGGCTTATGGCTCCCCCCAAATGCATTGCTGGGCATGGCTTTCAAGCACATTGTGTTTAGACTCTGTGCCCAGCTTTCACAATCCATAAAGTTGAGTCTAAACCTGTATGTAAGCTAGTAAAAAAATAATCTAATGGTATTAAAATGTTAATGATGCTATCATATCTGTTTACAACAGAATCTAAACTCACTGAGATGAAAAGGATGCCTTGGAAGAGCACAAAGAATAAAGGAATTGAGAGTATTTCAAATTCTGAGGAAGTGTTTTGATATTGATTTGCATTTAAATGAGTTTTAGGAGGGAAACATAAGAAGGGCTCAAACAAGAGACATTTCAGCCAGTGGATTATCCAGGATGGGATTTAAGTGGACAATATATGAGTATGCAACTGAGGATTTTCTGGAAGAAAGTTTGGTGGAAGAAAATGCCATTGATAGAATAGATTGTTTTGTCTTCCTAGCAAAAAGCATTGCTTTATGTCCCAGAAGCCTTCTTGTGTATGTTAAATATTTGCCTCTCATATCTTTGGGTTCTGTTTTTGTTTTATTTTTCATCTTAGCCTGTCACATGGGAGTCCTGAGCAATCTTCTCTTTTCGGGTTCCCTTTCCTGTGGAATAGTGGCTGTATGCCAAGACCCTTCTAACTCCTGGATCCAGTAAGTGTTAAACTATAACTAGCTTCCTAGTAAAGTGATCAACTGAGTGATGAGCCATTAAGGGGAACAAAGGCAGGGTCAACCAGGGGTCAGCAAACTTTTTTAGCAGGGGGCTGGTCCATTGCTCCTCAGATCTTGTGGGGGGCTGGACTATATTTGGGGGGGGTGATGCAAGAGCACCACGAGCCCCGGTGACTGCTTACCTGTGTCTTGTGAGCGGCAGGGGGTGGCGGTGGCGGAGGGACGATGAGCAGCACACGAAAGGGATCCGGAGAGGGGCTGCTTAAAATGGCAGCCGCTTGAGCGCTGCTGCTGGCACCAAGCCCAGCCCCCTTCGTCCTCTTGGGAGGGTGGTGAGAAGCCAGGAGGAGGGAGGGAGGAGGTGCCGGCGCCGTATGAGGGAGAGGGAGGGAGAGGGAAAGAATGTGCATGCTAGCGATCCATGCGGCGATTCCCGGACCGTCCACGGGACGGATCCAGAAGCCAATTGGGCCTGATCTGGCCCGCGGGCCTTAATTTGCCTACCCATGAACTAGACTTTCTGACTCAGTTTGGCACCCCCACCCCATGCACATTTGCATACACACACCTGTGCACACGTCAACAGATTTGTTTTTAAAGGGCATAATAATAATAATAATAATAATAATAATAATAATAATAATAATAATACAGTGGTACCTCTGTTTAAGAACAGCCCTGTTTACAAACTATTCAGTTAGCGAACTCCACAAAACTGGAGGTAGATAGTGTCCCAGTTTGCGAACTTTACCACTGTCTAAGAACAGAATCCGATCGGTGGAAGGGCACTGTCAGCGGGAGGCCTCATTAGGGAAAGCATGCCTCGGTTTAAGAATGGTGTCGGTTAAAGAACGGACTTCCGGAACTGATTAAGTTCGTAAAACAAGGTATCGCTGTGACAACAATAACAATAACAACAAATTACTTATACCCCACACATCTGGCTGGGTCTCCCCAGCCACTCTGGGCGGCTTCCAACAGAATATTAAAAATACAATAAAGCATTAAACATTAAAAACTTCCCTGAACAGGGCTGCCTTGAGCATCTTCTAAAAGTCAGATAGTTGTTTATTTCCTTGATGGGAGGGTGTTCCACAGGGCTGGTGCCACTACCGAGAAGGCGCTCTGCCTGGTTCCCTGTAACCTAACTTCGCACAGTGAGGGAGCCCCCAGAAGGCCCTCAGAGCTGGATTTCAGTGCCCGGGCATAATGAGGGAAGATTTGAGATTGGGGAATAGTTGGCCATATTGGCTGGGTCCAAAGAAGTTTTTTTAAGAAGCAGTTTAATGACCGCCTCTTTCAGCAGGTCTGGGAAGGCTCCCTCACAGATGGAAGCATTCACCACCCCGCAGAGCCCAGCCTTTCCTGGCTCGCTTTTGTGAGCCAGGGTGGGCAAGGATCAAGGAAACAGGTGGTTGGTTTCACTCATCCAAGTGGTCTGTCCACATCCTTGGAGGTAACAGATTGGAATTGATCCCATGCAACTTGACAGGACTCTCCTACCCTGGCCCTGCTCTCAGGGTGGAGTCTACCTCTTTTCAAATCTGAGCAACTTTATCTGCAAAAAAAACTTTGCAAAATTATTGCAGGAGATCTTGGGGTCCTTACCAGGCTCCAATGGCGAATGTGGTTCCGTTAGATTGTGAACCACCTGAAAGAGTCTCCTGCTGCTGTTTTCTGCAGATGCAATAGAGGCGGTGAAGAAGGTCCTCTATCACCACTTGGTAGACTCAACATTGAACTCTAACCCATGCCCGGTCCGATTCAGAATGAGTTTTTCGCCACCAGCGCTCTAGCCGTCTCAGCGATTGTTTCAATGCTCTCAGCCCTGGAGAAAACCATGGGGCTGTCTGGGCTCCATGCAATCGGAGAGGGTGCTTCGGAGTCAGACAGTTGATAGCCCTGGTTCCGCATTCCAGTGGGCCACCAGGGAATCAGCTGAAAGGCCATCAACATGGGATAAAACGTCCCCTACCATTCTCTGGAAACCATTTGGATCCATTAAGTGGTGGGGGCGGACCATCTGAATCAGTCCCACCTCCCTGCAGAGGGGAAGGGTCGCAGAGAAGTCCAGTTGCACCAGGAAGTGATCCGACCATGGCACTTCTTTTGTTTCACTTTTACTTAGTGTCAGATCACCCACATCCATAGAGGTAAACACCAGGTCCAAGGCATGTCCGCGGCTATGAGTTGGGTGAAACTTATTCAGGGACTGCCCCATGGAGGCCATGCTTTCCACGAAGTCCCAAGTGGAACCTTGTAAGGTTATGTCAGCATAGATGTTAAAATCCCCTAGGAAAGGGATGTCCAACTCCCGACAGATTGCAATCTACTCACAGAATAAAAAACTGGCACTGATCTACCCCTTTTTGGTGGGTTCAGGTCAAAGTTGGTGAGCTTTTTTTAGAGAGCTTTGTTGACCTTTTGGGGGGCATAGCTAAGATTGGTATATTATTTGAATGCAATGTTTTATTTTTTATATAACATTTTTATTGATTCCTTGTGTTTTCTTTCAGCCCCCTTCCTCTTATGTAAGGAAGGCAGGTGTGGTTATTTGCACCGAGCCAACCATTCCACCCACCCCCAAGAAAAGCAGTAAAGAACACCCTAACTTGCAAAGTTAGCTCTGAGCTTCTGAAATTACTCCCCCCCCCACCGAACACATGTTTTTGAGCTGGGGCGACCAAGCGGCCTGACACAGGATCAGGCAGATCCATCCATGCATGGGTGTGTGTTTCCCTCCTTCACATATTGGAAAGGCAGTTCCCACTTCTCCCCAGGAAACGCTCTCCTCAGCACCAAAATATAAATATAATAATAATGGAAAGTGAGAATGATAAAGCACATAACAGTGAGTCCTATTGGGCTTAGTAGGACATACTTCTGAGTAAAAATGCTTAGGATTGCAGTATAAGACTGCACAATCTTTACACAGTTACCTGGGATGAAGCTCCATTGAATTCAGTGGGTTTTACTTCTGAGTAGACATGTTGTAGTCAAAGGCTCAATTTACAATAAACACTCCTCTGCTGGCTGTTGAACCATTGCAATTAAATAATTGAGCTACGTTTTCCTTCAAAATTATAGGAAATGCTTCATCAGCCCTGATGGCTGCTTCCTCCCTTTATGTACAGCCTGGTTCACATTAGCCTTTTTGGTCATCTACACCTGCACTGATCTAACAGTGTAAACCTACCCTTAGTTTCCAGCGACTGCAAAAGAGGCCTTCTCCAGCCTTTGGAACTGCCTTGATTTTACAGTTTCCAGCCTTGAAAACATAAAATTAGAGAACTATGCAGAAATAGGAGTGTAGAACTGCATTTGGCGATTCTCCCAAAATGACTCTGGAAGACTCACATCTTTCTAAGAACCAAGGCACATATCCTAGTTCTGACATTAATTTTTCATAGACATCAGGACATGGTTGTAATACCTAAGAGGCCTCAAACATAACAGAAATGATCTAAGTCTTTGTGATCATTGCCTCTTGTAATATAACCAGTGGGTCAGAATACTTGTGCTAACAGTGTGTCAATTAATTGAGAGAAAGAGAATAAAATTAAAAGTTCTGTATGTTTTATTCAAACAAAATGGACAGAGGAGGAGAAAATGTCAGAAAACTGAATAATATTATCATCAGATACCTCCTTTTACTCCATTTGCTTTCAGTGAAAGTTGCAATTACTTCCCGTATTTCAGTTCTGACTTTGGCTTCTAACTCTCATGAATATGTTGACCTCTGCACACTTCAAAAAAAGGAAAGGAAAGGAGCTAGCTGTTCTTTGATAAGTGCTTCTTGTATATTTTATGGTTTGCTCAGATAGCCTCTGATTTAGCCATTTGTGTATATCAAGCAGGTGGCTGTTAAACTTTATTTGCACTTTCCCATGTCTCGGTGTGCACTGTTGCACATCACATTATAATCCAATGAATCTGTGATACCAGGTTTATTCATGTTTTTATTATGGTTTCATTTAGGAAGAATTAGTTTCTTATATTGCCGTATTAACTTGTAGCAATGCTATAATGCCCTGTTATGAGTAAATGAATGCATCCATTCAACAACTAACGTTAAGTACCTTTTTATCATCTTGAAATTATGGATTATAAATTCACAGCTCAACACAAGTGCTTAGAATGAAGGATACCAATACGTATGGCAGAAGGATTACATAAATCAGGTCCTCCCTCAAAGAGGGCACATGTTGCAGTGAGACCTGGAAACTGACACCCTGTGTTGTGGGTGAATAAGATTGGTCAGCCACAACACCCGATTGGTAGGTCCCTCGATGTGTCCTCTGTGCAACCGAGAGAGAGAGAGCGATTTACCTTTGACGGATCGTCCTGGTGATCTTTTCCCTTTCTTCCCCTTTCTTCCCCTTGATTCTCCCAATAGTTATTATTCCCTCCTGGTTAATTCCCTTCCTTTCCTTGCCTTTCCCTTCCCCCCAGAGGGGCTTCAGCCCCATGAGCGCTCCCGGTCCATGGAGCTTGCTGCTGCCTGTTAATTGTTGGCTTTCGCCCAGCGGCTTTTCCTTATGGTCCCGGCTGCAGCTGCAGCCTTGGGGGCTTGGAAAATTTGTTGGGCAGCCAATCGTTTGAGGCTTTGCTGAGAGTTCCCTCTCCGAGCGAGTTGCTTTTGCTATTCTTCTGCTTAAGGGGCTGGTGGGGGATTTCCCGGGGCCGGAATCCCCTCCCTCCCCCAGTTTTAACATGATCACCATTTTACCTTCTTTCAAGGGGGAGGTCTTCACCCAACTAATTTGGTGGGAGCGCCATCTTGCTTTGGCAGGAGCGTCATTTTGATTTTAATACTGTTTGTATTTCTGTAATTCCCCTTGTTTTATTGAGAAGGTTTCGGGATACCTATTAAGAGGAATCCCAGTCCTGCTCTCCCCTCCAAAAGGGTGATTGGAGGCCCGTCTTAGTCACTGCGTTCAGCACCTCCCCAGTGGTCCCCCAGCATATGCTGGATCGTTTGGGTGCAATTATGGCTGATATTGGATCAGATCCTATGGCCATGTCAAGGTTTAATACTGAGCTGGAGTCTTTGGCTCAGCAGTTTGGAAGGCAGCCTGTGTTTTTGAAGCCCATGGTCCTTTGGATGTGAGTGAAGTGAGTGAGGCTTTTGATTCTTCTGGTGCCTTGTTCTCCCAATTCCAACCTTCCAGGATCCCAGTCCCAGCTAGTCCTAGGGGTCATCCTAGGAGTATCGGGGCTATGATGCAGCGGTCCTTCCAGTCTGGACTGCCTCGTTCGCAATCAGCACCACCGGGGCCTGGGGGTTCAGGGCCTCAAGTTGTACATTATGTGGGGGGGGGTCTTCTTCCCAGCCAAGCTCCTCGCATGTTTTTGGTTCCGTGCAGGTCCGGTCTGCTCCTTCAAGGGAGGCGCTCAGCATCCAGTCTTCCAAGGAGGATCTTCTGGTGCCCAGAGTCCCTTCCTCGGGTGACAAGTGGCAGAAGAGTCATTGCTCCAAATGCCAAGAAGTGCAGAGATGGTGATTCCTCCTCTTCTACTGGTACGTCTTCTCAGACCTCTGATGGTGATTCAGATGTGGCGTTGGGCCTGTATTGGGGTCATGGTGAGGGGGCTTCGGGCCTTCCTAGGTGGGCATGGCAGCATAGAACCAACACCCACAGGGCCAGGTATGGCCTACCTTTGGAATGCATTGATGGCAAACCGATCAAAGATGTTAAAGTTTCAACCAATGCTGTTAGGGATATTATCCCAGGTGCGCATTTGCCTTCCAGAATGAGAAAACAGGATATTCAACGGTCGCTACATGGATATTTTTGAACTCCTTCCCCCTAATAAATGCCCAGACAAGGATAAGCAGGTTGTTTCGGGCAAGGGCAAGGCTAGCTCCCTTAAAGTGGAGAGGACCTTTGAGAAGTGGCTTGGTGCTTTCCAAGTATTTGCTGGGGTGATTTCTGCAGCTTACCACAAGAGAAGTTTGCACCTGTGGATTTATCAATTGTTGGTGCGTAAGGCTTTTACATTGGCCAGTATGGCGGCAGCTATAAGCTAAGATGAGAGTATTCGTCATTGGGCCACCAAGATCCCTTCCGCTCGATGGGATCGTAAGGATCTTGATGTGTGTGTTTTATAAGGAGGGATTTAAAAATAACTCAGAAAGTGAGGAGTGTTTTCTGTTTCTCTCTCTCCTTCTACCCCGAACATCCCTCTTCCCTCTTCTTCTCTACCTCTCCCCCTAGCCAACCCCCTCCTCCTTGACAGTCAACCAGCTTTATGAGAACAGGGAGCATGTTCCAGGAAAGGACTATGTCTGCATGTGTGTCCTGTGCTGTGTGTTTCACACTTTCTTTCAGTGCAGTAACAAAATATTCCTGCTTCTGAACTTAATTATTGTTTTGCCCTCTCCAGCATCCCCCCCATGTGCACCCTAATTTTGGGAAAGGCAGGCTGGGGCTCCCATGTGGAGTGTGTCAGCTTGGCCCTGCAGAGCAGTGGCATTGCTTGGGTTTCCATCAACACATGCACTCCCATTTACATGCATGCCAAAAATGCCCCCAAAAGGGGCAGGGTCAAATGGGGGAATCCCCTCTTATGCGTAACAGAACCTCAGTTCTCCCACAGGGGAGCCACAGAAAAAATATGGTTGGTCAAGGGAGCCATGGTCTTGAAAAGGTTGAAAACTTATGATCTAGGGATACTAAAGTGTTCCAAACTTTAAAGGGTTTGAATTGAACATGAAGAATAATGGGTAAAGTCATGGATGAGATAAAATAATATCTAACTCTTCCAATTTTGCAAGACCCGAATTTTAGGATGTTTAAACCATACCAAACAAAATCCTGCTGCCTTAATGTTGATAGCAGTTCTGCTACTGAGCATCAGAGGCCTGCGGTTCTTTGCTTTCTTTAACCGACATTGGTTTGCAGCCATTCTTTATAGCACTGCTGTCATCGTTGCTGGCTCTCTTTTTTATGAGGGATTCTGTAGCATCTAGCAGAAAACCACTTTCTCATCATTTATCCTAAACCTGAAGTATCCTTGGCTTTATAATTCATTTGGAGCAGAGAAACGATAATGGGTTATAGTGCGTGCTAGGAAAGAGAAATATATCTTAAAAGAGATGGGAAGAGTGAGAAGCAGTTGGGCAGCAGTGCAGCAGCAAAGACCCAAGAAGGCATGGGCTCGAGGTCATGGCATATTTCAAGAAAAGAAAAGAAGAAAGCCTAAAAGCACGGTCAGAAGGAAAGAAAATATTCAGAATATGGCATAATACCAGACCCTCCAAGTGTTCCTATTTTCCAGGGATGTCCCTGATGTAAAGAAGCCATCCCGGTCTCTGATTTAATCCTGAAATATCCCACTTTTCCTTAGGACACCCCCATTTTCATCAAAGAAACATTGGAGGGTATGGAGTTATCCGACCCCCGAGCCGCCTATAGGGAAGGTTTTAAATGTTTAATTTTTTATTATGTTTTTATATATGTTGGAAGGTGCCCAGAGTGACTGGGGCAACCTAGTCAGATGGATGGGGTATAATTAGAAAATTATCATTATGGATTAAGACGTCTTTATTTGCAAGGGAGAAATGGTGGAAGGTGTGTAATGTTAGGATTAAGAGTGCCAGTATAGTGTTTTA
Source organism: Zootoca vivipara (assembly GCF_965207765.1). NCBI lineage: Eukaryota > Metazoa > Chordata > Lepidosauria > Squamata > Lacertidae > Zootoca > Zootoca vivipara. The sequence continues at coordinate 3,320,049 of NC_142593.1, read as the reverse complement.
AGCAGCAGTGGGGAAACTCTGGCCTATATGCCTAATATGGTCTGTGCAGTCAGTTCAGACCAATCATGCCCACCCACCAGTCACATGACATCAGGCATGGGAGAAGAAGGGCAGCTCTTTTGGGTAGTAGGAGTTCTTCTGGAGCAGGTCCCAGTCGTCGTCTTCTTCTTCTTCTCCTTCTGCTGCATTGTGAATCTGCTCAAGGAAGTAAAATGTTGGTGGAGAGCAGAACTGTGAATGCTGGGAAGTAAGGGGCCAGCACATTTCTTCCCCAAGTACTGTCCGAAGGGAATTCCAGCGAGGTCTGCAGAAGCTAATATGGCAGCCACAGTCCCCTGCTCCATGAGGGTTTTGCTGAGAGCAGCAGGGAAGAACAGCGTTGTTGGGTGACCTGCTGCCCCCACAATTTCCTCCTCCCTCCTTAGTTGGGCTCTATTCCAGCAGTGGCAGCTTAAAGGTAAATCCCTATTGCACCTGCCCCCACAGCAGCAGCCACCAGCTCTGCCTCCAGGTGTGGAGAGAATTAATATTGGTTTTGCTTAATGTGCAGCCACCACCAGAGAAAAGCACATTTCTGTTTCTCTGAGTTGAATGTCAGCTTCAAAGATAAGGCAGAGGGAGCAGGATGCCTCATGTCTTTGGTGCACTTCCCGGCAGACCTGCCTTTCCAATGCAAGGAAATCCCCTTCCTGCTGTTTAAGTGAAAATCTAGGTCCATAAAGCTGCAACGGTTTTAGGAATCCCCACAAATATTGGTTTTATTTTCATGGGGGTTGAAAGCTTTCAGTTGTCTTTAGGAAACCGAGTCTTGAATGTGTGTGCACATGTGATATATATAGGATGCCAGAGCAGCAGCACAGAGGAGTGCTGGAATTTTTCTTTACTTTTTCTTTATTTGTTTTAATTTATTTATCTGGAGGGTATTTTCTTTCTGAGTTTGTTTCCCTTTACTTCTCTTGGCCCACCCACTTTGGCCCCACCCACTTCTACCTTTGGTCCCACCCACCTATTTAGCATATTTGAGGAAGTTAACGTCAGGAAGGCAAACTTTCAAAATTCACTAAAACTTAGAGGCAGACCAAAATTAGTCAGTCTTAAAATGCAGTTCACTACCGGGAGCAAAGTAAATGGCTTCTCCGAACACTGAGAAACTTACAAGAAAGGTGCATTTACCTTAAAATGATTGACAGTGTATCTTTCGAAGTCTTCTAAGATTAACAGTCAAGTCAACTCACCCATCTTCCGCTGCAACGAGAGTAATATATTGTGGATTCACAACTGCACACACTCCCAGCATTCCTCCAGAAATGTTGTCTCACCTCTCTCCAGAGTGAAATGAATAGTTTCAGTCCTATATGACGCTTAATGCATTACCTCACTTGATCACTATTGCCATCCCTGTGTAAACAAGCACCACAATGTGAAAAGCATGTTAAAGGGTAACAAGAACATTGTGTTTCTGAAGTAAGAGCTCAAAATGACATAAAGCAGGCAATTGTCTTCAACAAGGATTTAAATAGTTCTTTCTCGCAAAAGCCCAGTAATTCCAGACTTGACCAGCATCCAAAAAAGCTGTATCCAGACACATCATCTTACTTTTAAATCGCTTTCCTAAGGGGAAAGTAAGGATGTTCAGCATTTGCAATACCTCCTCCTCTTGCCTGACACTGATGTTCTCATTAAGTTATGATAGCTCAAAAATTCCACTTGGGAAGCTTAGATTTTTCAAATACTCTATTTCATTTTTTACTACTCTGTCCAGGGTTTCTCCGGAGCTATGAGATGACATTTGCCTGTGTACTGAAAGATTAGAGTTGGGTCAAATGCTACTCTCTTTATGGATCACTGTATTTAAAAGACTCTGGAGGTCTGGGGGTGCATTTTGTTGACGGTCTTAAGCAAAATTAAAATAGATGCAGTTGTCAAAGTTCAGATTTGGCATTACAGACAGTGCTTCTATTGATTATTATTTTTATTAAAAAATTACATTGTTTTCTTAGGTAAACAAATAGACCTTGCTGAATGTGGAATAAAGCAAACAGTCCTTCAGAAATATCACATTTCAAAAACATGATTCATTTGGGTTGATGCATGTAAAATTGAAGGCATCTTACCCCTTTTACAATTTTGACTTTTCATTTGTTTCAATAACATACAAGGCCAGCATGGGTTGTAAGAAAATTCATAATACTGGTAGCCTCAAGGCCCACAAAAATTCTGTAATGTAGATTTCAAAGGCAACAGGTTGAGGGAAGTTGTGTTGTGGATGTGAATTCAACCAGTTTATAGGGCAGAAAACGGGAAATGTTATATAACTGAAGATGGATTCCCTCAAGTCGACTTCCTCTGGATTTTAAAGAATTTTTTTTTCTGTCTACAGAGCAAGGGTCACATACCCATGGGGAATCTGGATACAGGAACAGAATGCCCTGTTAATTCTGGGCCGTTTAATGGAGAATGACCGCTCCCCACATTAAAAGGGGGGCATTTTTTGCGTGGTTGAGCTCAGCCCCCTGGACCACAAAGTGGCTACCTGGTAGTTTGGATCTGGTCACCACCTCTCCAGGCAGGCTACCTGGGGTCTCCGCCTACCCCAGCCAATCGTCCAATCCCGCCTGGAGAGATGTTGCCAGGGGACAGGCCAGGTAAGGGGGAGGGACTGTCCAGCTCACACAATAGGATTTGAATCTTACCTGCAAGCAGCAGTCGGCTCCAGAACTTCTCCCACCCTCCACACCCTACCTGAAGTTTTCTTTTGCAGGTGCACGGGCGCTGCTATGTCAGGGTCGCTGTTGAAGGGCCGGAAAGGAATTTTCCTGCATTGGCAGCTTTTGCCTTTCCTTAGCAATACATCACAACTTTGGTGGTTTCGAGCCTTGGGCAATTCCTTTTGGCTATCTTCCTAAAGGGGAGGGGTGTGAGGCGGTGACCTCACCCCCTTTGCGGCATCAAGATCAGGGTTAAGATAAGATCATCTTTGTTGTCATTGCCCCCTTGCGGAAACAACGAAATTACTCAACCTGAGCAGAGTTGCAAGAATTGTCAAGAATGGGAGGACTTGTCATTGTGCCAAGGATTCCAGATGGTTGGATTCACCTCAACCTGGCTGGCCATCTCCAGATAGAACAATGTCTGAAAGAAAGTGAGATGAGCATGCTTCTGTAGTTCTTTTAACAGTGCAAGCATTAACACCTCAAAGGAGGCTTTGGGGAGATGGGGCAGGGGGTGATAATGCATTGCATGTGAGCCTGAGAATGCTAGGCTTGGTTTGCGTCTCAGCCACAGCTTTTGGGAAAGCAGGCTCACTCCTTCAGCACCCCTGGTGTCTCCAAAGTGGTTCAGACATTGTGCTGGGGCAGGATTTTTGCAGATGGAGCTGTTCCCACTTTTGCAGTCATGTGAGCCCTTTAAGCATATGAGCCAGTGGCTCACAGATCACAGCTGTCACAACATCTAGGGCTTAGGAGGCAGTGACTTGGGAACAATTATGATCTACTTCACAAGATTGCTGTGAAAATGAATGACACGCAGCTTATATAGTATTGTGCTGTACTTCCTTCCCTGCTCGCCTGTTCCCCTTGCAGCAGCTGTTGCAGGCTGTTGCCTTTCCCCCATATCTCTTGAAGTTGCTTCTGCTCTCGTGAATAAAATTCCTTTAAAATATTATGAGACTATACCAAGTAATATGGGGTACTTTCATCTTGGAATTTTAGTTTCCTTCTTTTGTTATATTTTCGTTTATTAGCTCTTAGATTGCATGCACAAACAACTATAATTTCATTTGTATTTTTTCCTTGTAGCGTAGAAATGCTGGGTATACAAACCAGCCAAAGTTACGCTGGTGTTCAGCCTTCTGCTGTTGAAATCAACGGGGCTTTAAAGTGATTAGATTTGGCTGGGTTTCATCCAGTGTTTTTATTGAAGAGAGCGATGATTCTGCAGCCAAGATCGGCTTGAATTTCACCCTTGCATATCTACCGGTAAGATGCTGGAGACTCAGCCGTCTGTTCTAAATAAGAAGGCATTGCTTTCAGTCTGAAGCAGCTGAAGTTTACTGTATAAAACTGAATAAAATCTTTCTGCAGTCATGGAGAAGGTACATAGTTAAGATACATGGAATGTTTAAGTAACCCCATTCCTTTGATCAAGAGATCTAACTTAATTTGAAAACATATGGCAGTGGTGATGTCTGGGTTGATCAGTCTAGACGGGCAATGTGTGTGGGCCAGATGCAAAGTTTGGCTGTTCTCTCTGCTGAAATCTTTGTTGCCTTCCTTTAAAAATTCTGAAGGGTTAGAATAGGAGTGGTATGTTTGTGTGCACACAAACTTCTTTTATGTTGAGTTAAAAACCAGCCAGTCAGCTGGTGCTTGTGTAATTGCAAACAGCCACCAAATCTCCTGGATTTTGTTGTGGCATGAAAGGTGGAAGAAGCTGGATTTAGTTTTATTTTGTTAATTAACCTCACATACTTCGGAAACCTCCTCTTTCTTTTTTTTCTTTCTTTTTTGTACTGTGTGTTGAAAAGTTGCAATACAAAATTGTTTTAAAAAGAACCCTTCTGAGGAAAGGGTGGATGGTTTATTTACAATCAATCAATCAATCAATCAATAAAAGCCATGAGGAATTGAACTGTGATCCTTTCCTGGCAAGACAGCACAGAGGCCAAGATCGCTTCAGCATGATCAACTGGAGCCAATGGACCTCAGGCAACAATACATCCACTGCTGGAATCGACTCTCTGGAAGCCGACTGTGTGTGAACTCTCTGCATCAGGCCAGCTGTTCAGTGCATTGGCTTGAGTCCTAGCCTGACCTTCAAGCCATCTTTCCTAGCCAGAAAGCTGCTATTTTCCTTGAGCACTGAACAGGCAGCTCCTCATGGTCTCCTTTTTAGTTCATTTACCCAAACATGATGCATGAACATGTCACAGTCATGCTGCTTCAGCAGGGTGGAAAGGTGCACTAATGTATTTCTGAGATTATTATTTTTTAAGCCCTCTCAGGAATGAGGGCTAAGTGTGAAGAGTGCCTAAACTGGCTCATACTAAATAAATATCAAAACAGTGCAGAGCTCCCCAAGGAAATATGAAAATTCTGGATCCTGAGAAACACTCCCAATGATCTCTGTCTCAGAGATCAAAACTTTATTCATGGGCGTACCCACCATGGGGCAGGGGTAAGCAGCTGCCCCCCCTAGAAGTAGGGCAGCTGGAGAGGACAGGCAGGGACACTGCCTGCTATGCTCTGCCTCAGCCTGCTTGGCTGAAACAAAACAGCAGCAGTGGCAGCAAAGCTGCCTCTGTTGAAAAAAACCTGGACCTAAACCTGGGCTAACTTCAGCCCACACTCTTTCAAGTCACAGCAAGCACAACACAGAAAGTGCTGCCCCACAATGCTCTGTGGCACCTCATTTGCATGTATGCAGCACAATGCTCTGTGGCACCTCATTTGCACACTCTTTCAAGTCACTTTCTGTGCTGTGCTCGCTGTGACTTGAAAGAGTGTGGGCTGAAGTTAGCCCAGGTTTAGGTCCAGGTTTTTTTCAACGGAAGCAGCTGCTGCCTCATTTTAGTCACTGCTGCCATTAAAGGAGCAGGCAAGGCAGGAGTGCAAGTGCTGGTGGCTCAGTGTGCTGCCTTGTAAATGGCCCCCTTTTCTCTGGGGTGTGTGGACATTGACCATGCCTCCTGGGGGGGATCCTGGCCATGTCATTGCCAGCTAGGCAGTTGGGTGGCTGGGGGCATGGCTGGTGTGCCCCCTCCTAGCTTTGATCCTGGGTACGCCCATGACTTTCTCTCTCTCTCTCTCTCTCTCTCTCTCTCTCCCTCTCCCTCCCTCCCTCCCTCCCCTCACTCAAACTCTCATATGCAAGCTACCTAGGCACCTGGAAGATTACAGCAACCCTTGCATTTAGCAAACACACATTCTGCTCTCAAACCACATGATTATAAGTAGGTTTATTAAGAACTAGCTGTACCCAGCCACGCGTTGCTGTGGCTCATCCCTGTGACTCCCCCCACCCCGTCCCGACCCATGACCCATCCTGACCCCACCCCCAATGCAGGCGAGTCCCCACCTTCACTCCCTGCAAACCTAAGCTGAGGTGTTTTGGAGAGAGAGCGGCGTGGCGGCAGCGGCGGCGAGGTGCAGCCTGTCTCTGACGGTGGGACGTGGGTGGCTAGGGGCAGGATCCCAGCGTGGCCCTTTGTGGAGGAATGGCCATTGTGGCGGTTATAGCATATTGGTTCCTGACTTTATGATCTGCCCTGCCCTGTGAGATGCAGCTTCTGGCTTCTATTTCCCAGCATGCACTTTTGTCTGAGTGGTGTGTTATGGAACACGGGGTTCGGGGGGTTTAACCTGGCATTGTTGTAATGTCTGTCTACGCAAATGGAATGTGGTCACTCACGTATTCGCATGTTATGTTGTGTCCAAATTTGAACGCAATCAGTCAAGTGGTTTTGGTGAAAAGTGGAGACAAACAAACATGGTCGGTTTACATTTATAGATTAGATAGATGATAGATGATAGATAGATAGATAGATAGATAGATAGATAGATAGATAGATAGATAGATAGAGATAGATAGATAGATAGATAGATGATAGATAGATAGATAGCAAGAAATGAAGATTGAAAATGGACAAAGCTGTGACTCAAGTCTACCTGTGTTGACTTAAGAACTGGCTTCTCAGTCTACTTAGAGAGTCAGTTCATGTTGGTCAGGGATAGATGATGAACCCCAATGGTAGGGAGGGGCAGTGGCATAGCGTGGGTTGCTGGTGCCTGGGGTGGTGCAAGTGTTGTGCCTCCTGATGGACTGGGCAGCTGGGGGGGATACACCAGGGAGGCATACATGGAGCCTGCGTGGAGGGTGAGCTGAGTCCGCCTCCAGCAGGCTCCTTGCCCACAAAGAACAAGCAAACAAAATCCCAATCATAATTTCAGAATCAGGTTGCAGATATAAAGGACGGCCATGTTTGTTCTTTAAAGTCTTGAATATGCTTCAGTTGATTGGAGCCCTTAGCTTCCTGGAAAGTTATTAGTGAGGGACCTGGAGTTGTAAAGTTGAAACATTTTGTGTGCTGTTGTTTTAAAACAAGAGAGCTGGGAATATGGGATGCAAAATTTGAAATAACTTTATAATTGCATGAGCAGCCTTACTGTAACACTACACAGTCTTTGAGGGAACAAATGAAGTAGTAATTTAGCCTAGAGGTAGCGCTCATTAATATCAAACATAGAAGCAAAGCGCAAAGGGTGTTTTAAATCCAATAGCAATGGAGAACCCCCTGGACTGCACTTCGATGCTCATTTTATAGTTCAGACCAAATGTAGTTGTTCTGACTTCATTAACATTTGCAGGAAAATTGAAATTGTAAAAGTGAACTGGCTGGATAATAGAATTCCACTGACAGTGTGATCCTTGTGCAGGACAAATAGATTGGCATTCACATGGCAGTTTATTCCTTTTTCATGTCTATTCCCTGTTAAGTTCTACATTATACTTAAGCTTCCACATGGTGTAATAGCTTCTTCCAGGACTATAGTGGAATAGGGTGCTAGCGCAGTGCTCATTTCCATGCTATCTGCTTCCAGGGGGAAAATATAGCTTGTTTGCAAATGATATGAAAATAGTGCTGAGCTTGTGCTGTATTCCACTGTAGTTCCAGAAGTAGCTTATATACATCATGTGAAAGCTCCACTCTGCAGCCTTCCTAGGTGCCCACATTTCAATCAAAGTCCAGGGGAAGGCATCAGGAGGTAACTCCTCCCATGGGGCTTTTTCAGATCAGGAAACATGGGCACCTGGGGGGATTGCAGAGTGCTGGAGAAAAGTTTACTGGAAACAAAAACGCAAAACTATTACCTTGGGAACCTCTCTCTACCAACATTTTAAAGACGTTCTGAAGTCCCTGAGAATGAGGCCGGAACATGTAAGCCACTTTTTCAAGGGGGATTGAGAAATTGGAGGACACATTTTGGCATAGGGGTAATGGGTTCTGTAGTCTTGGAATGAACAAGTTTCCTTTGCACTGCTTGTGCTCTTTTAAGTGTTGTGGGCAAGCAGTACCATTAGGCAGAATGATACTGTAGAGCCCTCCTGCCCATCTCCCCTCCGTTCCCATTATTTTCTTGTGTTAGAGAAGAGAGCAGTGCCATGTGCCATGCTCTGCAGCTTCTCAGGTAGCGTGGGGACCATCTAATCCTTTGCCTCAGGCAGCAGATTCTCTTTGGCTGGCCCTACGAGTTCTTTGGATGGCAACATCTACCTTGCTGAAGAATTTTTTTATTTTTTTATTCAAAGAGGCATATGCAAAAGGTTATTTAGGACCCAGTATGAAGGCATGGAACAGGCCTTCCAGCAGCCAGACAAAAATATGTTTTTTTCACAGACAAAGAATCAAGAAGGTTGGGCAGCAAGCCTTCCATTAATGATTTTGAAATCACCCTGTAAAATAGTAGAGAGCGCCAGAAAAGATGAGATTATTTTAAAGTTACCCTGGGCTGTGTGTGGCTAGGTCAAGCATAGGTGAGATTCAAATTGCTCACATGTGACTATTATAAAGAAAATATTGAGCCAGAGATTGGCTCTTCCATTACAAGTCAGGAATAGTCTCTGTTGTTTTGCTACTCTTCTTCCTAAACACTATCTTTTGTGCCTGAAAAGCTGTCTTCCTCTCTACTGCCCTGAAAGGGCATTAATATCAGCAAATGGAACAACTATAAAATATATTAGCATCTTTGTTTTCTCAATTTTTTTAAAATCTGACTTTTCCCTGAAATTGAGGCATCTTTAGTGATGGAAGAAGAATGAATCTTTGTGCCAATTTTGCAATTATCAGCTAGCATATGTTTTCTGACTTATTTATGATAGGATTAAAATGCCATTTTGCTGATGTATACACCCTGTGTGTGCAGCTTCAGGAGCTGTTTCATTTTTAAAACACAAGACATGCAAGCAAACGCAAAGATGAAATGCAGCCCAGTCCTTCTCTTGCATGCATTTCCAATCTGCTGCACTAGAAATTAGCAATCAACAGCATTCCCTCAAACTTCTGCTCTCTTTTTATTGTACAAGTGATCTTCCCACCAATAATATTTCTAATATAATTTAACCTCGTGTAAGAAGAAACTCTGTGCAACATGAGCTATCACAAATTATACATGTGAGGGTTCTGTATCAAAGCAAAGTTGCTGTGTTTATCTCTAGCCTGCTTCTCAGTGAAGGCTACAAATAATTCATTAGAGGTAAGCAGCTATATTTGCCATGTGGTAATGGTGGTGTAAGATGGAAAGCAGATGTCACCTTCCCTGCAGTAAAACAAATAGTGTTTACCCCAGAAATAAATAAATACTGTTCTACTGTAATGTGTCCATAAGGAGTCTGATTGTCATTTTTGGTGCATTTTAGATGCTGTTACAGCAATGTGAGGCCTGCGCTTCCATGTGAAGGCAACTCCATGTGGCCAGGGGCTACATGTCTTCAATATGACCACATGTCTACAAGGATTTTCTACTTGAATTAGTATTTTGCATTACTCACTTTTATTGGCATTCCAAAGTTTTGAGATTTCTTTTCTAGAATATTTCACTGCACAGACAGCACCAAAGTTTCTCCTTGGTTCCCCTCCTGAGAACAGTGCTAGTTATTTGACCAAACTCACCAGTTTCCTTAAGAAATGTGTTTATTGAGCTGCATTTCCAAGTGAGGCCCACCAGTCTTGGATAGCCCCCACAACAAGGTAGAATTGTACACAGACAGACTTTGTATTTGTGGTCAACCTCAGGTGGAAGACATCACTCATTATCGGTTAGCCTGAAACCCAAGAGATCGCTTTCTGAAACCTTTGTTCAAACAAGCAAGCAGGTGCACCTCAGCAGGAATGGTTTGGTTTCTTCTGAGTGACAATAGTAGTTTCACAATACAAAGAGTGCTATGCACTGGCTGTAACTAACTAACTAACTAACTAACTAACTAACTAACTAACTAACAACTAACTAACTAACTAACTAACTAACTGGAAAAGGGAATCAAGCTAGATTTAAGCTTGTTGGTTTTCTCTGGTATCTTATCTCTTTTACATTGTGGATGTTATCTTGTGTTACGAATTTATGTTCTACAGTATAGTGATTTGTTGTTACTGTTGCTGCAGGTTTGTCATGCCCTTTGGCTAAAACAATAAACTTGTAGATCACTACACAGATAGTTTGAAGCGCTGGCCAACTTTTGAGATTGGTGATATGTATGTGAATTTCCCCCCTCCGCATTACTTTTACTAATCACACCTGAGTCATTGCTGTCAAATATATTGGCTATTTTAACCTAGTTATCAGCTTCAAGGTGATGCTTCACATGAACATGGCCAGCGTTTAAAAAACACAAAATAGCAGGTGATCTGCAGACAGATTAAGAAACATTTGGCATCTTACTGATAAGAAGCATAGGGCTAGCTCACATTCTGATGACTATGCCTTCAAGAGATGATTTGCATGTGTGAATGGGTCAGCACAGACACAACTGTACAGACAGGACTTTCACGTCATATCATATCAGAGGCAAGCAAGAGGAGACATGACAGAGGTGTATAGAACTATGTATGATCTGGGGAAGGTGGGCAAAGAAGCTTTTTTCTTGTCTCATAAAGTCCCTTCCGGCATAGCAGGAGGGGAGGTTGCGGATTGGCGGTTAGGCATTGGATTATCTCTGAAAGATTACAGTGGGGGGGGGGGTTGCTGCCATCACCTCCCCCAAAATGCTGAAGGGTACTCCCTTAAGGAGTCCAGGGGCGTGGCCATGTCCGAAGCCATGGAAGGTGAGGGCCTAAGGCACGCCCCCTATTGGTGGCCCCAGGGTGAGTTCCTAGCTGATCTGCATCGCAGGGCTCACCCAACGGTGGTTAACCCTTCACAGACTGCCAGCTCAACGGGCTGGAGTCGGATATAGTTGGTTAGATCCAATGCCTAAGCCAATACCTCTCTACACCCGTAATCAATAAAGTTGTGGCCGTTTATGCCCATTAACCTTATTCAACGTGTCCTGTGTCTTTATTTACTCCTGGAGGGATCTGGGTATCGCCACGCAACACTAGAACTCAGCAACATCCAATGAAGCTGAATATAATAAGATTCAGAATATAACATACGAAAGGAATGACTTATTCACAGTGCAAAACTATGGCATTCACTCCCACAAAAGGCCTTGAGGGCCACCAACTTGGATGGCTTTAAAAGAGGATCAGATAAGTTCACAGAAGATAAAGGTGGTAGAGTGAGGGTGGCTGGTAAAAGCACAGACTGGTCACTTTCTCAGCCTCCTTATTGCTTCAGTAGCAGTGAACAGAACTTGCTTACTAAGGGTAAGAAGAGTTGTATGGCAGAAGTGATTTTAACACATACTCCTTGCATTCTGACACATTTTCCCACCTAACTTCTACCACACTTGAAGGTTGTCACAGTAAGTTTCCCATAGCAATACGTGACAACTTTGGCGGTTTCAGGGCTTGGGCAGAATTCTTTGGCGACTTTCCTAGAGGGAGGGGCGTGAGGCGAAGACCTCACCCCCTTGAGGCAACAAGATCAGGGTATTGGGGGAAGTGTTGACCATACCAATAAGCGTCATTGCTTCCCCCTTCCAGTGGCGGCGAACGGGGGGGGGGCAGGCTCTCTCTGCTTGAACATATGTTCTCCAGAGCCAGCCCCAACCCCCATACATGTGGATAACTCCGAAGCCTCCCAGTATCCCAGCTGGGGACTGGGGAGGATAATGCCCAATGCCTGAGCCAAGGTCTCCCTACATCAGAATCTTAATTAAGTTGTGGCCAATTTGAATCCCATAGCACGTTGTCTTGTGTCTTTATTCTGCTCAGGGGGTTGCCTGGGTGTTTGGGGGACTCCGCCTGTCCGCACAAAGTGGAGGCACACCCGCATGCCCTTTTTACATTTATAGATAGATAGATAGATAGATAGATAGATAGATAGATAGATATTTGGTTGGGAGCCACCCAGAGTGGCTGGAGAAACCCAGCCAGATGGGTGGGGTATAAATAATAAATTTATTATTATTATTATTATTATTATTATTATTATTATTATTATTATTATTCAGGGGTCCTTTGCCTTTGCCTTTACCCTTTACCTTACAGCTTAAGATCACAATACAGTCCACAGCCTCCTGTGGGAGCAGGTGCCATAGTATAATTATGCGCTGTGTAAATAAGTGTTTTCTTTTATCTGCCCTGAATCATCCAACATTTAGCTTCATTGGATGTCCTTGAGTTCTTCTGTCCACCTAAGTTCTAGGTGGGGGAGTATCTGGATTCAGGAGTAAAACCCTAGTACTACAAAGAAATCGCCATAACTATATCTAACTGACATTTTCTCTTAACACCCCCTCCCCAAAGAACACCTGTGCAACACTCTAGCATAAAGGAAATAAAATATTTAGGCTCCCTGGGGAGCAGAGTTTCAAAACATACTTTTTCTAAGATGGTGATTGTGTCCTTCCCTGTCATTTCAAAGAGCCCGGCCTCCCTCCTTCAAGGCCAGGACAAGGTCCTTGCAGGTGATCCGATCAGACTGTTGAAAGTCCTAGAGAAACAGAGGTGAAAAAATGATTTACATGCTCTCATTGGCTTCTTTATTAGGGAAACAGATGTGGAGGTTTTACTGGCTGAAAGCATCGGCTGCCAAGATCGTCATCTGCTTTCCCTACGATGTGCCACAATTGTAAAAGAAATGTACATTCCAGAGATTACACGTTTTATTTTACATGCTGAAAGAAGAGGGAAAGAAGGGGAAATAGTATGATAGCTCTGCACAATGCTGACTGAAACATTTGTTTAGAGTGGAAGTTTGTTAACAGATGTTTTCTTCAGTCACGGTGTGTGGAGAAAGGCACAAGAAGTTAGGGGGCAATGGTGAAAGTTTTGTCTATTTTCTACACTCTTCCCTCCCTCCCTGTCAGCCTTCCTCTATTTACTTTCTTTTTTGCTCTCCCTCATCCTTCTCAGCAGTCTAGAAATTGCAGTCCCAAGAGCCAGGTTACAGAAATATCCAAAGGACAAGTTTGAACTGCAGAGAAATCTCCTCCACCTCGTGTTGATTCAGCCCCAGCTGTTTCCACATAGCAGTAAATATTATATGCTGTGTACATCAGAAAAAAAAGACGCAGGCTCCAGTACACTATTAAAACACACACATACATGAATTGGAGAAAAATGCCAGACAAGAGTCATGATTGACTTTAACTTTTTCCATGCTGTGGAACATGGTGGTGAATCTCTGGTCCTGGGCCAGATCCAACCCTCAGACTACTACTACTGGTCCACCAGCCAGCTGTCAAACTCAGACACTTCTTCATGCCTTGTAAAAGTGCCTCTTTTTCCTCTGGTATAACACCATCCCAAGAAGGTCTTTGAGGCTCAAGGAAACAGGAAAGAGCCTTGCTTCCTGTTTCCTGAGTTGCAAGAGATCGTGTCCTCCCTCAAAGAGGGCACGTGTTGCGGTGCGACCTGGCAACCGAACCCTGTGTTGTGTGTCGGTACGATTGGATAGCCACAACACCCTATTGCTAGGTTTAATCAGGCCAATGGGACGCCAGCCAAACCGATCAAGGGACCTATATATGCCCATGCATGTGACTCAGAGCTTCCTCTTTTGGTCAGTGCATCAGAACACCCGCCCACCTCTCCCTACTTTCAGGGCTTGTGCGCCTGACCTTGCTATGCCATCATGTGTCGTCTGTCGTTGGGACAGGGGCACGGCAGGAATTTCCCCCATGTACTTTGTAAACTTGCCACTGCTATGGAGCATCTGCAGTCACTCTGGCCTGGTTGGTCTCTCCTGGCCAACTCCTCAGTGTTAACAGCATGATTATTGGGTTGTGTGGAGGGCTTTTTAAGTTAGAACCAGAAACAAATGTAGTTCCCTTTAAAGACAGATCACATAAAAGAGTCAAATAGCATAAGTTACTGAGCATTCTTCAGAAAAGTGGGATGTCACACTTCTTTCCAATGACAGTTGAGCTAATATCCTAAGAATGCTGTGCTTTTTAAAGCAATGTAGTGTATCTGCAAGTGGCACTGTAGGATTCTCTAACCACATTATCCCATTGCTCAAGGGAATGAGCTGTGAATATATATATATATATATATATTCTGTCTGCCTTAGATAAGAAGAACTTGTCCAAAACTCCCTGGGGAGCTGAGGAACCCAAATAGAATAATAACTTTTCCAAATCTGTCATGACAAAGTAAAGCAACCTTGGTGGCTTCAGTTTCCTTTTCATAATTAAAATAAAATCCTGGGGCAAGCTATACCTAGTTTCTCTCTCCCCCCCCCTTTTGGGAGTGGGGGGTTTGGCTGTGTCCAGGTGCACCTGGAGCAGCTCAGCCTGAATGACAGTTCATTAGTACCGAATGGACTATGATAACAAAGAGTAAAATGATCCCAATTATTGGAGAGGTAGAATGCAAGGTGACAAGTTCAAATGAGTGATGGGATTGTTTGGTGAAGCAGCGGCAGCTGGCATCTATCACTAGAAAATGAAGTGTGTGCCTTTCCCGTGTCTTTGGTTCTGATACCTTTGTATCAGTCTGGCATTTCAGTCTGCTTTTGCCATGTCTCCTGCACTGACAAGCAGAGAATGAAATGGGAAGTGGTGTTTTTGTTTTCTGCCAGAAGTACAAAGTCTTGTGTGGCCACTTGGCTTGCAAAAGAAGCCTCTCTTAATTGCATCCAGTGCAGGCACAAAAAGGCTTCCTTAGGACAGAGAAATATCACTGACTGCCCTAGGGACACATTGCCCCTTGGGGAATGGGTTGTGGTGATACCCACACAGCTGCAGCCCTTGCCTTTGCTGAAGAACTCAGAGGGGCCAGTGATGTCTGCTCAGAGTGAAGCCAAGTTAGCTGCAAAGCCCCGGAAGGAAAGGAAATATTTGCACCACTGACAGAAACCCAGGGCAAGAGGAGTACCTGATGCTATAGGAATGCATTTTTGGAAGTCACAAGCCATAGGGAGGAACAAGCAAAGTTTTCAGCATAAAGGCACACACGTTTATTTATTTCCTTACTTTTACTTACATTGCTTCCAGGAGACCTGATTATTGAGCATTCCTCCTACAGTCAGTTATTAATGGAACATTCGTTCTGAGCTCTTTGCAGAGAGGTCAGACTCCGTCACATCAAGCATTATCCCACACTTTCCAGCACATTACCCCAACACTCTCCTCATTGCATAAAGTCTAATTTAGAGGGGAAGCAGATTTGTTGTAGAATAAGTCCAAGTCAACTTTAATTGTGCAACCCGAATTTGATAGGTTTTTATTTAATCCCACCTGAAAACAGCAGCCGTCTTGACGTGCCCTCGTACTGTGAAAAATACTTTTCTCAGGGAAAGCGACCACAGGTTTTTCAGGGTTGTCCATAAAAATGTCTCTCTGTCTTTTTTTCGAAATACATTTGCTCCTGTGTGCTCAGAGTCTGGCTTACAGTCTGGCTTACTCATATTCTTCCACCAATATTTCATAAGTTAGTGAGAGTCTTCAAATCCAGTTATGCCCATGCACTCCTTTGGAGATGGTGCCTATATGGCACAGTGGGGAGTCTTTAAATTCTTACTTTTATAGTATAGGATGGGGGGTAAGAACTCCCTACACACTGCCTGAGATGGCAGCACTAGTTGCTCAGCTGCTTTTATACTGTCAGGCAGGCTATTGACTGCTAGTGGAAATGACTGGTTGTTGCGTTCCTATCCCACGATGCCTCCAAGGAGCTCAAGGTTGAGTACATGGTCCTCACCCTCTTCCTTTTATTCTCCTAATAACCCTTGTAAAGAGAGGTCAGTGACAAGGTCGCTCATTGAGCTTCATGACAGAGACATACCTACCAAGTTCCTCTCTGAAAAATAAGGGACCGGACCGGAAGTAGCATACCGGAAGTAGCGCGGCGGCCATTTTGAAACTGGGCGGAGCATGCTCAGAAGTGACGCCAGAATAAACCGGGGGGAAACAAAAAAAATCAGTTTTTCCGGCTGGGGACAGCTGGAAAAACAGGGGTTTCCCGGGGAAAACGGGAGACTTGGCAGCTACGGACAGAGAAGAGATTTGAACCACTACACTCCAGTACAAACTCTGAATCCTCTCCCTCCACCATCAGGCTGTCAAAGCCATGAAGCTCCTTGTGCCCCATAATAGAGAGCTCTCTTGGTAGTTTTGCTGCCCTGGGAAGCATAGAGGATGAGGGCCCAATGGAGAAGGCATTTTCTGTGTATCAAGCCTGCTCATTATATAGTTTCCATAATTTGCTTAAGATTTACCCTGACTTCTGATTTTGAGGGGCTACTTTCAGGGACTCACTTTGGCCATGGAACATTCCTGAATGGTGTCACACCATGCAAGAGGCATGAGCTCCTACTGAAACATAGCTGTCAAGTCTCCTGTTTTTTCGCGGGAAACCCCCGTATTTTAAACCGTTTCCCGCTGACAGCCTGGATTGGGAAAAATCCCATAACCACCCCCACCCCCGGATTTCTTACCTGCCAGGGAGGCTCCATTTTGGGTCCTGGCGCCGCCCGATTTCCGGTGCCCAGACATGGGTATCGCGGCACCAGAAGTCACTTCTACACATGTCCAGACATGCGTAGAAGCGACTTCCGGTGCTGTGCCGCTGCTGATCCCGCATTTTTCAGCGGGAGACTTGGCAGCTATGTACTGAACACAGGAAACATTTCAAATCATTCTGCCTTGTTAAGCACAACATACTATCATGGACCATGTGCAGTAAAGCTGCTTGGTCACAACGATGCCCAGTTCCACTCAGCACCATTGTGTTAGGATGCAACAATAGGCCTATCAAGGTAGTGAAGGCTTTCCGAAGGGCATGGAAAAGAGAATGTGTATAAAAATGTGGTATAGAATCTGGACAGCTAATTTTTAAAAAAGGCATCATTCATAATGCACACAATCCAAATTGGAAGAGAGGGTTGCTGACAGACATTTGCCATTCCTTGGCCTTCAGGAGGCTTTAATGCATGCATAATCGCGTGGGGGGGGGAGCTTTTGTGTCAAGAATGCATAGGGAAAGGAACCTAGGATGCACTTGACAAGTGTTTAAACAGGAGTGACCTTATTTCAGAAGTGCTATGATTAGCAGACAAGCTCTTATTAACTTTAAAGGATTTTTCTGCCTTTTGTTTCCTGCTTTGATACAACATGATAGGTTTTAATCAAAATAGGATTTTTCATTACAATTGATCCACTCTCATTTGTGGAATAGCCTTTATTTTTATTTACAGGAAGTGCCAAGGCACTGCAGTTTTCCATCAGCAGATGGCCATATTGTCTTCAGTTTTTTCTCTCCCTCTTGGTTTGTTAAAATAACCTTTCAAAAGGCAGAAATTCTGAGCTTCTCTAGTGTGACCTCTTTTTGTTCTTTTAAGACATCAAATTGAGAGGGGCAAAGGAATTCCTGCATTGTGGAGTGTGCGCTGCAACCAGAACCTCTCAGTGCCGACCACCCAATGCATTTCTGTTTGCCTCAAAGTGCATTGACAGGTCATGGAGGAGAGGATGATTTTTGTATGTTGCATTACAGCAATATTCATAATTCCTGTACTGCATTCTTGCTGGCTTAAAGCAACATTAGTTGGTCTTTAAGGTGCTACTGAAGGAATTTTTTTAGTCACCAACAGGTTCAACAGCCAATCACCCATTCCCACCACCCTTCTGAGCAATACCCCTCCCCACCCTCTGATTATACATAAGGGTCTGGTGACTTCTGTTTCAGTGTATCTGAAGAAGTGTGCATGCACACGAAAGCTCATACCTATGACAAACTTAGTTGGTCTCTAAGGTGCTACTGGAAGGATTTTTTAATTGTGTTTTGGCTGCGTCAGACCAACACGGCTACCTACCTGTATCTAGTTCCTCTTGTAAGGAAGAGATAATTTGTTAGTTTGATGCATACGTGCCTAAAATGTATGGAGACCCGTGCGATATGTTCCTATTATTTCTGTAAATGTTGCCTTTGTAACATTTGAGGAAATGTCAAGAAGAGAAATTTTTGAAACAATCAAGAGATACTTTTTTTATAACAATCAAGATAAGCATCTTGGGTTCTTAATCACTTCTCTGTCAGCACAACATGAGGTGCTGTGTTTTTCTCCCTCCAATCTTTTTTCTCCAAAAATCAGTAGAAGCCAATTAAAAACTGCCCAGTGCCTCCTGCTGAAAAGTAATTGTTCCACAGATGGATGTCTTATATAGATGAATGTAATCTTAACACATCATAAAGATGCAAGCTATGCAGAGGTGATGCCAATTAACACAGACTTTCAGCAATCAACATTTGAGCAATACATGAGGGCAATGTCACCTTTTCAGTGTCAACCTTCTGTGAATGTTAATCAGAATTGGAGTTGAAATTGCAAATGAAGGCAGCTCCAAAGCCAGCGAAGAAATTGTCACATTTTGACAAAGCTGTTCAGTGAAAAATGGCAAAGTTATTTGAGATCAAAGAAAGAACTGATTGTTTTCCCACAAGCAAAAAAGCCTACATTACTTGTGTTTATAACTGCTTTACCCAGCACAAAAGACCTACGTGGGAGGCTGGGAGAAAATACTGCATGTAGCTTTTTTACATTATTTGAAATCATTACAAACAGTTTTCACTCCATTCACATGCTTTAGTAAACCATAGATTAGGATAGGCAGCCATCTTTTCTGTTGAGGGCTAAATTTCCTTGGGGATTAACATGCAGCCCTTACACATGGCCCAGCCTTGCCAAAGACAATTACATATCTGTACCAAGAGCACTCATTGTGAAAAACCTACCTGTGATCATTTCATTGTACAATACTGTACACGTATATATATATTTCCTGCATACAAAGGCTTTCTGTGTAAGACTCTTCATACACCATGTGTGATGGGCCTTTACATATGCACATATCAAGAACTAAATCCACACATGTGTGGTAATAGTAGACCAAACATATTCATTCATAAGGTGTATGCACTTTGGGGGTCATTAAAACATGGCGCTGTGGGTTAAACCACTGAGCCTAGGGCTTGCCAATCATAAGGTCGGCAGTTCCAATCCCTGCAACGGGGTGAGCTCCCGTTACTCGGTCCCAGCTCCTGCCAACCTAGCAGTTCGAAAGCACGTCGTCAAAGTGCAAGTAGATAAATAGGTACCGCTCCAAGCGGGAAGGTAAACGGCGTTTCCGTGTGCTGCTCTGGTTCACCAGAAGCGGCTTTGTCATGCTGGCCACATGACCTGGAAGCTATACGCTGGCTCCCTCGGCCAATAATGCGAGATGAGCGCCGCAACCCCAGAGTCAGTCACAACTGGACCTAATGGTCAGGGCTCCCTTTACCTTTACAACATAAACTTTCCATGCTTTCTGTTATGTACTGAGCTGAATCCTAGAACAATAGGATTCAGAATCAGCGGGAGCTACCCAATCCAACTCCAGGTGGAAGTGAATCCGCAACCTGATTGGCCTGCTGGAGCAGCCAATCAGGCTGCAGGCAAAAGTCAATCCACAATATAATTGGCCCACAGGTGTAGCCCTGAAGTAGCCAATCACGCAAGGCCCATTGTGTAAATAATGTATATAAGCAGATGGTTTTGGGAAAAGAGCCATTCGTCTTCTCTTCTTCTCCTTGATGAATATGAGCTGAATAAAGAGCATGAAATTCACTCTCGACTCCGAGTATATTTCACTTTCAAACCTCATGGAAATGCAGCTGTCAATTTCCCAATGCAGGTTAGCAGATAGCATGGAGGAACTCCAGAACTGGTTGAGAGCCAGCTTTACTTTTAGTTCTATCTACCATGAAAGAGGACGTGGATGGTGCTGTGGTCTAAACCACAGAGCCTAGGGCAGGCATCCCCAAATGGCGGCCCTCCCATGATCCCTAGCTAACAGGACCAGTGGTCAGGGATGATGGGAATTGTAGTCCAAAACATCTGGAGGGCCGAAGTTTGGGGATGCCTGGCCTAGGGCTTGCCGATCGGAAGGTCAGCGGTTTGGATCCCCGTGACGGGGTGAGCTCCCGTTGTTCGGTCCCAGCTCCTGTCCACCTAGCAGTTTGAAAGCACATCAAAGTGCAAGTACAGTGGTACCTTGGGTTACAGACGCTTCAGGTTACAGATGCTTCAGGTTACAGACACCACTAACCCAGAAATAGTACCTCGGGTTAAGAACTTTACTTCAGGATGAGAACAGAAATTGTGCGGCGGCGGCAGCAGCGGGAGGCCCCGTTAGCTAAAGTGGTACCTCAGGTTAAGAACTGTTTCAGGTTAAGAACGGACCTCCGGAACCAATTAAGTTCGTAACCCGAGGTACCACTGTAGAGAAATAGGTACCGCTTTGGTGGGAAGGTAAATGGTGTTTCCGTGCTCTGGTTTTGCCAGAAGCGGTTTAGTCCTGCTGGCCACATGACCCAGAAGCTGTCTATAGAGCGTGATGAGCACGCAACCCCAGAGTCGTCCGCAACTGGACCCAACGGTCAGGGGTACCTTTGCCTTTACCATCAAAACAGGTGGCTGATGAGTGCATACAATCTGTGCTTGATTTTTTTCTTGATCCAGCCAGAATACCAGAGCAGTTTGAGAAACTGCAAACTAACGGGTTCTAATTTTTATACTAGTGAGACATTCTGGAAATAAGAACTAGAAATTGATTTGGCTGTAAACATGTACTAAGGTTAGTCAGGTCCTGCCTGCAGACGTCCCATAGGCATCGGGGAGAACTGGGTGCCAGGATTGATGGGCCTTTGTCCTGATCCAGCAGAGCTTCTCTTATGATGACTTTTGTGAACATTAGGCCTCAGTCACTGGGTAGCTGTGCTATATTCCCTGGATCAAACTCAGGAGAAACATCTCCTCTCCTCTCCTCTCTCCCTCCCTCCCCCTTTTATTTTTTGGTGAAGGGCTGTGCACAGTGCTGATTAGTTGGACTCCCCCACACAGGTTTTCCATTTTAAAAACCTGATTAAACATCCTCAGATAAAAATGCAATGCTAGAAGAGATCACTATTGGATCCAATGCAAAGAGATGTTATATTTGGAGAGCAAAAATATCTACAATGCACTGGATTACTCCTGTACACAAAATCAAATCTCAAACCCTGGAGCTCCAGGAAGTGGTGGAGCATATGCTAGTGCTGCCCGGGGCAAGCATGCTGGGCACACCCCCAGGGGGGCGGGCAGGGGCGGGTGAGTCCGCTGCAACCGCACCAGCACAGCCCTTGCCTCTGCTTCAAGTGCGCACACGGCTCCTTCCACACAGGAGCCCAGCAGAGGAGAGGGGCGGCAACACTGCTGCCATCTCTCTGCCTCTGGGCCAGGCCTTACCCAGAATTGGAGCTGCGGCCGGCTGGCAGCATTGGACCATTGCACAAGGAAACTGCCCCTGCAGCTTCCTCGCGTGCCGCAGCCAGGCCCCAAATGCCCAGCCCAGGCACAGCTTTCCTTCCCGTGGCTCCGGCCTGAGGGAGCCTGTTGTGGGGGCGCCTGGTCACACCCCCTAAAAAAAATGTGCCCAAGGCCATGCCCTCCCCCAGAACCCCCACACTGTGCCACTGGCTCCAGGGATTAGGTGAGCTAAAACAGATTTGGACATACCCTTGGTAATCCTTCTTTTTCCAGATCACAGAAGCGATACACTTGAAATCTGTGGACAGAATCATGAGTTCCCTTCCCTTAGGCTTCTGTGTGTGCAGATATAAATCTTGTATATTTTTTGGTGCTCAGCTCATGACCAGGATAAAAGCTATCAACTAATAAGGCCTTAGGTTGCAGTGCCTGTCTTTCCTTGCCATTCCCTCCTGCAGTTGTTACCAGCAGTTAAAATGCTACAATCACTCCCTGCTCTTGCACATTGGCATTGTGTAAAAAGGAGGAAGCAACTTCACTTTAATTCAAGTAGGCAAATGCAAGCAAGCAAGCACAAACCAGCAGGCAAATAAGAATTTAGCTATCAGTATTAGTGTCAACGTCAACTAGTTCTCTTGTGTGTGGGGAGAGACAGCAGGTACCCCCTTTGCACTGCAAGTTGAGTGATTATTTCTCACCATTTAAGAGCTTATAAATGTAACTAAGGATGCTTCATCTGTGGTCAGGAACAGAAATCCAGCAAGCAAATATGATTGGTATTCCATTATTTCTTTCATATGCAATAGCAAAAGTACTCCTCCTTGCTCCACCACTTAAGTCCTGTTTGCGCCCGATTTCAAGACCTTCTGCCTCTAGTTGCCATAAGCCAGTCTGTATAAGCTTTAGCCTCTAACCCAGACAGACAAGGCTGCACTTTACTGTACTGTATGCCTAATGCACTTCTTGATCCTTTGGATGACCAATGGTTGGGGTAGAGAATCTGTGGCCCTCCCTATATTGTTGAAACCACTCCCATCAGCCTCAGCCAGCCCATCCATTGGCCAGGGTGATAGGAGCTGTAGTCCAGCAACCTCTGGATAGGATAGCTGCAGTTTCCTCTTCCCTGCTTTGTCACCCATGCTGTGGTTACCTCCAGGATGTATTACCGCAAGACATGTATACAACCTCACAGCCTTAACTCCCCAGAAGGTCTTGTTCCTCGCAGCCTTGGGCTCCAGCAGAAATCAAGCATGGCTCTCCCTCTCTAGCTACTGCCTGCTTCTCTCACACTCTCTAGCTCTGGCTTTTATCCTTCTCACTTCCAGCCAGCTGAGGGAGGTGGCTCACCCATTAGCCCTCAAGCACAGAACAACTACCTTTCTTATACTAAAGGTAAAGGTAAAGGGACCCCTGACCATTAGGTCCAGTCAAGGATGACTCTGGGGTTGCAGCGCTCATCTCATTTTACTGGTTGAGGGAGCCGGCGTACAGCTTCCAGGTCCTGTGACCACCATGACAAAGCCGCTTCTGGAAACGCCGTTTACCTTCCCACTTGGAGCGGTACCTATTTATCTACTTGCACTTTGACGTGCTTTTGAACTGCTAGGTTGGCAGGAGCTGGGACCGAGCAACGGGAGCTCACCCCGTCGCGGGGATTCGAACTGCCGATCTGATCAGCAAGCCCTAGGCTCTGTGGTTTAGACCACAGCGCCACCCGAATTTAGGGTCATTGCCAAGAAGCTGGCCTGGCTTCTTCAACAGTGGGATCCTCCATTAGATTGTAAACCTGGCTGGATCCAGGAATTAGAATGTATTTGGGCATACAGCCTAACCCCACCCCCAAATTCATAACAATATTGTAAATCACTTTGGGTTGCATCACAGAAAGTGATTCATAAATGATATAAATAAATAATAATTACAAACTACAAACTACAAATTACAAGCCTTCATTATCCCCCCCCCCTTTTGGAGGGGAGTTACGCAAATAGATTTCTGAGAAATTTCCCAAAAGTTATTTCTGTATGATACAGTTTTAAAGGTGCAATGCACATAGAATGACAAAAAGGAACTCTTAAGCACTTAGATAACAGCAAAAGAAGTAAGTCCTCTTAAGAAAGTTTGTCTGCGATTGTAGTCTGACTGCTCTTATTTTATATACAGTATATCCCCTTATCCAGGCAAAATAAGAGATGCGATACCCTGAATGAAGCTCCACATTTTTTTAAATTTAGTTTTTAATGTGCAATGCTTCTTCTTGTGTGATTTTTAAACTTTTGACCTCCAGTGATTATCAGGTGAGCACCTTATCAGTACTCATAAATGTAATTGTATTGCTTTTCATATTGCCTACAAAATCATGCACGGTAATGCTTGCACCTTTTTATCTGCACCAAAGAACAAACACTTCTAGAAATGTCTTTTAGTGAGAGAGATGATTTTGTGTCATTATAGATCCACGACACAGAAATCTCCAAGTATCTCTTAAAACTGTCTTTTTGCACAGAGCTGGAATGATGACGTATTCTCATAATAATACATTTTATCAAGAAGAGAAGAACAATTTTACATTAAAAAATAGCAATTTCTCTCTTGAAGAAGATACGGTAGCTCTCATTTTGCAGCCAGTGTGCATACTTCTTAAGGCTAAATGACATATGTAGCAATCCCTATGGACACTTTTTATAAAGAAAAGCAGCTCTGAGAGGAGGCAGTTTAGAAGGGAGAATTAAAAGGGGAGATGGGGTGCCTAGTCCCTCTCCCATCGATTCTCAGCTCTAGATTACCCCTCACAGACCTGCATTTTCTTATAGCTTGGTGTTTCCGAAATTTTTTACACATTACTTGGGAAGACAGGCGAACTAATATCAGTGTACTGGAAGAAGCAAAGATCTCCAGTGTGGAAGCAATGATTCTTCAACATCAACTTCATTGGACTGGTCATGTTGTGCTGATGCCTGATGATCGTCTTCCAAAGCTACTCTATTCCGAACTTAAAAATGGAAAGTGTAATGCTGGTGGTCAACAAAAGAGGTTTAAAGACTGTCTCAAGGCAAAAATGTAGTATAAACACTGACAACTGGGAAACACTGGTCTGCGAGCGCTCCAGTTTGAGAACAGCCTTTACCAAAGGTGTCATAGGTTTTAAAGACACTCGATCTCAGGACGCAAGGGAGAAACGTGCTAAGAGGAAGGCACACTTGGCAAATCCACACTGTGATCAACTCCCGCCCGGAAACCAATGTCCCCACTGTGGAAGGACGTGTGGATTCAGAATTGGCCATTGTTAAAACCGTGTTTATGGAAGACAATCTTACTCGGCTATGAGGGATCGCCAAAGCAGAAAGATTATTATGACAAAGGGATGACCTCCCAACCCCAAAAATCAATAAGAACTTTCTTACTGACATCAGTGAGGAAAAGATCAAGCCCCAATGCCACATTCGAATAAGCTTTACCCTTCACTGCAGCTGTGGTGTTGGGACAGCTGGCAGTACTTCCTTATTCTGAAATGTGAAGACAGATCAAAGACCGACCTATCCATCTTCAGCTTAGTTCACAGCACTGTCGACAACTGTTTATTTGACCCCATTGGCCTGTCTCTTCCAGGACCATGTGGAGAACAGCTGCTTCTGTGCCATATTTGACACTGAGGGACATTTCACAAGGAAGGGCCATTGCAGCAGTTGAAACTCAACACTGTCGGAAATGTACTTAACAGGCAGCAAAATACCACATGTTTTCTCCAGCAAAATATCTTATATGTTCTTCCTTGTTTTTATATTAATATTATCACAAAGTAATATTAGTGCGAAGTAACAGGGCGCAGAAAAGTCAATATTAAGCACATGTTTTTACACACCTTGTACTTTTCTCTCAAGTATTCCCACCTGCAGCCCCATGAAGAGGGCAGGGGCAGCTGGGTACACAAGCACCATCTCTGTGGGGCCCAGGCACCCACAAAAAATTCAGTGAGGGGGCTGGCTCCGGCAGGCCCTCCCATCTGCATTGGGAGGCCCCTCACTGAAATTTTTGTGGGTGCACCTCCTGTTGCAGCAGAGGGAGGGCCTGCCAGAGCTCGTCCTAGCGTGTGACCCACATGATGTCACATGCATGTGCTGGCCACCTACAATGTTGGATGGGACCCAGTGCGCCTGGCTGGGTATGCTTGCCCCAGGCCTCAGAGGGCTAAGCCAGCTGGGGGTCCTTGCCAGGGGCCTGCCAGACATAACGCTGTCTTGCCAAGAATACCCCATGCCTCCCAGCCAGCTGGGAAGTTCTGTCCTGGGCCTGGTCACATCCACAACATACATTTAGAGCACATGGCTTCCTCCAATGAATCCTGGGAATTGGTGATTCCCCTTCACAGAGATATAATTTCCTATACCCTTACAGACTATAGTTCCCAGAATTCTTTGGAGGAAGCTATGTGCTTAAAATTGCTTTACATGCATGGTGTGGATGTGACCCCCCCACCCCCACCCCAATACATACACTTGGAGAAGGACCAATGCCTCTGGCTATAGGACATGTTGAAGCACATACTGTCCATTACTTTCCAGCTATTCTGAGTTAAGAAAGGACCTCTAGTTTTTAAAAGACAGACTGGGAAAGACTTCTGCCTGAGACCCTGGAAAATGGCTGTCATTTGGAACAGACAGATTCAGGTTGGAGGAGCCAATGGTCTGATTCAGTATGTCAGCTTCATATGTTCATATGCATACCAGCACTGAAGAAAGGGAAGGGAGGGGAACAAAGGAGCAGAAGGACCCTTGAAATGGGAGTGCTGGCTTGAGAGGGAAAAGGGAGTGAGGGGGGATGGAAGTGGAAATGGCAGCTTCCCTCCTTCCTGCCCTCAGAAATCCCCACACCCTGCCTGTGTAATTTTATGAGCCCTCATCTTACAGGCTTATCAGATGGCGCCCCTCTAGAGTGCTGGATTTATAGTTCATTAACTGAAGTTGTGAATGGAGCAGGGCAGCCAATGCTGCTCTTCTTCCCATGATGTATCTATATATCAATGTGCTCTGCATTCATGGCTCAAGCCTGAAATCTCCTCTCTCTTGACAGACCTTGAGCCCTGGCCATTATTTTTATATTTTGTTGCTCAGCCATGCATAAAAGAAGAGAAACTTTGTAAAAAGAAGTCCTAGCATCAGCAAGCTTTCCGCCAAGCTGGCCTTAGTGGCTAATAGAAAACTACCAGCTAGAAACTCAGACAATGGAGGAAAGCAACATTGACCCAACATAGATATACTGTATCCTGTCTTAGTTACAGGTAGGTAGCCATGTTGGTCTGAGTCGAAGCAAAAATAAAAAAATTCCTTCAGTAGCACCTTAAAGACCAACTAAGTTTTTATTTTGGTATGAGCTTTCGTGTGCATGCTGTATCTGAGGAAGTGTGCATGCACACGAAAGCTCATACCAAAATAAAAACTTAGTTGGTCCTTAAAGTGCTACTGAATGAATTTTTTTATTTTTTGTATCCTGTCTTGTAATTAATAGGAGTTAAAACCAGAGGTGGTAGAGGTGTAAACTTCAACTTCCCTCATTATTTTTTACCTTTTATTCTACAATTTAGGAGAGGGAACCCTCAATTCCACACACAGATGCAAAACAAGCATGGTTTCCCCACACAGTTAATTTGGAAAAACTCACCTGAAGGGCCTGCCTTTGTTGATCCTAGGAAATAGCGCAGAATGTGGTGAATCAGGAGGTGATTAAGTGATGAATTGGTGCAGCAATAAAACTGCCAGCACATTTGCAAAGCTTAGCAGGGTCCAGTATGGTTGCAAATTGGATGGAAGTGTTGAGATTCCTGCGTTGAAGGGGATTAGACTGGACTCTACAGCGGTATATATGTTTAGAATGTGACCTGACATACTTTTTAGCTTCCAACACTGCTCTTCATATTATACTTTTTACAAACTTCTGCATGGCATTTTCCTCATGAAATCTATAACGTTCTATTTGAATGGGCTGTGGTGTTCCAAGTCAGATTCCTGTAGTGAGTGCCAATCTGTCTGAAATCTAGCAGCCCCACTTTCCCCCTTGGGCTCCTTTCCCCATCAGTTGATGTGAAATATACTGCATATGAACCCAATTTATCCATCTTGCACAAGAAAGATGTAGTAGCAATGCTATAAATTCTGCTGACATAGTTCTCGGCTGGTAAGGTGAATTGATTTTCCATTTGCCTGTCTTGGAGAGCTTATTTCCTTGAAAAGACACAAGTCTGGATGCAACCATGGAAAGCAGTAAATAAGTGGGGGGGGGGCTTCTTTCATTCTTGTTATATGGCTGCATCAGTTTCTGTGACAAGATTCTTTTATATATGTGTACAGTGGGGAGAGTATACAGAGTTTAAAAATTACACAGAGAGTTTGGATATTGTCAGCAGTGCAAAGGTATTTGAGGTTGAATCCTGACAAGACAGAAGTACTGTCCGTGGGGGACAGGGGGGTGGGCTGGTGTGGAGGACTCCCTGGTCCTGAATGGGGTAACTGTGCCTTTGAAGGACCAGGTGTGCAGCCTGGGAGTCATTTTAGACTCACAGCTGTCCATGGAGGCACAGGTCAGTTCTGTGTCTAGGGCAGCTGTTTACCAGCTCCATCTGGTACGCAGGCTGAGACCCTACCTGCCGGCGGACTGTCTCGCCAGAGTGGTGCATGCTCTAAGGTAGTTATCTCCCGCTTGGACTACTGCAATGCGCACCTTTGAAGGTGACCCAGAAACTACAACTAATCCAGAATGCGGCAGCTAAACTGGTGACTGGGAGCGGCCACCGAGACCATATAACACCAGTATTGAAAGACCTACATTGGCTCCCAGTACGTTTCCAAGCACAATTCAAAGTGTTGGTGCTGACCTTTAAAACCCTAAACGGCCTCGGCCCAGTATACCTGAAGGAGTGTCTCCACCCCCATTGTTCTGCCCGGACACTGAGGTCCAACACTGAAGGCCTTCTGGTGGTTCCCTCACTGCGAGAAGCAAAGTTACAGGGAACCAGGCAGAGGGCCTTCTTGGTAGTGGCGCCCTCACTCTCAATCAGGCATGGTATAGAAGGAGTTAACAAGGGATGTCAGTTGGAACCTAGGGGGGCGGAGTCAGGAGGCCTATAAAAAGCCCACCCCTGAGAGGAGTTGAGGAGGAGGGCAGATGGTTGTTTGAGCAGAGAACTGAGAGTTTGAGCTGAGTTGGAGTGACTGAGCGAGATATCGTGGCTTAGAGTCTGAAGGGAGGCATAGGTGGTTAATTAGCAGAAAGGATAGAGTGTTTGAAAGAATCATTAGTGGATTTTAGAGGTAATAGGCCGGTAATATAATTAGAGGTAATAGGCCAGTATAGGAACAACTGTTAAAAGAGTATTTGATGAACTTTACTATATTGAAACCACATGTGTATGTACCTTTAATAAAGAAACATCTTTTATTCCAAACCTCAACCTTGTCTGGAGTTACCAGTCTGATTACTGGCATAGCTGCCAAGTTAACCCTTTTTTAAAGGGAAATTCCATTATGCTGAATAGGCTTCCTCGCGAGAAAAGGGAAAAGTTGGCAGCTATGATTACTGGTTGGTGGTAGCGGGATAAAATAGACCGTGAAACGTCTGAGGGTCCTGCAAAGTCTAGGTGACTGCGACACCCTCCCATCAGAGGTCAAAGAGATAAACAACTACCTGACATTTAGAAAACATCTGAAGGCAGCCCTGTTTAGGGAAGTTTTTAATTTGTGACATTTTATTGTAGGTATTTTAATCTTTGCTGGAAGCCGCCCAGAGTGGCTGGGAAGACCCAGCCGGATGGGCGGGGTACAAATAATATATTATTATTATTATTATTATTATTATTATTATTATTATTATTATTGAACTAAATTTGCAGAGTAACACCCTACGCTAGTCATACTCAGAGAAGACCCATTGTAATCAGTGAACAAGCAATGTCTGTTTATTACAAGGGGCCCCAGGTTCCCTGATGTAAAGTGTATGTGAGGTTATAATGGACCTTGCAGCCCCTGACAAAAGAGGTAAGAATTTTAATAATTTCCTAAACCTTGAGTAACTTGCACACCACTCTGTTGGATCTTGCACTGCTCCCTTTTCAAGAGCTTGCTGGAAGTTCAGCAAGGTACCTACGGCACCACCTCTCCTGGTATGCCCCGCGGAGGACCTTAAGGTCCACAAATAACAACACTTTGGAGGTCCCAAGCCGCAAGGTGGTTAGATTGGTCTCAACTAGGGCCAGGGCCTTTTCGGTATTGGCCCCAACTTGGTGGAACGCTCTGTCACAAGAGACCAGGGCCCTGCAGGATTTGACATCTTTCCACAGGGCCTGCAAGATGGAGCTGTTCCGCCTGGCCTTTGGTTTGGACTCAGTCTGACCCTTACGTTTCCCTCCCCTTATGGTTTTGATTCATGGGCTACTACTAAAATGAGGCTGCATTTTAAATTGTATTTTAACCCGTATTTTAATTAACAGTTTTTTTCTTTTTCTATTACGTTTTATTGTAATTTTATTGGTGTTAGCCGCCTTGAGCCCGGTTCTGGCCGGGGAGGGTGGGGTATAAATAAATAAAAATGTTTGTTTGTTTGTTTGTTATAATCATGAGGCAAACCACCATCATAATTTGCTTGCTGCATCACTAAGGCTGCCCTCCTGTATTCACTTACCTGGGAGTAACTTCCATTGAACTCAATGGGGCTTACTTCTGAGCAGAATTTAATTTAAAGCTGAAACCATATTGTACTATTTTAACATGTCACAGGAGTACAAATAGACAACACTGAAATAAAACAACTTCCACAGGTAAAGAACTGCAGATTATCAAAAGGTGAGATTTAAATGTTGCTATTAGTGACCTCTAGTGTTTGGAACAAGACTCTCCAGACTACCAACCAACATTAAAAACTATGTTTTCCTATCTGGGATCAGAAATAAGGAATAATAATAAAAACTCATCCAGTATAAAACCTTATAAAAATCTTGACTAGTTCAGTACTTAACTTGACAGTAGCAGTTGGGGCTGCCATATAGCTGGTAATGAGATTGCTTCCAGAAGACATGATTATTGAGCATTCATCTGGCTTTGTTTGCAGGGTAGTTAGATGGCATGGGTTTTTTATTGACCTTTTTTCCTGATTTGTTTGCAGGGAGGTTGTATGATGTTGCAGCAGTGGCATAGCGTGGGTTGGCAGGGCCCAGGGCAGGCAAGCCACTGACACCACTGGAGTGCACACACACACCCCGGGAGCCAAGCAGGACCACACTGCGCTGCCTGCTTGCCTGCCTGCCTACCTGCCTTCCCAGGGAGGGGAAGCCCAGCTGGCTGCTGCAGTCCTTGGTGGGTGAATCCCCCCAACTCCCACAAAGTGCTGCTTTGGAGTCACCCCTTGCCCATCTCCCTTGGTCCGTCCTCACCCACTCACTGTGTCCCTGGGCAGCCCTGATGCCTGCACTGGGGCAGGGATCTCCGCAGAAGCCAGGGCCTGCATGGGGGTGCCTGGTTGGGCCTCCTCAGAATTTTGCACTCGGGGCCAAGGCCCGTTTGACTCCCCCACACTACGCCGTTGTGTTGCAGGAAGCAATTGCCTACACATTCCAGTGTACTTTCCTATCACTTTCATTACCTCAGAAAGACTGTTGCTTTTTTAAAAAGCAGGTTTGTTGTGCAAGAGCTCTAAAACCACTGTAGTTGTCCCAACTAAATTTGCTGGTATGTTGTTGAATCCCACCCACAAAATAGCAACATTCTGGAAGCATCCTGAGGTAAAATGTCAGAATCTTATCCGACATAGACCAGAGAGACCTATTTTGGAGGGAAAGTCTTCAAGGCCCCACAGAAAAACCCACTTCAGCTGAAGACCTGGAGGAATCACAGTAGTCTCCAGCCTGAAGACCCCCATGGGAAAGGATGTCTGTCTCACTTGGCTCCTCCAAAGAATCCCTCAGAATCCCTTGGTCCCCCATTATCTCCCACAGGCCTCAGGACTGAACATGGCGTGGACATGACAAGACAGCCGGAGTTGCCAGAGCAGAGACTGTTGGGCTGACTCTTTTGCTAGGGGTCTACTTGGGAAGAAGGGTCTGAGGAGGGTGCAAGCTATGAGTCAGGACAGGATGAGGCAAAGGAGGAGATGACAGGAACTAGAGAAGTCTCTCTGTCTCCTTGAGGCCTTGGCTGAAACAGCTCCGTTTTGAGCTCATTAAGCTCCTGCCTCCAGCTGAGGTACTGGCAGTGCCATGGCCATAAAGTACGGTAGCTTTTCTATTCCAGGAATTGACAAAAGGTGAGCTATATGCTGCTGTTTTTTTAGCAACCTCTAGTGGCTGATATGCAGATGACACAACCTTGATGGCAGAAAGTGAGGAGGAATTAAAGAACCTTTTGATGAGGGTGAAAGAGGAGAGCGCAAAATATGGTCTGAAGCTCAACATCAAAAAAACCAAGATCATGGCCACTGGTCCCATCACCTCCTGGCAAATAGAAGGGGAAGAAATGGAGGCAGTGAGAGATTTTACTTTCTTGGGTTCCATGATCACTGCAGATGGTGACAGCAGTCACGAAATTAAAAAACACCTGCTTCTTGGGAGAAAAGCAATGACAAACCTAGACAGCATCATAAAAAGCAGAGACATCACCTTGCCGACAAAGGTCCGTATAGTTAAAGCTATGGTTTTCCCAGTAGTGATGTATGGAAGTGAGAGCTGGACCATAAAGAAGGCTGATCGCCGAAGAATTGATGCTTTTGAATTATGGTGCTGGAGGAGACTCTTGAGAGTCCCATGGACTGCAAGAAGATCAAACCTATCCATTCTGAAGGAAATCAGCCCTGAGTGCTCACTGGAAGGGCAGATCGTGAAGCTGAGGCTCCAATACTTTGGCCACCTCATGAGAAGAGAAGACTCCCTGGAAAAGACCCTGATGTTGGGAAAGATGGAGGGCACAAGGAGAAGGGGACAACAGAGGACAAGATGGTTGGACAGTGTTCTCAAAGCTATGAACATGAGTCTGACCAAACTGCAGGAGGCAGTGGAAGACAGGAGTGCCTGGCGTGCTCTGGTCCATGGGGTCACGAAGAGTCGGACATGAGTAAACGACTAAACAACAACAAGTGGCTGAAAAAAGCAGCTGCCAATTTTCTTTTCCACAGAAAATATGTGAAACTAAAATGATAGAACTGAATAATGATATTGACCAGAACACTAAAAGGCAATCATATATGTGACCACTCACACATATATGTGACCACTTTCACAAGGTGAAAGCTGTAAATTAAAGGTTGTAATTCGAATGTTGGGAGGTGGCAGTGCCTTCTTAGCTCTGCTAACCTGTTATTTTTATTTTTTTTAAAAAAGCAGATAGCACTTCAGATACTGTACGTTACAATTTAGTCCCAGTTCCATGTCAATGTATAGTGTTTTGCATTCCATTTAGGAAATCTGTCTTTTTCACACTTTATTTTCAAGAAAAGTATAGGTGGTGTGTCTAGCTGCTAGTGAATAACCTGATTCGAGCTGGCTGATACGTTGGTCTACAAACTGGAACTCAGTGCTAACAAGGCCAGTTCTGTGAGTTTGTCTGTTTAGGGCAGGCTTCCTCAAAATCGGCCCTCCAGATGTTTTTGGCCTACAACTCCCATGATCCCTAGATACCAGGACCAGTGGTCAGGGATGATGGGAATCGTAGTCTCAAAACACCTGGAGGGCCAAGTTTGAGGACAGGGCCGTCTCAAGCAGGTCAGGCGCCCTGGCGCTGAAGCACGGAGATCGCTCCGGCGCCCCCGCCCTCGCAGCGCGCAGCATGGCTTCCGTGAGGCTTTGCAGCGCAGCGCCCCCCCCTGCCGGCCTGGCGCCCTGCACCACCAGGACTACACCTAGAGCCGGGCCTGTTTGAGGAAGCCTGGTTTAGGGAGACCCTGCTCAAGCAGCTCTGGCTGGAGTTGCACTCCCCAAAAGGATTAAGTTCCCAATCTGGGGGGAGCACTCCTGGACCCAGTCTTGCTGTGGAAGGTCCACGTGGCCTCTGTGGCAAGCAGTATTTTCATCAGTTTAGACTTGTGCACCCGCCGCAGCCTTTCCTGGACAAGGAGTCTCACTGCAGTTAGTCATGTCCTGGTAACATTTAGGCATGACTTCTGTAATGTAGTGTACATGGGGCTGCCTTCAAAGTCTGTCCAGAAAATACAGTTGATCCTGACTAGAGCTGTTAGGTTGCTATCTGTGCCTGGTCACTTTGAGATGTTGCTGGTTGTTAAAGAACTGCTTCAGTTGACAGACCACTTCCGAGTGCCAGTCCAAATGCTGGTGCCTCCTATTAAAGCGAGGGTGGGGGACCTGTGCCCTCCAGATGGTGCAAAGTTTCCACCACCTCTACCTGAGGAGAGCTGGCCTCCAACAGCATCCTGACGCCCTCAGGTTCTCCCTGAAGCCCTTTATGCGTTGAAGGATCCCATGCTTCCATTTCAACCTGCCTATGTATTGAGAGAGGTTTTGAGGCTCTACTGTTTCACAATATTGCAATGCTTTTTGAATTTTATGTTTTTTAAAAAGAAGTTCCTGGAACCCCTGCTTTAAAGTGTGTGCGCGTGTAATCAGGGCAGTCTCGAGCAGGTCGGGCGCCCTGGCGCTGAGGGGCAGAGATCGCTCCGGCGCCCCCGCCCTCGCAGGGCGCAGCATAGCTTCTGCACTGGCGCCCTGGCACCCCGTGCCACCGGGACTCTACCTAGAGCTGGGGGGGGGAAGGTATCTGCTCTAGATGCTTACTCTGCATTGCTTTTAAACTACCTTTAGCTGTCCTGTTTGTGTATGGTTTTTAAAGCTGCCCATCTCCCCCTTTAAGTAAACTACCTTGAGGCACATGTGTATGAATACATTAATTAATTAATCAAACAAATAAAAAATACTACTAATGCAATATACACAAGGAGTATACAAGTTAATTTTTTCTTGCATTTTTTGCTTGTGGGATTTTCTGCCCCTGAAGCCAGAATAACCTGGCCAGCCTTTAGTGTTCTGCAACTTGGGGTGGGGATGCTATTTGCACTTCTTCCTAAGTCAGCAAAATGTCTAGAACCAAACAGCTCAAGGAAAGGATTAAAACACACACCCCGGCCCTGGTGGTGCTGCTCAGAACTGATTTACAACTCTTTTTAATGCCATGTCTCGTTGAACCCTCAGACTCTGTGTGAACATATATTTTTTTAAAAGCAATGACTGGTATCTTTTAAAAATGGATAATTCTGTTTATAACAGTTTACTGTGTATTTATGTCAGTCAGTCAAACACCTCCATTGTATCCTACAATTAAATGTTCGCTGAGAAAGTGTAAAGATGAAAGATGCTTTCCTCTGGCAGACCATAAGTGCCTAACTTGCAGGTTGGTTACTCTATAATAAATACTATATACTAAAACTGCGTAATTTTGGTGTTAAACTTAAGTGCTGGGATTCCAATGAAACAAGTGGTG
This sequence comes from Zootoca vivipara, assembly GCF_965207765.1. NCBI lineage: Eukaryota > Metazoa > Chordata > Lepidosauria > Squamata > Lacertidae > Zootoca > Zootoca vivipara. The sequence continues at coordinate 3,285,194 of NC_142593.1, read as the reverse complement.
TGATGCCAGCATTGCATGTCTACTTTTGCTACAACATAAACAGAGAGGAACCATTATTGCTGTTTACTATGACTTTTGGGGGTAATTTGCTGACTTGCTCATGTATTTGCTCCAGGTTGAAGTTCTTCACAGTCAAGCATTTACATGCAAGTTTAAATTTACTTCACAATGAAAGTGAAGTAAAAAAAATTGTGTAAGTGCTTTGGTACTAATGCTAATGGGACCAAAGAAGTAGAACAAGGCATGTGCAGATGATCTGGAGTAGGCATCCCCAAACTGCGGCCCTCCAGATGTTTTGGCCTACAACTCCCATGATCCCTAGCTAACAGGACCAGTGGTCAGGGATGATGGGAACTGTAGTCCAAAACATCTGGAGGCCCGGAGTTTGGGGATGCCTGATCTGGAGGCTGACTTTGCTTTTATGGGATTATGCAGGCAGCCTCAAATTGTGGCTTGTTGGGCACTATGTAATTTGCTATCCCGCTAGTTATTCAAAATGGCAGAATGGGCCCTTCCTCATATTAATTCTCAACGGAGCCTGGGTGTCTGATACTACTACTTATGTATACTTATGTATACATGGGGTATATCAGGCATCCCCAAACTGCGGCCCTCCAGATGTTTTGTCCTACAACTCCCACGATCCCTATCTAGCAGGACCAGTGGTCGGGGAAGATGGGAATTGTAGTCCAAAACATCTGGAGGGCCGAAGTTTGGGGATGCCTGGGGTATATGCATTTGAATGTTCAAACATAAAAGTCGCAATCAAGCTGGTCAGCCATGGTGAAGCAGCAACCCTATGTCTGGGTTCTTGGACTTAAACCCTTTTGAATGTGGGCCCATGGGACTCACCTCCAAAGAAACAAGCACAGGACTGAGCCACACATTTCAATGAATACAGTAAGAATTGCAGATCAGATGAATGTGATGCGGTAGTTCTGTGATTAGAATTCCCAGCATATTTTTCTCTTCAAAAACCAGCCCTGGATTAGGACCATAGCACAAGAGCTCCCTGCGCTGTTTTCCTGCCAAAAATCTGTTATTTTCCATGTCTGTATGTCTGTGTTTTCCTACTGAACACACCATAGGTGATTTATGGTACTGCAATTAGTTATTTACTGTCGAGCTTGCATATTATTGACATGGTTATACTAACCTGTCAGGCTTTTTTATTTAAATGAAAGGGGAAATAAATAAATCCATGCCTACTCTGGCTTTTCCAGACCCTACATCCTGCCATGTCTTCCAGGTAGGATGTGGGTTCAAGGTCCTGGTATTAATATTCAACACTTGGGACCAGGGAGTCTAAAATATCATCTAACTCCTTAGATATACAACAGATAACTCTGCTCTGCAAAAGAGGGGCCTCCTGCAGCTTCCATATTTTCTGGAGGTCCAATCTATATGATGTAGGAATTGGGCCTTGAGTGTGGCGACAAACATGCTTTGGAATAGCCTCCCATTGAACATCAGATTCACACCATTTCAGTCATCTTTTCAGACCTTCCTCTTTCAACATCTGTATTCTTGGTAGTAGCGCCCGCCCTGTGGAATGCCCTCCAACCAGATGTCAAAGAAATAAACAACTACAGTGGTACCTCGACTTACGAACGACTCGACAACCGAATTTTTCGACTTACGAATGGGGGTAATGGCGTGCGCTTACGAATGTCTCGATATCTGAAAGGAAACGGCGGCCGTTTTAGATAGGGATTTTTCGACTTACGAATTTTTAGATAGGGTTGCTTCGACTAACGAATTTCTCCGTTTCCAATGCATTCCTATGGGAAATCGCGTTTCCAATGGCGTTTTTCGACTTACAATATCTGACTTTTACAAAACATCTGAAGGCAGCCCTGTTTAGGGAAGCTTTTAATATTTGATGAATTATTGTATTTTAATATTTTGCTGGAAGCCACCCAGAGTGGCTGGGGAAACCCAGCCAGATGGGTGGGGTATAAATAATAATAATAATAATAATAATAATAATAATAATAATAGACTTGAAATTGTTTTATATGTGAAATTGTGTGTGTATTCTAAATTGTGAAGTCTCTAGTCTGGGCCACTGTTTTTCAGTTGGATGCTTGTCAACACTACCCTGAGCCTTGGAAAAATGAGTAAGAAATAAGTAATGAATACAGTTAAAGAGAAATTCAACATAGATCACTCACTACCTAACATGAGGGTGATGCCCTATAATTGGGAGTTCTTGAAACATACTTGGCACACTCTGACCATTTAAACATTGCTGATGAAGAATTGTCGAAACAGGGCCTTGTCCTGGGATTTTTTCACTGGAATTTATCTTTATTTGCCTCACTATCATACTGGAATTGATTCCTATTTGAATTCATCTTATCATTACATAAATAAAACCTTTTGAAGACTTACTTGAAATTCATCTTCCTCCTGGCCCGAATTCTTGCAATTTACTGTTTATTTCTGAACTCTATAATTGGGAGTGACACAACCATAACTTGGTCAATATCTATATTTCCAAGTATAGGTTTTTGGGAAGAATGTCAAGGTGACTGTATCATACTGACTGTATCTCATCAGCCTTTGGTTTGTTTAGAATAACTTTTTAAAAATAACAGATATTCATGGTAAAATAAATTATGTTGTGCAAATAAACCCATAATAAATATCCTTCAGGGGAGATCTGCTGGGTAATATGAAAAACTGACTGCTGCAATGAAACGAAATTGCTTGTATGCACTTCTTACAGCTCAAAGTATTATCTTCAATATGCAGATAAGGCAGGAACATAAAATGAAAACCTCATAAAATCCAGAGTACTAATCCAGGGGGTTGCATCTGGAGCGGAAAGAGCCTTGTAAAATAAGCCAAAAAATGTAAGAACTTAATTATGTATGCAAAAGAGGAGAAGAATTCATTTCAGCGCAGTGTGAATTTTCTGGTAGTCATAAATTAATGTGAAACAACAATTAAGCCCCGCAGTAAAGTTTGCATCAAACTTATAATGTAGGAATATTTTTTAAAAATGGATTTATGATTGCAAGTTCCTCACTCCCATTTCGTGGGCATCTTCAGTAGTCTAACTATGTTGAGATTGCAGCTGTAATCTCCCAAACATTAGTGCCATAGAGTCTGTGTGGTGCAGTGGTTAAGAGCGGTAAACTCGTAATCTGGTGAACTGGGTTCGCTTCCCTGCTCCTCCACATGCAGCAGCTGGGTGACCTTGGGCTAGTCACACTTCTCAGCCCCACTCACCTCACAGAAGTTTGTTGTGGGGGAGGAAGGGAAAGGAGATTGTTAGCCGCTTTGAGACTCCTTCGGGTAGTGATAAAGCAGGATATCAAATCCAAACTCCTCCTCCTCCTCCTCCTCCTCCTCCTCCTCCTCTCTTCTTCTTCTTCTTCTTCTTCTTCTTCTTCTTCTTCTTCTTCTTCTTCTTCTTCTTCTTCTTCTTCTTCTTCTTCTTCTTCTTCTTCTTCTTCTTCTTCTTCTTCTTCTTCTTCTTCTTCTTCTTCTTCTATTAATTCCAACCCAGGCAAAAGCTTGCATTCTCAAGGAGGAAATGTAATCTAAGTTTCAAAGCATTTAAAATATTTATTCAATATTATTTCTGAATATACTTTTGGTTTGTGGCATCCCACCAATAAATGATTTCAGAAACACACCAGCTCTTGAGGTGAAATACTTTAGGGCAGGGGGGGGGGACACAGAAATGCACAAAAAGAGCAAGAATCTCTGGCAGAGAAGAGGAAGAACACCCCTTGCCTCCATGGGACAGACATGAACACAAAAGCCCAACGAGTTAAAGAATAAGTTCCTTGTCTATATAAATTCCCTGATTGGACTGGGTGGCAATCCTTCTGTACACTTATCCTGCGCTGGATGGGGAACCTTGTGAATGAAGACTTGTGCACCTTCTCTCGGGTCAGCTGCTGGGACTGTGCATGCAACAGAATGGTTGCTTGGGAGGAGAAGCAAAGGGGGGCTGGATATAACCCCCCCCCCACACACACATTCCACCTCCCATTTAAGTGCTGATTAACATGATTATGAAAAAGGGTTATGGAGCTTTAATGCCTTCTACTGCCTTGGGTCTTTAGAAGTGAGCCGTAAAGATTAATGGGCAAAGGAGCATCCTCTCCCACCCACTGGAATGCAACTTTTAAATCACACACACACACCCCACCCTACACACAGCAGGGACTTTATGAAGCTCATGTGAGGGGGTCAGGTGAGAGAAATCCCTCCTGCACTCTCAGTCATTTCAGAGGAAAAGGAAGCCCATCCTTTGTCTCTGTGTGATCATTACAGGAGTTGGGAGTTGGGCTCAAATGGCACCAGAGTCTGATTTCTCCCTACAGTCATTCAAAGGGGAAATGGAGACACAAGCTTCCATTCACCCTCTAAGCAACTACTGGGCAGAGAGATTTGTTGCTTCCTGTGCTGGCTAATGCTTCCTGTGCTTGCTGCTTTCTCTCACCCAATACGACTCACTCCCTGTTACTGTACAAGGCTAGATTTGCATACAAAACTGCCGTGGGTAATCCCAAGCGACCACAGTAAATGTGTATAATCAGAACCAGTTCGTGGGAAACTGGAATATCTCTTCAACTCCAGTCCCCTTAAGGGTATGTTCCTGATAGAAAGTATTTTCATTCCATGACTCCAGTTTGGGCTCTCAATGTATAAACACGCCCGGAACTAACACCCATATGTGTGTGTGTGTGTGTGTGTGTGTGCGTGCGTGCGTGTAAATAAAATACACATAAACATGCACACAAGTGAATATGTGTTGTAAGGAAAACCAATCACTCTTCTACCTGATCTATTTCTTTCGGTAAAAGTAAAATAAAACTAGCACGGTGTAGCATTGAAGGTGGCCATTTGTCCTGCAAAAAACCCAATGTCTGCAGAGATATATTAACACTTCTTCTTAAAGGGTAAAGTCTATTTGCAGTGTATAATGGCAAAAGCCATCAAACATATACTCTCACCTAGCCAATTTAATTAAAAGCAACTAGAGAATTTTTGGACCTTAAGTACTGGGGAGAAGGGGCATATTTTGACCCTGTGAAAGGGATAGCTATGATGTTACATTACTATGTATATGAGAAAAGTACACTTTTGTAGTCAGAGGAACAATTTGAGAAAGGTGGAAGCACAAAAAGCTGTACATTTTTAGACAGTATTAAGGCAGTTCAATCGGAGTCTTCATCATCAAGGTATTCCTCTGCATTGCTTAAGGTTCGCATTATGTCTAGAAGAAAGAGCAACAAACATTTAAAAAAATGTAAATTTAGGGTGCAACCCAACAGCTAAGCCAGAGGAATAAGAAACAGTGGCAGTTCCAATATGCAGAAGGTGTTTCAATGGCCGTGGTGGAGGAAAGGGGCATGTTGGGGCGGGCAAGAGCGAAAATAGTTGACTTTCCCTCCTCGATGATGTGAATGAGAAGATCAATTTACAACATGGAAAAGGGCAGGAGTGTGGCTGGGTAGAGGAGCGACACAAACCACCACCACTCCTCCTCCTTGGACTGGAGTGAGTGAACAGGGCATATAGCAAGTGACATGGATTCAATCACCCCAGCAGCATTGCTCTGTTAAGAGCAGGGCCAGTCATTTTGAGTGTGCTCAAAATCTGTTACCAGAGCTGTCACCCCTTGTGCGCCAAATTTCTAGCAAGACAATTGCAGGAAGTTTTTTATTAGACGTATTATTAAAATAATTGCAATAATTAAAAAGGCTTCCTCCCACAACAGCTTGGCATTCCTCCGCAGCTACAATCACGTCTCTCTGTGTACCTGAGAACTTATTATTCTTCAAGCTCTACGAAAAGGAGTGCCTTCTGTAGGGTTTCATCACAACTTGTCCTAGGTCACTGTCCTTAAGCAAAAAATGGATTTTCTAACTGCCTCGCATAATCCCACTTTCAGCAACGGTTATGGGGATATTCATAAGTCACTTACTGATGCAGCATATTGGAAAATACATCAAAAAATGTGAAAAACAAACAAACCCTCACCTTGTCCTTGTTTCTTTTTAAGCAGAGAAGCACATGCTGCATTAGTAGCCATGTCAAAAGCCAATTTCTTCTCATTGTTTCTTAAATCTGTTCTAGCACCTTTGTGAAAACAAAATAGAGGACACCGCAATTAGAAATTCAGAGGTGAAACTATCAGGGCAGGAGTGGATCCCCTGTGGTGCTCCTGATGGACCTTCTGTACTTTCAGCTCCCATCAGGTTCAGCCAATTCCCCAGTGGTCATGGATGATGGGAGTTGTAGACCAGCAGTGTCTGGAGGACCACAGCTTAGTCACTCCTGTGTTAGCTGCGTATCTTTGCCATGCTTATTAGCAACTTTCGTCTAAAATTAAACTAGTTTTCCATTCTAACTTCCAATGCAAAATTTCTATCCTAATAGAGATTCTAAGGAACAGAATGATGCCGCCATCTACAAAGAATCACAGCACAAGTGATCGTGGCTTTCATTTTTTAACAAAAGTTCAGATTGTTTGTTGGTGGGGAATGAGTGTATAAAATGTGCACTAGGGGTAGAATTCAACACAGCACTCAACGTGGAATGTGGGGTGGGGGAGGAGGTCCACTCTTGCAACAAGACGTTTCCATCCTCTCCTCACCTCGTATGTCTCCTCAACCTGTTCTGCATTTCCCCTCAAACCCCCAGAGCGGAGTAGGGGGCATGGAAGAAGATAAGAGATAAAAAGTCCTGTGTGCAAGTGTCACGGTGGCCGGAGTGGACTACTTCAGAGTAACGAAGCCACGCAGCTCTGCATTTTATTCTTTTATTGGTGCTGCGTATTTACAGTGCTCAAGTCATTGCTATTTACACGGAGCGATGTTGTCAGTCGGTTTCAGAACCTCCTAATGGCTTTTGGCGCGTCTTTCTCCAACACAAAAGCTTTGGCAGACCCATCCTCTTGCCCCTCCTCTTCCTGCGTAATTCTGGAGTTGGGGGGATGGGTCTTCCCCCCTTGCTTGCCCCTTCCTGTCCCACCTGGGACCCTGGCTCCTCTACCTTGCCTGAGCCTCGGACACGACTTCCTGCTTCCCCACTGGAATCGGAACTCTCCCTGCTTTCCCCTTTGCTCGGGGACGGGCTTGAACTCAGGAGGGGAGGGACTTCGCGATATCCCCTGTCCCTCACATCCACCCCCCTCCCAAGCTCTCCTTCACCCCTCCCCAGGCCCCCCCCATGTGTCGGTGACGACTGGAAGCCTAAGAACTCAGTGCTCTCCGAGCCCGTTGGTGTGAATACCTCCCCCCAGTCCTGCGAGCCCCCCCCTTCCGCCTGGGCGGACGGGAATCCCAAAAAGTCCGTGGCGTCAGAGCTGGTGGGGGTAAAAATGTTCTGCCAATCTGCTCCTTCCTCTGACTGGGTGGATCTCGGTGACACCCATACCTCATCCTCTGGTTCCTCAAACTCCGCTTCCCAGCGCCATGGTGAGCTGCTCTCCCGTGCCTCCTCCTCCTCCCCCTCCCTTTCCATGTGCCAGGGCTTGGGTCTGTGGGGAAAGAGGGCGTGAAATTCTTCCACCAAGAATTCCTCCTGTATCTGAGTGGCTGGGACCCATTCATTCTGGGACGGTGGAGCATCCTCCCATGCCATGAGGTACTCCAGTCCCCCCACCCCCCACCTTGAATCCAGGATGGCCGTGGCCTCATTGAGTTGCTCCCTGCCTTCCCTCTCCCCCCCTCCCTCGGGGGTTTGTTCGCTGTCTCGGAGCCTGCTGCTTTCCCTGTACGGCGACAGCAGCGATCTATGAAACACTGGATGCACCCTCATGTCCTCTGGCAGTGCCAGCCTGTATGCCACCGGGTTTACCTGTTGCGTGACCGTGAAGGGGCCCAGCCTTTTGGGTGCCAGCTTTTTGCACCTCCCTCTGGTGGGAAGGCCCTCCGAGGACAACCACACCTTGTCCCCCACCCTGATGACCTCCCCTAGTCGCCTGTGGCGATCTGCCCCCTTTTTGTACGCTTCCTTGGCCCTCTCCAAGTGTTCTCTGAGCTGCTGGTGCACCGTCTCCAGTTCCTCTGCCCAATCCTCAGCCTGTGGGCCCTCCTCCTCCTCCTCCCCCTCCCTCTCTGGGAAAGATCTGAGGTCGCGCCCGTAATTGGCCTTAAAGGGCGACACCCCTGTGGAGACGTGCACTGCATTGTTGTAGGCAAATTCTGCTAGTGGCAGGCGATCCACCCAGTCCGTTTGCCTCTGGCTGACGTAGCATCTCAGGTACTGCTGCAGAATGGCGTTGACCCTCTCCGCTTGTCCGTTGGTCTGCGGGTGTCTAGCCGTCGACAAGCTGACCTCCACCTGCAGGAGGTTCATGAGCCGCCGCCAGAACCTGGAAACAAATTGGCGGCCACGATCCGAAATAACCCTTAAAGGTAATCCATGCAGTCTGAAAACGTGATCAACAAACAGTTTGGCTGTCTCTTCTGCAGAGACTGCCCTGGCACACGGTATAAAGTGGCACATTTTGGACATGAGGTCCACCACCACCAACACTGCGGTCTTACCCCGGGAAGAAGGCAGATCTGTGATGAAGTCCATGGACAGCACTTCCCACGGCCTGTGTGGCGTGGCTAAGGGCTCCAGCAACCCTGGTGGCGCTGCTCTGACCACCTTTGCCCGCTGGCAGGTGTCACAGCCCCGTACATAGTCTCGAACATCTTCCCTCACCCCTGGCCACCAGAAGTGTCTCATGACTAGGTGAGTGGTCTTGTCCCTTCCAAAATGCCCCGCCGTTGGGTTGTCGTGCATCTGTTTGAGGACCGTACGTCTGAGCTGGGTGGTGGGCAGGTACAGTGCCCCCTTGTAGAAAAGCAGCCCTCTGCGTTCTGCAAAGTCTTTTGCCTGCTCCCTCCCCCCTCTCAGTTCGCTGAAGATGCGGTTGGCAAAGTCATCCGCTGCCGTCAGTGCTGTGAGTTCTGCCTCGCTCACCACTGCTGCTCCGCAGGACCATGCCGACGGGGGGAAAATGTGCCTTGGGGCTGGTGGTTCCTCCTCCTCCATGTACTCTGGCTTGCGGGAGAGGGCATCCGCCCTGACGTTCTGCTCTCCCGGGATGTAGTGTATGGAGAAGTTGAAATTCGAGAAGAACTCTGCCCACCGTATCTGCCGCTGGTTGAGCACCCTGGCAGTTCTCCAGAACTCCAGGTTCTTGTGGTCTGTGCACACCTGGATGGGGTGCTTGGCGCCCACCAGGAAGTGTCTCCAATGTTTGAACGCAGCGTGGATCGCAAGAAGTTCTTTGTCAAACACGGTGTAGTTGCGCTCGGGCTGTGTCAACTTCCTGGAGAAGAAGGCACAGGGTCTCCACTCCCTGTTGGCGTCCAGTTGCAACAAAATGGCGCCCACAGCTTTCTCAGAAGCATCTGTCTCAATGCGTAGGGGCGCGTCCTGGACCACGTGGAACAGGTTCTGGTCCGAGGCGAACACCCTCTTGAGGCTTTCGAACGCTGCTTGCGCCTCTGGTGTCCACCTGAACTTCTGCTTGCCTCTCAGGCAGTCAGTGATGGGAGCCGTAACGCGAGAGAAGTTCTTGATGAACTTCCTGTAGAAGTTGGCGAAGCCTAGTAGGCGTTGGGCATCTTTGCGCGTCCTGGGGCTGTGCCAGTCCAGGATGGCCTGTACCTTGTCCTTGTCCATCGCTAGCCCCTTGTCTGACAGCTTGTAGCCCAGGAAGTCCACCTCCTTGGTGTGAAACTTGCACTTCTCCAGCTTCACATACAGGTGGTTCTCCTTCAGGCGCTGCAACACTTCCCTGACATCTTTCACATGCTGCACTGGGTCATTGGAATAGATAAGGATGTCATCCAGAAAGACCAGGCAGTTCTTGAAGAGGAGGGACCCCAGGACGTGGTGCATGAAGGCCTGGAAGCAGGCTGAGCCCCCTTGCAACCCGAAGGGCATCACCAGATATTCAAAAGAGCCCAGAGGCGTGAACATCGTGGTCTTCCATTCATCGCCTTCCCGGATCCTGATCAAGTTGTACGCCCCCCTCAGGTCTAGCTTGGTGAAAATCTTGCCCCTGCGTGCTGCTGTCAGGAGATCATCCACTCTGGGCATGGGGAAAGCCACTGGCTCTGTCACCGAATTCAGCCGTCTAAAATCCACCACCAGGCGGCGCTGTTGCGTGTCTTTCTTGTCCACCCAGAAGACCGGGCTGCCCCCTGCTGCCTTGCTTTCTCTGATGAACCCCCGCTTGAGGTTCTTGTCGATGAAAGCGCGCAGATCCTCCAGTTCCTGGTCTGACATGGCGTACAGCTTGGCTGGGGGTATAGTTGCCCCTGGCACCAGGTTGATCTGGCAGTCAAAAGGCCTGTGTGGGGGTAGGTGGTCGGACTCCGCTTCGCTGAAGACCTCCTGCAGGTCCCAGTACGGCTTGGGTATCGCCTCACCCCCTTTGACGTGCATGGTGGCCACCGTGGCTATCGGAGGCCCCTCCCCTGGTTGGTGCTGCATGCAATGTTCCAGGCAAAAGTCCGATCCAAAAGTGATGCATCTCTGGTGCCAACTGATGGAGGGGTCGTGGCGCGCCAGCCAGCTCATGCCCAAGACGATGGGGGGGTCTGAGATGGTGGTGACGTTGAATGCCAGTGTCTCTGAGTGCCTTCCCACCGTCATTCTCATGGGGGGGGTTTGATGAGTGATGGCCCCCCCCAGCAGCTCTCTGCCGTCAATGGGTGCCACGTGAAGGGGAAAATCCAGCTGCAGAAGCTGGATCTGGTGCTCTTCTGCAAAGTTTCTCGAGAAGAAGTTGGCTGAGGCACCACTGTCAATTAAGGCAAGGACTGTCAGGGGATAGCCATTTGGGAGCGTTAGCGTGACTTCTAGAACCACTCCTGCTCTGGGAGGGGTGGGCTGGCTCTGCTCCTCTCTGTGCGGGTGGGTGGGCTGGGGCTGTTGTCTGCTGACTGTGCCTGGCTGCTGCCCCTTGTCTCCTGCAGCCAGGCTTTCCCGTTTCCCTGCTGTGGTGCTGCGTCAGTGGGGGAGGGCACCACCGTTCCCGCCCTTCCTTGCCACTCCCTGCGATGTGGGCAGTCTCTGACGAGATGCTGGGGGGAGTTGCAGAGAAAGCAATTCCCGCCCTTTCCCTCCTTGCGTCTTGGCGCCGCTGGGGTTTGAAAAGCCCGCGCGCGCGCGCTATCAATCTGCATGGGTTCCTGGTCCTGGCTGGCCCCAGGCGTGGCTTGAAAGGGTTGTTGGGGGAGTGGTTTCTCCTGCGACCGTGGGAACCAAGCCCGCTTTGCGCGCGTTGCTTGTTTGTCGCTCCACCGGGATTCCTGTCTCACCCCCACCGCCAGAGCCGCTTTGCTCAGCTGATCCATATCACTGGGCTTTGGACCTCTCGAGAGCTCATCCTTCACCTCCTCATGCAACCCCAAGTAGAACGCCGCTTGCATTGGGGGGGACCCCAGTTCCCACCCCAATCTGTGCACCAGCATGGTGAATTTCGCCCAATACGCGCGAACTGTCATATTTCCTTGGCGTAAATTATGAAGTTCCTCCTTAGTCTGGTCCATATGACTATCGGACGAATACATCGTTTTCAAACCTTCTAGAAATAGTTTGACATTCTTCATGCAAGGATTCCTTGTTGCAATTAACGGTCTTAGCCACTCCCTGGCTGCCCCGGTAAGGTGCTCCACAATAAACGCTACTCTGTGCTCATCATCAGGGAACTCATCGTGGTGCAGCTCAAGAGCATACACAATCTCAGTCTCAAAGCCTTGAAATTCCTTCGGGTCTCCATTGAACTTGCTAACTAGGGTCCCAGCTCTCCTTCCTGGCAGCACTTGGACTTGGGGTGCCCCTCCCGCCTTGTTTTTCTCTGCATCCAGCTTGTTTTGGAGGTCTACCGCCACCGCCCTTAATTGCTGCTCTTTTTCCTGAAGCTCTCTCACCTGTTCCGCAAGTTGTAGCCGGTCGTCCTGGACCTTCTTAGTCTCCTCTTTAGCTGCCTTCAATTCTCCCTGCGCCTGCAGCGACAGCTGCTGCAGTTCTAGCTGGGCTTGCTCCGCGATCTGCCGCCACTTCTCCGCCTCTGACACGCTCATCCCGGCAACTCCAAAGTAGCCCAAAAATGATTAGGAGGTTGCTGTCACGGTGGCCGGAGTGGACTACTTCAGAGTAACGAAGCCACGCAGCTCTGCATTTTATTCTTTTATTGGTGCTGCGTATTTACAGTGCTCAAGTCATTGCTATTTACACGGAGCGATGTTGTCAGTCGGTTTCAGAACCTCCTAATGGCTTTTGGCGCGTCTTTCTCCAACACAAAAGCTTTGGCAGACCCATCCTCTTGCCCCTCCTCTTCCTGCGTAATTCTGGAGTTGGGGGGATGGGTCTTCCCCCCTTGCTTGCCCCTTCCTGTCCCACCTGGGACCCTGGCTCCTCTACCTTGCCTGAGCCTCGGACACGACTTCCTGCTTCCCCACTGGAATCGGAACTCTCCCTGCTTTCCCCTTTGCTCGGGGACGGGCTTGAACTCAGGAGGGGAGGGACTTCGCGATATCCCCTGTCCCTCACAGCAAGTGAATGTCATTATGCACATGCAACAACATAGATTAATCCTGCCCTAGCTGTAAAATACCACCACAGCAAACACCTCAATATCAGTGGAATAATCCCTCACATAACTTTCATAATCCAGAACACAACTGGTCCTACCTGAAGAAGGAAGAAGAACAGGCTATGGAAAGAACCATCTAGTAGGGCTTCATGGGACACAAAACTCCACTAACAAAGGTGGCATTCAGGTGGCTAATGAACACAGCAAGGAAAGTTGCAGATTTGCTACTGCACTCTTCTTCTGTGGCTGTGGCATTCCAAGTCAGGGGCAGCCCATTCCATTTTGCCACCTGAGGCGAAAGTGGAATGTGCTGCTCCTGCCTCCTTGCTGCCATGCCCCCCATGTCCGCCATGCACCAGAACACTCCCCCACTTGCCCAAACTCAGCAAGAGGGAGGCATTGTGGAAGTGGTGGGAGCAATTGGGCAAGCAGGGCGCCTCCTTCTGCCCTTCCACCACCTAAGGCAGGTGCTTCATCCCGCCTCATTGGTGGGCCAGCTCTACTCTGAATAATTTCTTGACGGTCTAATAATAATAATAATAATAATAATATACAGTAATATTAATACCCCACCCATCTGGCTGGGTTTCCCCAGCCACTCTGGGTGGCTTACAGCATATATAAACACATAGTATTCTGTAATACTTGATAATGAGCTAGGACAGAACAATAGGAGCACAGAGAGCTTGATCCAAATCTCTTTGACATAAGGGGCAAACTGTGGAGCACTGTACATGTCTACACAAAATTATCTTATTGAGTTCAGTGGGGTTTGCTTTCAGGTAAGTGGCCATATGACTGCAAACCTAGGGAACTCTGAAGATCTATATTGTGATTTTTCTTTTCACAATATAGTATTATATATTATAATTATTATAATATAGAATACATAATTCAACTAGTATGCCAAGTGAGAAAATAATAACTGCATTATAGAAGATAAAACGAAGCCACAAAACCAGCTCGTTCACAGTATACATTGCAAACTGGGTGTGCAAATGTGTGCCTATGGCTCAGTTCAGATGCGCACATCTTGGCTTAATAAACTGAGAAATGTATGGGCCTTGTGCTCAACATGTTTCATCCTATCACCAATTCTCCTTTCTCAGTGTGCAAGATTTAACCCTGCAAGATTTCAATTAACCATGGCTTTGTATTTTGTCAGTAGCAGGAAATTATGGTTACCAGGAAAACAACAACTTTAAAAGCAACTTGACACTGTGATTCAGGATCCTAGCTCAATGCTGCCAACCATAGTTTCCCAGTTTAGATGTAACATTAATGGTTCATTACCACAAGAAGTGTTGAATCATTGTGTGGCAAGAAAGTGGAATGGAAAGGGAAGGTATGGGCACACCATGTGCAGGCATAAAACCCGTGCATTTGTCAGGTATACACATCTGACCAGGGCCCGTGCTTATGACGTTACAGGAATGTGTTGGTAAATACAATTACCTTTTGCCAGCAGTGTTTCTACGATATCTGCATAACCCTTCCATGCAGCAGCATGCAAAGCTGTGTCCCCCAGTTTATTCTGTGGATGCAGAAGTGGGGAAACCCATCAAGGTTAAAATGTGGCAACAGAAGTTTAGATCATGTCCATGGTGATCAATCACCATGATCACAAGACAATTCTGGAAAGCCATTCAGTGTGTGATTACTTACCTGTTGGTTTAGTTCTACATTTGGCTGCGTCAATAATACTTCCACTATATCTGCATAAAGTGAAAAAATTGGGAGTGGGGATATCATGAGAAACTGGAAGTTGCTTTGTTATATTCAAAATGTAGCAGGAAAGTCAGGATCTAGACTCAATCAGCTCAAAAAGTGAGTTTTGAAAGTTGAATTAACTTAAGAGAACTAATCTATGAAAGCTGATACAATCTCTTTTTAAAACCCACATTCTTAATTCAGGATCACCTTTCATTTCTTTTGTTTTCTGCTTCGCCATTATTAAGAGCACATGATTTTAGATCCATATTTATTTCCAGAGGGAATGCCGTGTTGAGTCTCTTCCAGCCAAAACAATGAAACTCTGTGGCACCTCAAAGGCTATTAAATTTATTATGGCACCAGATTTTGTGGTCCACTTATCAGGTGAGTTGTGGGTATATCTATATCTATAAAAATACACACACATGGTTGGCAAAGTGTGGGAGTGGGTGGAGAGGCAGGATGTAATCAGTAAGGTCAGGAGGAAATGCAGAAAAGTACAGAGAGTGTGTACGTGGGTGGTGCTGTGGGTTAAACCACTGAGCCTAGGGCTTGGTGATCAGAAGGTTGGTGGTTCGAATCCCCATGACGGGGTGAGCTCCCATTGCTCGGTCCCAGCTCCTGCCAACCTAGCAGTTCGAAAGCACATCAAGGTGCAAGGAGATAAATAGGTACCGCTCCGGCGGGAAGGTAAACGGCGATTCCGTATGCTGCTCTGGTTCACCAGAAGCGGCTTTGTCATGCTGGCCACATGACCTGGAAGCTATACGCCGGCTCCCTTGGCCAATAATGTGAGATGAGCGCCGCAACCCCAGAGTCGGTCACGACTGGACCTAATGGTCAGGGGTCCCTTTATCTTACAGAGAGTGATATCATAGAATCATAGAATTAGAGTTGGATGGGACCCCAAGGGTCATCTCATTCAAACCCCTGCAATGCAGGAATCTCAACAAGTGGTTCCCCATCTAATTTGAAAAGATACTGGACACTGCCTAGCTTTGCAAATGTGCAGGCAGTTTTCTTGCTGCACCACCCTGCAGGAATTCCTTGGGAGTGGCTGCCAAGAAGAGCAGACCCTACTGGGCTGTATCAATGGACACGCTGTCTGACTTGGAGCAAGGCAGCTTACTTTTCTTTTCTTTTTTAGTACTTCTGTACTGTCACATTGTAAAATATCAGGGCGGTGTGCAATGATTAAGACATGAAACACCATTTTAAAAAATACATGTAATCATTAAAGTGACTGGCTAAATAAATAATAATAATACAGAATAAAACAGTTTACAAAGGCCTGACAGCATAAAAAGGACCTCAAGAGAAAGGCTTGAAAGTGAGATGGCCTCTGCAGGAAGAGATGGGACCCGCACGGAACCCGCAACGCTTCATGTCTGGCTCTAGCTGAGGCCAATCCAATCTTATTTCTTAATTTCCCTCTCTCTTCCTAATTTAAATTGTATCATACAAGAATTCAGACCATTACTGATTACAGTAGAAGAGGAAATACTAGCTGGTCCATTAACCCAGTGAATGGAAGCTCCAAGAAGAAAGAGGTTCCTCTTCATTCACTTCTAATGTACCTTTGTGTCCACCATGGCATGCCCAGTACAAGGCTGTGCTCCCAGCTTTGTCTAAGCCATTGACACCAACTCTGTTATCCAAACACTCCCTCAGCCAGCTCAGGTTCCCTGAAACAGAAAAAGAAATATATTTTTCATGGAGCATAATTTCTTGGCGGAGGTGGGTACAGGGAGGAAATAAATTATTAAGCTAAATCATACTGAGAACGATGAGTCTCCCTGGAATGCAATGCATTTCAGTTCATCAACAACAACAACAACAAACCCAGATGCTACCAAATCACATTATTGTTGCATGAATGAAAATGTTATGCAAATTCTACTTCCATTCAATATTCTGTTTGGGAGACAACAGTCTTTTTAACAAGCAAGCTCCTTAGCTTTTAACAGCCTATACAGATGAACCAACTCATTATCAAATGTCACCTGTCCAGTAAGGAAAAAATTGTATGATGCAAGTCAAAATTATAACCAAGAATGACCATTCTACCTGAATCTTGCAAGAAAGGAGATTCCAACTAAAACTTTCTGACAGAAAGAGTTGCTCAGCAGTGGAATAGACTCCCATGAGAGGTGGTGGACTCTCCTTCCTTGGAGGTTTTTAAACCCATCTGTCCTGGGTGCTTTAGCTGAGATTCCTGCATTGCAGAGGGTTGGACTAGATGACCCTTGGGTCCCTTCCAACTCACAGTAAGCCAAATCAGGGTTTAGCTTGCACGTGTGAGGATGGGTACTCCCAGACAGCCACTTTGCTCTCCCTGGTTGTTTTGCGGCTGCAAGAACAAAAGGTTTGTTCTTGGCTTCCTACTCGTAAGTTAGTCTGGTGTTGGGTGCCATGCTAAGCCAAGCCATGGCTTAGCTGAGTGCAAAGCAACAGTGAGACAGCCAGGGAGGACTGAAGTGTCTGTCGTCTCCCTTGGGCAGCCTGGGCCTTCGCACTAAGCCACAGTTTGGCTTAGTACTGTATGATGTGTGAAGCTGGCCATGGAGGAGGGATAAGCCTGCAGTGGTGCCAACAACTAGGTTCTGAATACATCAATTTAAACTAGTAGGCACTTTAACTACGACTACTACGTCAGGAATTCTATATACATTTACCTTGAGGTAAGTTTCACTGAACGCAATGGCACTTACAACTGAGTACACATACACAGGGTTAGAAGGAATCCTCATTGAACTTAGTGGCAGTTGCTTCTAAATAAAAATGCATTGAAAGTTGAAATCTTTCCTGGTTTGCATCTGTATTAGAATGGCTTCTTAGGATATTTTCAGTGTTTTTATCACTTGCTGTTTGCCCCCTTCCTTCGAGAGGAAGGGTGGGAGATAAATGAAATGAATAAATAAATAAATAAATAAATAAATAATGCATTGAATTAGGGAGATTACCATTTTTAAAATTATATTTATGAAGTGCAAAAACAAAACAAAAAACCCGCAGGGGCCACTATATTATTAAAGTGTTATTGTATTCTGTGTATACAGTTTGATTATAACCTGGACTAATGTCATTACATCACATTGATTTGTTAAAACTAGTAAACTATTCATTACCATATACCTATGTTAGTATACCATCATTCTCAAACCAATTATTTAATATCTATTTGAAAATGTGTATTTAAATCTATATTTTCCAGAGAGCTTAAAAAAGAGAGCCATCAAACAAATATAAAACAGATCAAAAACATTAGAAATAAAAGTAATTATCATAGTAACTGTAAAAATACAAATTATTTCTATCCAGTTATTTAATCTGAAACCATTATTCCTTTCCCAGTACTAAAAGAATTAATCTATCGTGCCTATTTCTTTCAGCAAATAAATATATTTATTCTGCAAATCAAGACTATTTGTCCAAAATACTCAAGTCATGCAACAAACAATTAAACCCTCTCTCTTAGAAATAAAATGCCTTTATTGTCCCACACAGACATCCCACTCTCATAGCTTTCATATTTTAAAGAAACACCAACAACCCAATCTATTTCATCCCTCAACCCATTGGGAAGAGAACTGATGAATTGCTTCTGTGGCAACCCAGCTCTCTTTACTGCAGCCATGAGCTTGTAACTGAATACACAAGCCCAGGGGTGGATCTGATATACTGCAAACTTCGCCTGTACCCACCTCTCTTCGCAGCTTCATGTAGTGGGTTGTCAATGGATTCTGCTTGTTCAGCCACTAAAACAAAAGCAAAAACGCACGATATCTTAAGCAGGTGACTCCTTTGACTTCTGCACCTTCCGGAATGGGCCTGAGGTAACCGAGAGTGGTTAATTTCCTTCCTCCTTCTATGCACTAATATGTTTAATATTTATGAAAGGCCATGGATGTAATATACAGTGGTACCTCGACATCCGAATGCCTCGACTTCCAAAGGTTTCGACTTACGAAGTCAGCAAACCTGAAGTCTTTTCGCCGCACGTGCGGTCGGCGCCTGCACAGAAGCGCAAAATCGCGCTTTGCGCATGCACAAAACGGACGCTTCGACAACCGAAGGTTTTGACTTACGAAGAGCGCTGCGGAATGGATAGCCTTCGTAAGTTGAGGTACCAGTAACTCCTAATGGTGTGAACTATAAGTTTTGATCCCCAAGTTTCAAAACGCGGAAAACTTGCCTGTGCCAAAGAGAGCTCCTTGCAAAGCTTCTTTCAATTTAATGTTGGGGAAGCCCTGTATCTACAGCTTCCAAGGTGGCCATGGAAGAAGGGCATGGAAAGAGGTGATCTCTGCAGATGTTGCTTGTCATGCAAGTTATACACTCTGAAATTGTCTTGATCGAGACAACACAATGGCTCAGAACTGCCCTTCTGGCAGAAAGACATACAATGTCTGAGCCTCTTTCCAAAGCTCTTCTGGGTTTGGAGGATGTTCTGTCTGATGGAGAAGCAGGCCGCCTCCTAAAAGGAAAGCACTCCCACTGTTGCATCCAGGCAGCCCCACCCTCCCCCATCATTCTCCACGCCACCCCCCAAGAAAATGGCGGCAACGCGGGCTGTTGGAAGGCTAGCACTGCAGTGCCGCCTGACTGGGGTGAGCCCTTCCTGAACGGAAGGATGCTAAAAGGCTGCTGTGCATGCAGAGCTCAACAAAGAAGGCCTCGGATCTGGGCCCAAAATGCTGAGGGAACTGTGACTATTCTTGGGGTCTTTAAGATTTCTCAGGACTTATGCAAATCTACAATTCCCAGTTGTAAATGACACATCCAGCTTATAAATCCTACTTAGTTGTGAGTATTCTTCTATGCTTCAGCAGGAAAAGAAACATATTTAGCTTTTTTATTTTAAATATATATATCTGATCTCTCTCCAGCACTGTGCAGAAGTCTTTTTATTTTCCCAACATTTATGTTGATCTGTTTTATTCTGTCTCATATAATCTTTATGCTATTTTTAGAGACTTATCCTTTTCAGCATTATTATTATTATTATTATTCATGTGGTCCTAAAGTTTTATTGCATGCTCCCCCATAATAAGATTTTTTATTTAAATAAAAAATAAATACATTAAAAGCCATTTTAAAATTTGTGGGTTTTTTTTAATGCTTCTGTCTGTCCAGCAGATGGCACACAAGAGAACATGGATGCATTCTTCCAGTTAAAAGGCTTGTTCTCAAAGCAACTCTCTGCCATTAAACCACTTTTAATGCCCGGTTCTGGCATCACATTAGATGTGAGATACTATATTTCTTTGTATCTGGATCAGAGACAATCTCTTAAAAGTTACAAGCCGCATACATCCTTATACCTGTGCGTCTTATGGAGCGAAGGCACTGGACGGCAGCAGGATCCCTCGAGCGGAGGAATACCTCTGCCGCTGGAGCCATGGCTCCCAGCGGTGGCGGACGGACGAGCAGCCCGAAATCGGGCTGCTCCCCCCTCCGCTGCCACCGCCATTGATTCAGAATATTTTTTCTCTTGTTTTCCTCCTCTCAAAACTAAGTGTGTCTTATGGTCAGGTGCATCTTATGGAGCGAAAAAATGCGGCAGTCCACATCTGTGGTGGAGAGATATATCTTGAAAGGTAAAGCAAATCTGGAATATACCATAGTTGCTGGGGATTAGTCCAGTTCTTCCTTTACAGGTTCCCTTCCACCAATTTGTGTCACTCTGGAGGGAAAAGAAAGCAACGCTGAAAAAGGGGAACAATGACTCCACTTGAGATGTACTCTATTTATTTAGCACGGTCCATTTGTTAACATTTGTGTTTGATGAACTCACCATATCCGAAATGTAGATAATATCTCCTTCTTCAAAATACAGTTCATCTGGCTGGAAAAATAAAGAGGGTGTTTGAGTTTGCAGACCAATTTAAAGAATATTTTAGAAGAATATCATTAAGTTGCAGCCTTGCCTAACAACATTTTATGATTTTTCTTCATTCAGTTTGAGGAGGAGGTACAAACCATCAATCAAATGGAAACAGGGCCATGTGAATATACACCAACTCAAAACTCCACAGAAGGTCTGCTTGTGTCTTTGGGGAATTTATATTTAAAAGGCTGAGGTCTGTAAGAGACATTTCTGCTTTTCTTGCTAAGAAAATCTTTCCCTTCCACGGTTCCTTGCTCACAGGAAGGGAAACAGAGGCAAGGCTGACAGCAAATCAGCCATCTTCTGAGCCCCAACCAACAGGCTCTGCCATTTAAATTCTCCCACAATGCCTCTACAGTACAGTGGAACCTCGGTTTACGAACACCTCGGTTTACGAATTTTCGGTTTACGAATGCCGCGAACCCATCTGGAACATAGCTGCCAAGTTATCCCTCTTTTTAAGGGAAATTCCCTTATGCTGGATAGGCTTCCTCGTGAGAAAAGGGAAAACTTGGCAGCTATGATCTGGAATGGATTAATTCACTTTCCATTACTTTCAATGGGAAAGTTCGCTTCAGTTTATGAACAGACTTCTGGAACCAATTTCAACCATGCTTCGGGTTAAGTACGCTTCAGGTTGAGTACTCGTCTGGAACGGATTAATCCAGTTTCCATTACTTTCAATGGGAAAGTTCGCTTCAGTTTATGAACGCTTCAGTTTAAGTACTCCGCGGACCGTCTGGAACAGATTAATCCACTTTCCATTACTTTCAATGGGAAAGTTCGCTTCAGTTTATGAACGCTTCAGTTTAAGTACTCCGCGGACCGTCTGGAACAGATTAATCCAGTTTCCATTACTTTCAATGGGAAAGTTCGCTTCAGTTTATGAACGCTTCAGTTTATGAACAGACTTCCGGAACCAATTGTGTTCATAAACCAAGGTACCACTGTATTGCTCCTGAGCATTGTGGGACATCTTAAAGAGCAGGCAGCTTGCAGCCAGGTGAAAAGGGAGCCAGGGAGGACAGTTTGAAGGGGGGACCAGTACTCCTGGCGGGCCTGAAAAGAGGATCAAACAGGAAAGAATTCTTAATTCAATGAACTGCATTCCTAGCAACTTCTTTTACTTTTAAACCTTTCCATGCTTTCTACCCAGCACTAGGCAGCCTTTGCTAAAATCTACTGTGTAGCCTGTAAGCAAAAAGCAAGGCCACCACAGCCTTGGCCCCATAAGACATGCACTGAGGCAGTGAAGAGCTTATCTTGTACTGGGGAAGTGGAAGCTGAGAGCCCTGGGAAGGGAAGAAAGGGAGAGCAGCAAGAAGGTTGCTTCTGCCTCAAAAAAAGGCTGTGGCATCTCTGCCCCAACAGGGAAAGTAAAGGGAATGGGGCTTTTGCTGCCCCCTGTTGCCACCTGCTGGTTTGCCAGGGAATAATAAACCAGCCAACAGCTACAGTATTGAAGAGGCCCAACTACACATGATGTAGGAGATCTGGGAGTGGTTCACTTTACCGTACCTGAGATTTCACATATTTTTACTGCAGTTGTGGGGCTGGGAAGTGGGTGTCCCAAAGCTCCTGTTTGCACTGCAGTGGGAAGCGTGTGTGTGTGTGTGTGTGTGTTGAGCCTGCACTATTTGGAGCAAGGGGTCAGCACATCTGGCTGTTAACCAGAAGGTTGGTGGTTCAAGCACACCCAGGGATAGCTGCGGGCAGGATTCCTGCACTGCAGGGGGCCAGACTAGATGACCCTCCAGGTCCCTTCCAACTCTACAATTCTATGATTCTGTTATTTGCTTTGTGCTGCAGAGCTAATAGCAAATGGGGGAGGAAGGCAAGGATTTAAGAATCTTTGCTCCAAACAAATGGGGGGGCGGGCCCTCAAATCAGGCAATCCAGAGTCACAGGTCTTCATGTGTGCTTTGGCCCCTCCACCTCTGTCCTTGGCATAGGCAGGCTCAAGACTTTCAGAAATGCAGCATGGCATGGCCTGCAGGCTCCTTAGCAACATTCCCATCATTTCCTGCATCTGAGAGGCTAGCAGTATAAATAGCACCCGCTTCTCATCTAAGCCTCTCAAAGGGCGCCTCTGAAATCTGAAAGACCAAAGTCCACCCCAGTCTACCCAGTGCTTTTTTCCCTTAAAAATGTTTAGAGGGACTCTCACTTTCCTACTCATATTGAAATACTGCCCCTCAAAGAGGCCAAACTTAAGATTCACAAAATGTTTAGGGGTATGTAGACTGCTGCATCCCCCCTCCCCCCCAAAAAAGCACTGGGATCAAGGATGCCTTAGAAAGAGATGGAGAATTTACACTCCATTCTCTCAATCAAAGACACACAAGGAAACGTGCTGCTTGTTCTCTCCCACTCCTCAAACATGTCCATTTTTGAGAGGGGAGGGTGCATTTGGCTTTCCTTTCTTGCCCTCAGTTTCTCATAAAATGGGTTTGGAGGAGCAGAAGGAAAGAGAGTGGGGTGAGAACATGGGGCAGCAGAACATTCGACATGGGAGGCTTCCGAGAGCAGAGTTGCAAGATCACCCCAATATATTTAATTTACAGAGTAGCTTTAAAGTGGAAAAGTTGGACTAAGGCAGGAATAGGCAAACTCTGGCCCTCCAGATGTTTGGGACGACAATTCCCATCATCCCTGACCACTGGTCCTGTTAGCTAGGGATGATGAGAATTATATTCCCAAACATCTGGAGGGCCAGAGTTTTCCTGTGCCTGGACTAGGGAGTTTGTGGTGGTTCCATTTTTTTGCTTAGGACAAAGTTAATTATTAGCCAAAAGGCAGGCCCTAGAAAAAGTAATATGCCTCATCCATCCAGCATTATAGCGGAAGAAATCTCTGTTTGCTTATTCCGCTGTTCCTTACTGAAAGGATTTGTAAGGGAAGATTACCTTGTAAGCCTTTGGCAAGATGTAACTGCTCAGAAGGCATGCTGAATCAGCAAGAGAAAAGAGATTCCAGTATCTTAAAAGGGTGTTGTGCAGCTTGGTTAACACTTTCTCTTAATGGATTCAGACAAACATAAAGAGGATGCTCAAATTCTTGGATGTAATGACATTGCCAATCCACATCTCTCCGGGGGGGGGGGGGCAAAAGCAGAACAAAACACCCCCTCCAACTTTCCACCCTACTTCTCACTTTTCAAGCAGTTTGTTCAGAAACTAAAATATTTTTGCTGAAGTCAGTTGGATTTATAACTCCCTCCCTCATTCATTGTGTGACTAAGATGCACAGGCAATTGGTTAAAAGCCCAATACCGAGTTGGTCATATTGTGCACTCACAAGAAACACTGTTGTGTTGACAGACACCAGCGCATGCACAATTCAGGCCAAATCCTTGGTTAAGGTGCACATGGCCTGTCCACTTATTTAGTTGCCAAAACTACCACCTGTGCATGAGACCTTGTTCTTGAGCAAAGAGGAAGATCAAACTGCAGCACCAGTCTCTAAAAGGTTTAAATCTTTCATCTCTGTGGGTAAAATGTAAATATCAATTCATATGTTTTATTATCATAAGGGCGAGTTTGGGTTTAGCTGCTAAGTCATATTTAAAAACAACATTTCCTTATTTTAAAAAAATAACATTTCCTTTTTTTAAAAAAATAACATTTCCTTATTTTAGAGAGGAGGGGGGAAATAAAAATAAATACTTACAGTTCTGGGTTCAAATGTATACAAGGCTCTAAAAACTTTGACTTGTCCTAAATATACAGAAAGAAATAAACATTAACAGAATATTTTTTTCCTTTCCCTAAGTTTGAATGAATCAAACATCCATGTCCTAAACTCAGACAACATTTTAATTGCAAGAGCTCTAATGATGATCTAAAACCTGTTCATCAAGGACACATCAAGGGGGGAAGGCATAAAAACAAGTGAAACACTGGACCAGGGTCCCCCAAACTAAGGCCCGTGGGGAGGCTCATTTATGCAGCCTCCGGCGCCCCCGCCGCCTGCTTCCCCCGCCGACTCTTACTGGTGCGGCGCAGCGCAGCTGCCCACTTCCAGGTCGCCAGAGTATTGGAAATAGCTTGTCCGCCTGCGCAAGCGTCATTTCCGGCGCACTTCTGGGCTGGAGGAGGCCCATGCGCATACGCACAAGCTATTTCCGGTGTTCTGACAACCCAGAAGTGTGCCGAAAATCACGTGTGCGCATGCGTATGGGTGCGCGCTCCCGCATGCTCCAACCCTCAGCGCAATCGGCGCTGGTGGCACCACTGGCCCTTGGCGAGGTAAGTTTGGGGACCACTGCCCTGGACCCTCAACCTGTGGCTTATTCAGTCCATTTTGAAGGTAAAGAAGGTGTGAAAAATACATCTAAGTCTGAAGAAAAATGTACTCCAACCAAAACAGAAGACAGCATAGATTCAGCCACTTTACTGAGCAAACGTTCTGGATTGCAAAATGTACACTATGACAAGCTAATTGACAATCTTGTGCAAATGTCAAAGAATATCTATTAATATTTTATGAACATCTTTGCATTTTCATTCATTTTGTTCCTTTAAATAAAGTTCATTTTCAGATGAATACAAGTGTGTGGGGTTTTTAATTTTTTTTAAAATATGCATATATCATTAACTAGAAACAAAAACCACTGCTTAATAATATAATAGTACAAATAAAGATACGGTAACCCATGTTTTTAAGTAACTCATTAAGTAACTTAACCACTTAACCACATCATGGGGTTGCACTGTCCATATGCTAATCAAATAGACACCCTCTTTTACAGAAAACAGGACAAGGTATCACACAGCACAGGACAATATAATATAATTATTAATTGCAGGTTATATAATTGCAGTTTTTTGTATACCGCTTTAAGGGATTTTTAACAATCAAATGGTCTGTGTACTTCTTAAAGTGTCCACAGTAATTCTTACCACAATCCTGTAAAGCAGATCAGTGTACTGTTATCACCATATTGGAGAAGGGTAAACTGAGAGTGGCCTAGTTTGCACATAACACTAAAACATTACTTGGCTGTAAACTTTGCTGAAATACTAATAAATTGGTTTAGGAACAAGTGCTAATCTGCAAAGTATGTTGCAATTTTCACCTCTTTCATGCACATACCAAACCCATGAAATTAAGCTCCAATTATTTCCGTGTTTTCTTATGCTGATGTCAACAGCAACCACAACAGACTCAGACTGTTTTCCTTTAGACTTTTACGTTTTATGGCTCCCTTAAAGGGCCAGGCAGCAGACAAGAACAAGCAGCAGACAAAAACAAACCACGTTTTTCCAACTCAGAAGTTAGTTTGCTTGGAAATTATTGCTCATATGCAAAGTTTATAAAAACCGAGGGCTGTTAGAAACTAGCAGGGGTGATGGGATCAGAGCAACTGCAAAAAAAAAGAGAAGTAACTTCTAGTATTCATTTAATAATGTTTTTGCCACAATGCTGTTTTTTTTAATGGAAAAGGTGCTCTTTAAATGGTCTGAGATTATTTTAATTGCTGCAGCTGTTTGAGAAGGCTGCAGTCAACTCAAACAAACGGACTATTGTTTTTGAACCTATCCTGTATTTCCTTTAACTTCTTTGTAAGGCCTTGCAGATAATCATGGAAAGCTATGTTCCTCTGTCAATGTTTTCTATATGAAAGTGTTATTTTCCTCTTCATTTTGTTTCTGTACTCCATCCCCCCTACCCTGCACATAACAAAAGAGCACTTTTTAAACATATGTAGCTACTTTTATTGCAACATTTTGTTTGGGCCCAACTTCTCAGGAGGAAAAGCTTTCGACATTGGATGAGGGAACTGAAATTGCCCCTATTCTGCAAGGAAATGGTTCTGTGGTGGAGTCTTCGTGTCCACTGAGGAAATGATGTTGAACTAATGCAATGTTGCATTACATTAGGTACCTTACAGGCACTTGGGAACTGGCCTGGACTAATATAGTAATGTTCAGTTCTGCTCACATGCAGACAAGAGAATGCCAATGAATTTCTAAGGGTCATGCCCAGGCAAGGCAGCTCTAAAGTCTTATCAAATGATGGACTGACTGTGATTACCAGTTAAACATCTGGCTAGTTCAGATGACAACTTTGAGTTAGGTTAAGAACTTTGAGAACTTAAAAAAAAGAAGAAGTAATTTATCCAGGGAGAGTCCACATATATATGGGCTTATTCCTATTCCTCTTTTTCCTACTGGTGATGATGGAAATGTCAGGCACCATCCTGGCAACCAGGCATTTTCACTTGGTCGCAAGTGACAGATAGGTGTACAATGCTCCTGGCCCCTGGCTAATTTCAAACCTTGCCAAAATGGAAATTACCAGTAATAGCTGAAAATAGAAATATGACAAATGTGCTTGTCACCAAAAAACAGCTTCCCAGGGCACATTATTGTCCCTCAAATAATGGCTCTGGACTTGAGGGGAGGTTAAAAGCTTTTTGTTGACAGTGCGTTAGAAACTACAGTGGAACCTCGGTTTACGACTACCTCCGTTTACGAACGCTTCGATGAGTGAACGCTGCGGACCCAGAAGTGTTTACATCCGGGTTCTGCGGCGTCAGATGCGCAGAAGCGGTCTGCACATCTCGTGTGTACGCAGAAGCGCTCTATTGGCACTTCGCGCACGTGCAGAAGCGTGCCTTCGGCGAGCGAACGTCTCGGCGGAACGGATTGCGGTCGCAAACCGAGGTACCACTGTACATCTCTTCCTGATTTTGTATCTTTTCCACTAGGAAACTGAAACAATAGCTGGTTGCAACAGATTTGCCACAGTTACCAAGTTCAAAGGCTTTGCTAAGGGCCTTTGGTAAACCCTAGAGCAGGCACCCCCAAACTTCAGCCCTCAAGATGTTTTGGACTACAATTCCCATCATCCCTGACCACTGGTCCTGTTAGCCAGGGATCATGGGAATTGTAGGCCAAAACATCTGGAGGGCTGCAGTTCGGGGTGCCTGCCTGCCCTAGAGTTATTATACATCCTCCAAGAAGGTATGTAATCCCTGAAACATGTGCAATAAACTGTAATAATAGCTTCAATTAGTAGCTAATACACAGAATGAGCAATAAACTACTCTTTAATCTGTGCCATTTGCCCCTCTACCACCAAAGCCCTCAATGCCCATGCAATGGAATATCTTCATGAACACGAATATCTTGTATTAATATCTTTAATCTTACATGAGATTAAACTGAGATTAAAGATTTAGGGGTCGGTACCATTTGCCTCCTTGGCACTCAGTTTAATCTCAGTAGTGAATAAAAAAAATACAGCTTGCAGAGAAAATACATATTCAAAAAATATCAATTTAATCCAAGAGGAGCCCCAAATATCTTTGAAGGATCACCTCATATGTGCTCACTTGAATGCTGTGATCTGTGGCACTTGAACTTTAACAAGAGCCACAAAATATTCTTTCTGTACTTCCAAAAAATTGTTATTTTAGTGTAGCAGCACTAAAATTATTAAGCACGCACCTTCACCCTATTGTCTCTGGTGCCTGACTGATATCAGCAAACATTCTGTTTCCAGCCAGCCTAATCAGGTCTGTTGTTTTAGTTACTTTAAGCCAGGCATCCCCAAACTGCAGCCCTCCAGATGTTTTGGCCTACAACTCCCATGATCCCTGGCTAACAGGACCAGTGGTTGGGGAAGATGGGAACTGTAGTCCAAAACATCTGGAGGGCCGAAGTTTGGGAATGCCTGGTTTAGGCTATGTGTTTTACAATTACCAATTTTAAGTACCTTGTTTTTATTTTATTTTTTAAAGGGATATTTTAAATGAATTTTAAATGAATACTTTAGATGGACTTGTAAACCACTTAAGAGAATTTTTGTTCTACTAGGTAAAGATAAAGGTACCCCTGACCATTAGGTCCAGTCGTGGACGACTCTGGGGTTGCGGCGCTCATCTCACTCTATAGGCCGGCATGACTGAGACAGCTTCCAGGTCATGTGGCCAGCATAACAAAGCCGCTTCTGGCGAACCAGAGCAGCACACGGAAACACCGTTTACCTTCCCGCCAGAGCGGTACCTATTTATCTACTTGCACTTTGACGTGCTTTCGAACTGCTAGGTGGGCAGGAGCTGGGACCGAGTAACGGGAGCTCACCCCGTCACAGGGATTCGAACCGCCAACCTTCTGATCAGCAAGCCCTAGACTCTGTGGTTTAGACTGCAGCGCCACCCGCATCCCCCTTTGTTCTACTAAGCAGCATGTAAATATTGTTGTTGTTGCTGTTTTAAAATAAATAAATCCTGCAGTTCCTGGGCAACTACAACATGCATACATCTCTTGGTGGCTAAGGCACCAGATGAGTAATTAAGGCAGGCCTGTTAGACTACAATTCCCATCACCCCTGGCCATGCTGCCTTGGGCTGATAGGAGTCCTAACAATCTCTGGAAGGCCAAAGTCAGGTGGCAATGAGCCTTGCAGCTGACTGCTGAGCATCGTTTATCAGGATCTCAGCCCATGGGGCAAATGTTTCAGCTAGCAGCCTGTCCTATAGCGAGGAACAATTCAAAACCAATTCACTCTCCAGCATGATTCCGTTGAGGCCATTGGAACAAATGGGATAAATGGGAAAAGCTATACTTTGGCCACCTCATGAGAAGAGAAGACTCCCTGGAAAAGACCCTGATGTTGGGAAAGATTGAGGGCACTAGGAGAAGGGGACGGCAGAGGACGAGATGGTTGGACAGTGTTCTCGAAGCTACGAACATGAGTTTGACCAAACTGTGGGAGGCAGTGGAAGACAGGAGTGCCTGGTGTGTTCTGGTCCATGAGGTCACGAAGAGTCGGACACGACTAAACAACAACAATACCATATTTGAAATAGATAAAACAGGTCCTTGTCTGTTCAAAAGAGTGTGAGAAGAACCAACATATTTACAAAGCACAAGCGCACACCTTATAACTTTTCAGATTCATTTCTAGTAGTGAAGACAAATTCTGTGAAACAGGCGGGCCTTCAGTCTTCCCCAGATGCCAGACAGTGGATTGGGTTGGTAGAGAGCGAGACTCTTGATCTCAGGGTTGTGGGTTTGACCCCCACATTGGGCAAAAGATTCCTGCATTTCAGGGGGTTGGACTAGATGACCCTTATGGTGCCTTCCAACTCTACCATTTGGTGATTCTATGATAACGGATACAGTGGTGAAGCAGAAAGTCCGGGTTCAATCTTGGTGCCTCCAGGGGGGCTGTGAGAGGCCTCTGCCTGAAACCCTGGCCAGCCCCTGCCAGTCCACTGGCTGACCCCCGGGGCCTGGCTTGGTAAAAGGCATCTCCCTTTCCTCCTACCCAAGAGTTATCTTACTGCGGCACGATGGGCAAGTTGCCAAGGCTTGTCGGGACCTCTCTCCTCGCCTGCAGGCTCAGGGAGGCGAGGCAGCAGCTCCTCCAACTTTTAAGCTTCTGACATGCCTGGCTGGGCCATTGAAGGGGCGGGGGGGGGGCTCCTGTGCTCATATTGGCTGCCAACTGCTTGCCAAGCTGCATCAATGCACCAAAGCTCAAGCAGCAGCAGAGGATCCCACACGGGCGACGCCCCCGCCCCCCCCCGCTGGGAGAGCATCGCAAACTCGACGCCCTTCCCGTCCCGTCCCGACCCGGCCGGCGGCGGCGGCAGCGAGCGCTCTTTCCCCTTCTTCTTTTTGACAGTGACAGCCTCTCTCTTTCTCTCTCTCTTTCGAGAGCCCCACCCCGGGTCGCAGGGGGGAAGCCCATCGCTCCAGAGGCAGCGACCCCGTCGCACGCGCAACGCCAGGGAACGGGAGGCCGGCGGGCGGCCGGGCGAGGATCGCGTCCAAGGCGGCTCCGAAGCGCGCAGTTCGGCCCGGGGCTTTACGGAAATGCCGCCTCGATGGCGCGGGCGGCGGGCGGGGGCGAGGGAAGCGGCGGTCCACGTGTCTCTCTCGCCTCGCGGGGTATCCCATGCCGGCGGCTGGCCCTTCCCGTCCGTCCCTTCCCACCCCGCTGGATGTGGCAGCGTCGGCGTCGGCGGGCGCCTCCCTTACCTGGCTTGGCCGGTTTCGGGGGCGGCTTGGACATCGCTGCACGAGCGGGATAGGAAGCCCTGCTGGTCCAAAGCGAGCGCCCAGGCGGCTGGCGAGCTGGCTGAGCGTGGGTCTCCGCGGCCCGTGGCACGGGCGCTTCCCGGAGAGAGAGAGCGAGCAAGGGCGGGCGGTGCGGACGAAAAGCCCCAGCCGAGCGCTCGGGGCGGGCGAAGCTGCTTTTGCAACCAGGAGGAGGAAGTGGGAATCGCAGCCGAAGCAGAAAAGGGGCTCGAGGGCGCCGCTCCCCCTAGCGGCCGAGGTCCAGCACTGCAGGCGCAGAGGGAGGGGGGAGGAGCAAGTCGCGAGCACGCCGTGAAGGGGCGGGGACTGCAGTAACGAGCCAATCGCGTCGCGCCTTCCTTCCTCAACAGAGAAGGGGAGGCTCCCTGGAACAAGGTGGCCGGACTGCGAGCCTTGACCAATCGTCAGGCAGCAAAGGGCTCGCCGTACGTGTCATATTTGCATAGAGCGCCGTCGGCCTGCGTCCGTCCCGCCCCTTTTCTGAAAGGGGGCGGGGCATGGCGCCTGGCTTATGAAGGGGGCTCTAACTTTCTCGGGGCGCTGCTCGGCGCGTCTGGCTTCGAGGGCGAAGGTAGGGGCGGACAGGGGGTTTTGTGGGACTGCGTGGGCCGTGGGCTGGTCCAAGGAGGAGATGGCGCCCCTCTCAGTTGCACGTGCAGAAGCCGACTGAACCGGGGGTGGAATCGCATCCGCCGCTACACCGGAGGCAGCAGCAGGCTCGGTTAGGGGGCCCGTGGCAAGAGCGGGAGCGTGGGAAGGGGGTTGAGGAGAAATAGCCAGAAGCTCGTCTCACTCTGCTTCATGGATGCATGCATCTATGCCATCACATACCCGCATCCTGCATTTTGCCTAACTGCCAGCGTTTTCTTAATATTTTCAAAAAGTACCTCAATGCTAATTCAGTGCTTCAAGGATATTTTTTTGACAATTGGCGTATCAAAGCTTTTGAGAAAAAATGCATGTGAAATGTTTTGAACATCTTGGCTGCTATTGATAGGCTCCCTTAGTCCCAACTTAAACCAGTGTTTGCACTGCACTCTCTTATAAGTACCCTAAGTGTAAAGTCGCTTTGCCTGACATCCCCTGGCTCACCTGCTTGTGTAAAAGTTGTTCAAGGCTACTAATCTAAAAGTGCTTGCTAGGAAACAAACTGTATTCCATTTGGTGGGACTAGGATTGGAGTGCCAAGATGCCCTCTAAGTGAAAACTGTAATTGTATTGTGATCACTTTTAAACATAGCATGTTATGGTCATAAAGAGCCAGTGTGTAGTGGTTAGAGTGCTGGACTAGGATCTTGGAGGCCAGGGTTCAAATCCCCACTTGGTCATGAAGCTCATTGAGTGACTTTGGGCCAGTCACTGCTTCTTAGCTCAACCTACCTCACAGGGCTGTTGGGGGTATTAAATGAGGGGAAACCCATGTGACCATGTTGAGTCCTTTGGAGAAAAAAGATGGGATATAAATGCCAATAACAATAATAACAACGCAGTTCAGAACTATTGGCTGCAATCTTACTCTTACAGAGATTGGTGTTAATGGTTTGAGAATACTTCTGGGTCAGAGCAGAACCAAACTGTGTGCCACTGACAATTGGGTAGAATAAAACTCACAGAAACTCTTCTTTACTATATAACATTCCCCTTTGATGTATATTTGTTTTGTTTTGGACCCATGCACTGCTGACCTGGAATCTTAAAATTGCGTCACTGTCTATACAACAGAGTTCAAAGCCCTTCATCTTTGGATAGTTGGCAAATGCCTGGGCAGTAGCTGTTTCCAAATGGGTGAGAGATTAACAAACAACAATCCAGTAGCATTAATCTTTGCCCATATTTTTAGTAATAGCCCTGAACTGATCCTAACTTTCTCACCAGTGAGCACTGAAGTGTTGACTTTAATTAAATTCATCACATGGCCACATATATTGTTTAGTATTGTTTCTGGTTGTAGCATTTGAAGCACTGTTTGTCTATGTGTGCCATATTTTACATATATTCACGTAAACATGGTGCCATTGGGCTTACAGTATTGAGCTCTTTGCATTACAGTCGTACCTTGGATCCCAAATGCTTTGTGAGTCGAATGTTTTGGCTCCTGAATGCCGCAAACCAGGAAGTGAGTGTTCTGGTTTGCAAACGTTCTTTGGAACCCGAATATCCAACACAGCTTTTGATTGGCTGCAGGAGCTTCCTACAGCCAATCGGAAGCTGCGCCTTGGTTTCCAAATGTTTTGGAAGTCGAATGGACTTCCGGAACAGATTCCGTTCGATCTCCGAGTTATAACTGTATACATATTTGGGCAATCTTGTGTTGAGATTAGAAACCCTAGGATTGCTGATGGGGAGGATCATTTAATACAGATTTTATACTATTTACGATCCATCACAGTAGTGAAGAATATTTGTTCACAGGTGCATGAACTGCAATGGAATTTCTATAGCTCAATCTGTCCAAATATTACTAGAACCCTGTAAGACAGCAGGCTTGATACTTGTGGTTCACATGTGGTGGAAATAGCTTTGAAGTTTAGCAGACAAATCTTGATGCAATAAGCAGTTCATTTATCATGAGTCTTGATGCTGCTATGACCTCCCAGAAATTCATGGTTAATAGGAGCAATACTATATCAAGATATGTGAGGAAGAACAGGATTAGGATCTAGTAGATCTCTGGCAGAGTTTTGACATCTTAACCTCCCCATCTTTGTCCCAGCCAGAAATATTTTATTCCACAGTCAAAAAACAATAACCCTGGAATTAAAAAATACAGGAGATCAGTCTACTTGTACCTATTTCCAAATATTTGTACCCATTTCTTCGTCACTAGATTTTAGCTTGACATAAGGCATTGCATTCTTAAAATAAATTGGTGGCAAAATCATCAGAGGCTTGTCACAGCATGCTTGGCTTTCATTGGAATGCCACATTGAGAGATTCCTTAAGGATACAGTTAATGTTGACACCTACTTGACAATGTTCATAATTAGGGGAAATGTGGTGCCAAGTTCCATCTTTCCGTACTTCATACCACATGGCTTGGTGTTTTGATGTTCATGGGTGAGCATGTTGTGTACAGTGAGGTTTGACATCTTTCCCTTTCCTACTACAGTATTTGTATTTCTCAGTCACTTGGAGAGCGGAATCCAGTGATGACCCTCATGTGTCACAGGTTAGTTGCCCATTTCCATAGTGTCCAATGTTAACTCAGGAGAGCCAGTTCTTCCTTTCCATTGCAAGTCATCAAATGATGTAAATTCACCTCCAAACATGAGAGAAAATCTGAAACCAGCTGCTAATTTGGAAGAAAGGCCTGTTGAACTTCGCTTCCTCTTTAGTAGGCATGTGTAAGATTGCACTGAGACTCAAACCCAATGGATTTTGATTTCATTATAATTTGGTTTTGATGTCAAGCAATTTTTAGCCACCTTCCTCACAACTGGCTAGAAGCTTACCTGAGACCTTTAGTCCAAAATCCCATCAGCTGAACATAGTAGCTCATGGACAAAATGTTATTCACTCCTACTACAAGGATTCTTTCTCAATTTGATTTTTAGGTTGTGAAAGAACTGTGAAAATGTTGGTCATTGGACTTGGAGGGTAAGTGAATGGGTAGTTGGTTAAAATCCAGTTTTGCTTTAGATCAAGGATGGGGAACCTGGGACCCTCATGATGATCATGGAATCATAGAATTGGAGAGTTGGAAGGGATCACAAGGGTCATCTAGTCCAACTCCTTGCAGTGCAGGAATCTTTTTGTCCAACGTAGGACTCAAACCCACAATCCTGAGATTACAGTAAGAGTCTCATGCTCTGCTAACTGAGCTATGATGTATCTGAAGAAGTGTGCATGCACACGAAAGCTCATACCAAAATATAAACTCAGTTGGTCTTTAAGGTGCTACTGAAGGAATTTTTTTATTTTGCTTCGACTCAGACCAACACGGCTACCTACCTGTAACTTGAGCTATGATGCTTGAGTACAACTCCCACCAGCCCTGGCTACTGGCCATGCTGGCTGGGGCAGATAGAAGCTAGCCTCAAATATTTGGAGGGTCCCATTATTGCCTTAGGTGTTTAGATCTACCCAATAGCTGAGAGTGGAATAATTTGCTTTTTGTGTGCTATTACTGCTTTCTGGTCACTTTTCAGGATGGTGGGAAAAACATACTGGTAATTGTATTACTGCAGGCATATCCATTTCGAGGGCCTAATTCAGCCCGCTGGTCAGTTTAACCCAGCCCCTGTGGCAGTTTACTTCCCAGGGTAAAATCCTAACCTCAACAACTTTAATCCTAAAAAAAAGCCCAACAACTTTTTCCTTAAAAAAAGGTTAACAACTTTGGTTGGCCCTTTGGCCGACCCTCACGGCTTTTCACTTCATCAAATCTGGCCCTCTTTGAAAAAAGTTTGGACACTACTGTATTTTGCCGGTGCTAACCTTGATGGGGGGGGGAGGGAATAATTGCTACCTGGCACTTCTCGTTCCTGTCTCTTCTATGAGGGGGGTACAGTAGCTAAAATGAGCCTATGACACTCATGTAGTTGAAAATACTTGAATGTTTGCAAAAGGTATAGTAACTAAGGAGGGTGGGTGGGAGGGAGGTACCGTGTTTCCCCTATTTTAAGACGTAGTCATTATATAAGCCATAGCAGGATTTTAAGCGTTTAGGAAATAAAAGCCATACCCTGAAAATAAGCCATATCTTAAAACCTTGTACAAGCCTACGTGCGCTGAAGTGGCCTCTAGTGCATAGAAGCGGACGCCACAATAATAGCACGCGGAATGCAATGGGGGTCGACGCCCACAAAAGGATTGCAACCAGCCTAAATCCCGCGCAGCGCAAGCCCGCGCGGGCTTCCGCGCAAATAATCCCCAGCGTGTGCAATGGAGCAAGTGCGTCGAGGACTGCAACTTTGCAGCGCCATCCCAACTAGGTCGAATTCTGTGGGTCTTGTAGCCACGCCACCCCCACCCCCAGGTAAATGGGGCCGGGATTCAAGGGGCCACGAGGAAGTCCCTCGGACGCGAACAGGCAAAGCGAAAGAAGCGCGGCTTTCCTTACTAGCGCTCGGTCATCCTCCAGCTTCCCACATAAGATCAGTGCGCCTGCTGCGATCCCACGACGGCGACGGCATTCCCATATTCTTCCGGCTTAAGGAAACCTTGGAGGACGGCGAGGCGGCTCGCTCATGGCGCTCCCGAGCGGCCTCTCGGCGGGAATGGAAGCAGCCAAGCGCCTCGGTCGCTCTCGGCGGCGTTGCGCAACTCTCCGCCTCCTTCCTTTGTGTAGGTCCGGGAGAGGGGCAGGAGAGACACCCCCGGCGGGAGCTGCCTCTTTCCACGTCGGGGACTGGCTGCAAAGGAGGCTCCCCAAGCGGCTGGGTCTGGGCCGCAGGCGGCGGCGGCGCTGAGCGCACGGAGACGGCCCACGAGGCGCGAGGAAACGGCCCGCCTCTCTGGCGAGCCTCTCCGGGCGCTGCAGCATCTCCGTGCCCACGGCTGCTCTGCGCGGCGGGAAGAGGGAGCAAGAGGACGCTGGCGAAGGCTCGCCGCGAACTGCTGCCCTCTCCCGGGTGCCGCGGGCGTAGCCGATTTGGCAAAGGGCCCCCGGGACCACCGGGGAAGATCAAAGGCAGCTTAATTAAAAGCAGCGTCCTGAGAATCAAGGCGCCTCTGCGGAGTGAGCCTTAAGGTACAAGACATCCCCTGAAAATAAGACACCGTGTGTTTTTTTGAGTAAAAAAAAGAATAAGACGGTGTCTTAAAAAGGGGGAAACACGGTAACATTATTTTTTCTAGTTTCAAAATACTTTTGAGTTCTGGGGAAATGACTCCTTGCAAACAGGAATTTTTGAGGGAAGATACTATGATTCCCTGCAACAACTGAGTAGCCATTGTGCATTTATCATGCAAAAGGTAACAAAAAAGTTGTCTGAGATGATGATAAATGTGCTTTTGGCCATTATAGCATATGCTATCTGAAAACATTAAAATAATTAGGTAAATGCATTTGCCAAGTTACAATGTAGATACTATAGTAAACAAATTATCAAAATGATGTTTTTACGTACTGTATAGTGTGCTACTCTGTAACCTGCTATAGTTCTGCCATTCTTTTCTACAATTCAGTATAACAAATGGAGGGAAAACAACTCTGGCAAAAAGGCTTAAGAAACAGCTTCCAAACTGTACTATACTTTCTCAAGATGACTATTTTAAGGTAAACAATTAAAGGAACTTTATGAGTTAAAGTAGAATATTTCCAGGTTAGAAGCAGAATACAGTGTGTTTCCAAATAATCAAGTAAAATAATGTTATGGGATGAGTCATGGGATGATTCTTGTGTATTCTGAACAGCTTCCTGTATTTTCAACTTGCCAGCTCCTGCCAATCTAGCAGTTCGAAAAGCATGTCAAAGTGCAAGTAGATAAATAGGTACCGCTCCGGTGGGAAGGTAAACAGTGTTTCAGTGCGCTGCTCTGGTTTGCCAGAAGCGGCTTTGTCATGCTGGCCACATGACCTGGAAGCTGTACGCCGGCTCCCTCGGCCAATAATGCGAGATGAGCACGCAACCCCAGAGTCGGTCACGACTGGACCTAATGGTCAGGGGTCCCTAAATATCATGACACGGGGACGCAGGTGGAGCTGTGGTCTAAACCACTGAGCCTCTTGGGCTTGCCGATCAGAAGGTTGGTGGTTTGAATCTCTGCAACAGGGTGAGCTCCCGTTGCTTGGTCCCTGCTCCTGCCAACCTAGCAGTTCGAAAGCATGTCAAAGTGCAAGTAGATAAATAGGTACCGTTCCGGTGGGAAGGTAAACAGTGTTTCCGTGCGCTGCTCTGGTTTGCCAGAAGCGGCTTTGTCATGCTGGCCACATGACCTGGAAGCTGTACGCCAGCTCCCTCGGCCAATAACGCGAGATGAGGGCCGCAACCCCAGTCAGTCACAACTGGACCTAATGGTCAGGGGTCCCTTTACCCTTTACCTATCTTGTATTTGTACTTTTATCACTTCAGTTTTTGATATTTATCATCCTGGTCCATGCTGATTTTAGTTGGATTTAAATAATACTCTACTTTTTAATAACAGGAATGTGCATGCATGGCATTTTCAAAACTTACAGGATTTGGAGTTACTTGGTATAGTATTATCAGGAAGTTTATTGTTTGTTCTGACTTGAAATGTATTGCTGTGTTCATTTAAAATTCTAAACTGTTCTGGGTGCTGCTGCCTCTCACATTATTTGCCTTCCTATGCAGTGGCCCATTTTCAATTGTGTTGTCGCCATCTACCCCTAAAATTGCTGACTCCACTACGGCTATGTATGATAAGAAGTCTAAATTTCATTTCCCCCTTCAAGTTCCCCCAACAATATTAACAATATTGTTGTTGTTTTTTCTAGCCAGAATCTGAAGTGGCTGTAGATGACCGTGGATTTTTGCAGTATGATGGTTAGTAGACCCAATACTTTTTTAAGTCTGAGTTTTGAAAGCAAAGTAAGCAAAATTGTAATATTTGAAGAACCACTACATTTCCAGCAAACATTTGTCTATACAAATATTTTTGTATTTTTATTTTTGACTAGATATTTCTTCTTAAAATAGCAAAAGTGGCATTCTTGGTGCCTTCAACACACACACACACACACACACACACGAGAAAATGGGAACTGGATAAGCAAGAAAGAGTTCCAGTGGTTGAACAACTATGCAGCGAAGTGTTAAATCAAATAATTCTAAAAATGGATTTGTGACCCCCCCCAAGCTATATATGAAGCAAGCTGCTATGCAGCAGCCAAAAATACCATTTATGCAGCCCAGATATTGATTCCAGTGGTTTGATTTTTTTTAAAGCTTGCAGTATGTCAATAAATGGACAGCAGCAGGGAGTCAGTGCTGGCAGTAATAGATGGAAGGTTTTAAGTTTGTTAATTCTAATAGATAGGAAGTGCTTCGCAGCATCTTTTATTAAGTTTGGGGATTTCTTCAAGAAGCAGTTTTGCGGAACTAGTCAAAATACATGCAAAGCATCTCCACAAACCAGTAATAGTGAACTCAGCTAAAACTGAGCAGGCATCTGGCTCAGTAACAGTTTAAACTGCACAACTATTTCCATATGATCATTGCTATCTGGGCAATATAAGTAGTGAACTTTGGACTTCAGTCAGATGTGGTAATAATATAATGCATTTTCGTATTCAGGCATTGCAGGAAACTCCCCCTCCTTTGTATTTCAAGTTAAGTTTAAACCAAACTGTGACATCTAGTGCATAAAAAAGTTCAAACTGAAGATTGTTGGCTAACTTCCTCCACGCAGCTATTGCAGAATTAATTGTAACCAGACATCCTGTGTGTTTGTGTGTGGACAATGTTCCTAGCAGCTGATCTTTCTTGCTGAAAAGAGGCACCAATATTCCACTCCAAATCTATAATTCATTATACAAATTCTTACAAGTACAGCCCACCTATAACAAACCAAAAACATTGTGTTCTCTTGGTATTGAATGCAAACAATTTATCTGCCCTCTTTTCCTCCTCTGTAATTTGTTCAATCACTCCATTTCCCACTCTTTGAATCTTCCTTTCAAAACAACCATGCCTGTTTTGAGAAAACCTCACAGATTTAGGAACTAGAGCACAATCCTTTGACCTCTTTGCTGTTCCTCCATACTCCAAGCACTTCTCATTGGCACAGCCCTGGTTTCTCTCTCCAACTATTACCATTCTTGATTAATAACAGTAGAATGCTCAAATTTTGGTTTATGCGACCGCTGCCAATACTGACTCCCAAAGATCATGAAAACAGCTACATCGTAATGGAATGTTTTTCCATTCTCTTCATGATATACCTCTAGCATTTTATTTTGCAGACTGTAATTCTTGCCTTTAATTTTAAGATAACATTGTTTCTTCTAGTACTTGATGCCCTGCATATGGAAAAAATGGTGGCAGACATACGCTCTTGGATGACAAACCTACAAGACTCTGCATTGACAAGGCCACTGCATGATAATCAGAAGGGAGAAAAAGACAACCATATCTTAATTGTTGAGGGCTTCCTTCTGTATAACTACAAGTAAGCAAGCTTAGCATGTTAAAGTAAAAATAATGCCTACTGAATAAGCACATCTTA
Organism: Zootoca vivipara; assembly: GCF_965207765.1. Lineage (NCBI taxonomy): Eukaryota > Metazoa > Chordata > Lepidosauria > Squamata > Lacertidae > Zootoca > Zootoca vivipara. The sequence goes on along the minus strand of NC_142593.1, from coordinate 3,245,831 downwards.
CTTGGTTCTTTATTATTGCAGGCCTCTCAGTGATATATGGAATAAAAAGTATTTCCTAACAATTCCTTATGAAGAATGCAAGAAGAGAAGAAGGTACTGTGTTCCGAAAATCATTGCCCAATATTCTACTGTTTGCTCATAGCTGTATGTTCCCACACCTACATAGGGACCCCTGACCATTAGGTCCAGTCGTGACCAACTCTGGGGTTGTGGCGCTCATCTCACATTATTGGCCAAGGGAGCTTCCAGGTCATGTGGCCAGCATGACAAAGCCGCTTCTGGCGAACCAGAGCAGCACACGGAAACACTGTTTACCTTACCGCCAGAACGGTACCTATTTATCTACTTGCACTTTGACGTGCTTTCAAACTGCTAGGTTGGCAGGAGCTGAGACCGAGCAACGGGAGCTCACTCCGTCATGGGCATTTGAACCGCCGACCTTCTGATCAGCAAGCCCTAGGCTCTGTGGTTTAACCCACAGCACCACCCATGTCCCTCCACACCTACATACTGCAATCTAATAAGGGAATTACAAAGCAGATAACCAGATCTATTCCCAGTTAGTCTTTTAAAAGAAACTTGTTCAGTTTTAGAATTACGCAATTTGGAACAATGCACTGTATTTTTGAAAAAATGATGACGATGTCTTGCAAAATTCTGGAACGGTATTGCTGTATATATCCAAGGAAATCACAGGTTCCAACACCACGAGTTCCTGTAAATCAGAGCCTCAAAATCTGGCAAAGAGACAAGTAAAGGCAGATTCTCTCTGCTCTGTCTGTGCTTTCATGCCACTAGCAAAGTCATAAGCAAGGAGTCAGTGCAACAAACTTGGCAGCTTAAATGCTTTTAACTTTGTACTGACTCGTGGTCTAAGAGAATGCTATGGGGTTTTTAAAAATTACATTTATATCCCACCATTTTTTCCAAGGAGTGCAACATGGTGTATACACTTCTCCCCCTTTGAGGTATGCATTCAGGTGTTTAAAGCCCTCTAATTGTTATCTATATCATTTGAACAATTTTGATCCCTGTGTATTTTTAGCTATAAGAAAACCATTAGTGCTGGTGTGCTAGCAAGTGGTGCCTTACTTGACACCAGAGTCCTTCGTTTCAAGCAGGCAAACTTTCTGTTTCTATATACAGTGGTACCTCGGGTTACGAACGCGATCCGTTCCGGGTTGCAGTTTGTAACCCGAAAAGTTCGTAACCCGAAAAGGGCCCGAACCGCTGTTTTGCGCAAGCGCAAAGCGCACGCGCCGCTTCTGCGCATGCGCGCGCGACGAAAACACTTCCGGGTTTGCGCAGTTCGTAACCCGAGTTGTTCGCAAACCGAGGTGTTCGCAACCCGAGGTACGACTGTATTAAGACTTGTATTAAGACTTGTATATGTTGTTACAAATGAAGCTAACATTGTTGCAGTACACAAACTGAAGAAAGAGCATGCTGTTCGTCTACCCTGTACGTACTAGGCACTGTAAAAAGCAAGTTTTGTTTTGCTTTTTACTCATTAAGTCTTTTCTCCAGGCTATAAATGTATGTTTTAATAACCTAGACTTTAGGTTTTCATTGAAAGAGCCCAAACACAGTACGCTTACTCCAGCAAGGCTTCTTTGAATTCAGTGGGGCTTAGTCCAAAGTAGATCTATACAGAACTGTAGCCTTGCGCTTCAATTTTTAAAGCCATAGGTACATTGAACTAAGTCATAAAAGAAAGCAGTAGCCCTCATTTAAGATAACCATTTTCTAGATTAGGCTGCAAGCACATTCTACCTTACAATGTACAATGGTGTTTTAAAAAAACCAACCTTCAATTAAAGCTTATGGAGGATACTTCGTGCCCCTGAATACATTAGGAAAATAGGAAGCTGCCTTATACTGACTGAGTCAGACCATTGGTCTATCTAGCTGACTGACAGTGGCTCTCCAGGGTTTATAGGTGGGGAAAATTCTCAGCTCTGCTTGGGAGATGTCAGGGATTAAACCCAATATATTTTACATTCAAAGCAGATGCCACACCACTGCGATACATCAGTACACACATAGGCTTTACTAAGGGTCTGAGGTCTGAGGTCCTGTCCAGTACACCTGAGGAGGGGGCAGCTGTCAGAAAATCAAAATCTGTGTTAGTAAAGTGGGTTAGAGGAATTTGCACCAAGTCTTTGGTATTGGACACCTTGAGATTGTGTCCTTCTGAGTTTGAAGAAACTACTGAAGAAACATTTTATTAAGAAATTACCATGTTAACTAAAGATATAAATATTCAGTCAGCAGTAGATCAGACCACTAGAGGCTTTTGATATTTTTGGATATAAATTCTTGCTAAGCAAGATGTCTGAGTAAAGCTTCTCTTCTTATACAGCACACGAATTTATAACCCACCAGACCCACCTGGATACTTCGATGGGCATGTATGGCCAATGTATCTGAAACATAGGAGAGAGATGGAAGAAAATGAAACTGGCATCGGTATGGCAAACACATTTATATATAATATATACATATAGCTCATACACGTAGCTCATTCAAGTAGAGAATGCTGGCAAAAGTAGTGACATTACCTAGTTCAGGTTCAAAAGACTGGCCTTGTTGGCAGGGGTGGATTTTGAACTTTTAAATTTCAGCAGTGCCCTTTGCAAGGCCAAATTTGGTGCCACCCCACCTCTTGCATTCTGTTTTGCTCTATTCACAACAGGCTCCTCTCCCCCTTGCTCATGATCAACATGTGTGACTATGTATACGAATGACACCAAGAAATAAATGAATAAATAGATTCAAACAAGGAAATGGCATGAGAGTTGGAGAGTCCTCATGACTCACGAGGAGACCCTCCCCAGAGCCTGAAGAGGACTTCAGTGAGGGCAGAGGAAGCCCCAGAGACTGGAGGTGCAGTGAGACTTTGTTTAGGCTGCTCAGCCTCCCCACCTAGAGACTTACATCACATTTTTGCACAGCCTCCAGCCGGCCCCAGAGCTTCTAGTAGAAGAGAGTTGTGTGGAGAATGTGAGAGAGCTGGAGAGGAGGGAAAAAACAGGTCTTTTTTGACGGTGTTCCCTACTTACACAATTTTTGCATACACGAGTGGGAGCTTAGAACGTAAACCCTGCTTAAAGGGGGGGGGCATTTGTCATTGTTGTGATGCCCTGCAGCACCCCCTAGGCTCAGCGCCCAGTGAGGCAAAACTGGTTGCACTGCCCTAAATCCATCTCTTTTGTCAGAATGCTTCAGCATCTGTCTCATGGGGTAAATGTGGATGGGAACGTGTGGGTATCTGAAGATGGATAAACAAATAGTAACAAAACAAAAATAAAGATCGCTATTACAGTTCATTAATTACATTCCATTTATAATTGACCTGCCTAACGACAAATAAATACAGTTACAACAAATAAAGGCTTGACATACCTTGCTTTGCATGTCATGCATCTATCTCATATATTGGTTTCACCTTTTAAGTTGCATTACTGAAATAAATGCACTTTTTGACGATATTCTAATTTTCCAAGTTTCACCTGTATATATGCCTGCAGCTTTTTAAAAATTCCCCTAAAAAAAAAGTAAGTACGTAAAGCTTATGTGAGTTGTGAATGGAATGTGGGTTGCACTGGAAGGTAGCCTATTGAAAGTTTCTGGCTGTACTGAAGATGTTTTGACTACTTCACTGGTCTTCTTGCAGTTTATTTGGATGGAACTCAATCACAGGAAGACCTTTATTCAAAGCTATACGATGATATAGTACAAGAACTGAAAAAGTCAAGTAAGTAACTAACTACTGTAGTGGAAAGAAGAGTACTACACTGTGTACATGCTCCTTCAGAGGGAGTACAACTCCCATCTAGGAGTTGCGTAATTCGCAGAACTAGGAACCTTTCAAGCCAGGAGGGATTCAATCTAACTTAATTTGATGGTATAAGCTTTTTATGATTCTATCCAACATTTAAAAAAGCTATAAAAACTAATGAGTGATTATAAAGAAGCTATAGCCCAGTGTTTGTGAATGTGTGTTTTTTCTCTTCCAACCTTTCAGATTATCGTGGTGCTATTGTGCACGTATAAAGCCTTGGCCTCGATGAGAGCAATAACAAACCTCATACATGAATATTTTAATACATTGTGGCTAAAACAATGTTTTAAGAAGCTAACTGAAGCCCTTCCAAAGCAGCACCAAACCGAGAGTGTATGTGACATTCTCATGGATATGCTTTCCAGCTAGTTTATTTAGAGTTACTGTTCTCTTGCTATGGTGTCATCCATTTGGAATAAAAACCCTAAAACTTTCAGAGTTTACTAAGAATGTTTGGACAGAAGAGAAATTATGTATCATCTCATAGATGCTTTCTCCCAGGTGCTCAACAGTCTCTCCTCCTTGCTTAATGCAACAGTGAGCCTAGACCAGGCATCCCCAAACTTCGGCCCTCCAGATGTTTGGGACTACAATTCCCATCTTCCCTGACCACTGGTCCTGTTAGCTAGGGATCATGGGAGTTGTAGGCCAAAACATCTGGAGGGCCGCAGTTTGGGAATGCCTGGCCTAGACACATCCACTGTCCTTTTCCTCCAACGTAACAAAGAGGGGCAAACTTTCTATTACCCTACCTGCACCTCAGTGTTTTCCACTCTACTGTCCTGAGTGCATCCTTTGTGATACAGCTGTCCCTCCAATGTGAATGGCATTGCAAGCAAGGCACCTTTCAGTGGAGCATCAGGATACTTTTGTAAGGCTCAGTAACTTAAATATATTTTAGATATCTAAAATCTGCTTGCAGGAAGCTGATTTTTAAAAATATATTGTTTAATAAAAAAATCAATTCTGAATTACAGGCAAGTTGTCATGATACATAACCATATTGATTTAATTAAAAGGGGAAAACAATTAGAGTAGAATGTAGTAAACCCTTTTTAGCACAGTCAGATACTCTGCACATTGATCAGGAGTAAGAGAAATGCCAATATCTTCTTTGCAAGGCTGCCTAAAATCATACAGGCTGTTCTGTTTATAACTATGGGAGTCTATGGAAGAGAAGTCAAAACATTACAAAAAAACAAGAGAAACAAGCACTGGTCTTCATATACGGTACTTGTTTCTCAAATTGGCAATAGCTAAAATATGCTCTAGGGACGCGGGTGGCGCTATGGGTTAAACCACAGAGCCTAGGGCAGGCATTTCCAAACTACGGCCCGGGGGCTGGATATGGCCCGAAGGGCTCATTTATCCAGCCTGCTGCCGCCGCCCACTACAACCACCCACTAATACTGGCGTGGCACAGTGCAGCGCGGGCGCAGAGCATCGGAAATAGCTTTCGCGCATGCAAAAGCTTCATTTCTGGCGCACTTCCAGGTGGGGGGCCGGTGTGCATGCGCACAAGCTATTTCCGGCTCCTGTGCGCCGAAAATAGTGTGTGTGCATGAGTATGGGTGCGCGCTCCCCGACCCTTTGGCCCATTGAGGCATCGGCGCTGCAGGCACCGGCCCAAAGCGCCGTAAGTTGGGAGACCCCTGGCCTAGGGCTTGCCGATCAAGGTTGGTGGTTCAAATCCCTGCGACGGGGTGAGCTCCCGTTGCTCGGTCCCAGCTCCTGCCAACCTAGCAGTTCAAAAGCACATCAAAGTGCAAGTAAATAGTTACTGCTACAGTGGGAAGGTAAACGGTGTTTCTGTGTGCTGCTATGGTTTGCCAGAAGCGGCTTTGTCATGCTGGCCACATGACCTGGAAGCTGTACGCCGGCTCCCGCGGCCAATAACACAAGATGAGCACCGCAACCCCAGAGTTGGTCACGACTGGACCTAATGGTCAGGGGTCGCTTTACCTTTTAAAAATATGCTCTGATGGAAACAGGGCTGATCATTTAATGATTGATTCCCCATCCCCTTGAATTCTCAACAGAGGCCAATAGGTACAGGTGAAACTCGTAAAATTAGAATATTGTCAAAAAGTGAATTTATTTCAGTAATGCAACTTAAAAGGTGATAGCAATACAGTGGTCCCTTGACTTACAAAGTACTCTACTTAGAAATTTCGAGTTAAGAATGGGGGGGGAAAAGGCTGCACGCTTACGTTTTTTTGACATCCGAAAGGAAAACCATTGCGGTTTAGATGGGGTTTACTCGACTTACGAATTTTAGATGCAGTTTACTCGACTTACGAATTTTTCAGTTTCCAATGCATTCCTATGGGAAATGGCTTTTTTCGGCTTACAAACTTTTCAACCTACGAATGTGCATTCGGAACGGATTAAATTCGTAAGTTGAGGGACCACTGTATATGAAATAGATGTATGACATGCAAAGCAAGATATGTCAAGCCTTTATTTGTTGTAATTGCAATTATTTGTCGTTAGGCAACAAATTATAAATGGAATGTAATTAATGAAATGTAATAGTGATGTTTATTATTGTAACTATTTGTTTTATTACTATGGAATTTCCAAAAGGAAGCATTTGTTAAAATTAAAAAATAATTTGCATTACTGAAATAAATGCACTTTTCAACAATATTCTAATTTTACGAGTTTCACCTGTATGTACCGATAGGTTCCACAAGCTTTAGCTCCAAGTCTGCAAAATGCATTTTGCAACAGATGTATTTTGTAGTATAGTAAGAAAATATTTTTTTAAAAAAATATAATACCTAGATTGGTAGTTGGTACATGGTAGTACCAGCATTCTAGTTGCAGAGTAATGGACTGTTACATTTTGTTCCCTCTTCCTATAAGTAGTGGGATGCTGTTGTCATTACAAGAAATTTAGATATCTCGCATTAAAATATCAAGGACTGCAGCAGCTGTAGCTAGATACACTTTATTTATTTATATTTATTTCATAAAAATTTATACATGGCTTGACTGTAGAAAAAACAAAGTGGATACTATTAAATACACATTGTTGTTGTTGTTTAGTCGTTTAGTCGTGTCCGACTCTTCGTGACCCCATGGACCATAGCACGCCAGGCACTCCTGTCTCGCACTGCCTCCCGCAGTTTGGTCAAACTCATGTTCGTAGCTTCGAGAACACTGTCCAACCATCTTGTCCTCTGTCGTCCCCTTCTCCTAGTGCCCTCAATCTTTCCCAACATCAGGGTCTTTTCCAAGGATTCTTCTCTTCTCATGAGGTGGCCAAAGTATTGGAGCCTCAGCTTCACGATCTGTCCTTCCAGGGAGCACTCAGGGCTGATTTCCTTAAGAATGGATAGGTTTGATCTTCTTGCAGTCCATGGGACTCTCAAGAGTCTCCTCCAGCACCATAATTCAAATCATCAATTCTTCGGCGATCAGCCTTCTTTATGGTCCAACTCTCACTTCCATACATCACTACTGGGAAAACCATAGCTTTAACTATACGATTAAATACACATATACACGCTAATTAATTTTGTCAGCTTTAGATGAAGGAAAATACATCACAATGTAGACAAGGTTAATTTTCCCCAGAGGTCTCTAATGCTTCTGTATCCAAAGCAGCTTTTGGAATCCATTCGCATGCTTTGAACCAACCTGGCCCATGCCACTTTACTCGCTTGTGGACTTACCACGGGCGCGCTTTTGGCCGCAGAGAAAAGGCTGGACCGAGTCTTCAGCCTGACCAGCAGGGCTCCCACGTGGTGCCCGTGTAATGCAGAGCCCTTCGCGGTCCATAGGGTGGGATTTCAAGGCCGGAACCCCGAGGGCCGTGTCACCCACGCCAAGCCCCTTTAGCGGGGCCTCGATCTCTGCGGCTGCTGTTCGTGGGAGAAAGGCGGGAGGCCGAGGCCCTTCTTCCCTCGCGGACACGGAAGGTTCACGGGCAGTCAGATCGTGGGCCCGCCAGGGAGGGAGCCAGGCGAGCCTGGTTCGCCTCAGCCGCGCGGAGCTGCCTCGCTCCCTATGGAACTCAGCGCGCTGAAGGAGGAGCCGCACCACGAACGCAGCCTTCGGCGGCCCTTCCCGACCGGCTCGTATCTTCCCGCGAGAATTCGTTCGTCCGTTCGCGCGTGCGCGGGGACCCTCGCGGCGCAACGCGCCTGCGCAGTCTTGCTTCTTTCGGCGGAGATCTTTCTGCGCGTGCGCACACGGCCTGAGGCGGGAGGAGGAGTCGGCGCCGCCGCGCTGGGCGAGATACGGTTGGTCGCGATGCTGACGGCGGCCGCTTCTCTATGAAGCAGGAAGCGCGAGCGAGGAGCGTCAGCCGTTGCGCGTCGGGAGGGAGCGGGATGTCGGCCGCTGCCGCCGCGTGCACTTTGTCCCGGAAAAGGCAGCTGCAGCCGCCGGGGAAGGCGATGCGCAGGGGGAGCCGGCGGAGCGGGCCCGGCGGAGAGGCCGAGGAGGCGGAGTGGGAAGGGGAAGCGGCGCTCGGCAGCGAGGGGCGCAAGCGGGAAGCGCAGCAGGTTCCGCTGCAGACCCAGCCAGCGGCGGAGGGCGGAAAAGAGGAGGCGGAGGAGGAGGAGGAGTTGGAGAGGGAGCACTTCCGGAGAATCATCAACGCCTTCCGTTACTACGGGTAACCGGCTCCCCCCCCCCCCGCCCCGAGGCTGCCTCCCAGAGCCTGGGCCTTTGGAGTAGCGCCCGCTGGATCCACTGGCTGCCCAATAAGCGCGCCAGGAGGACGGTGGCGCTGCCATCCCATAGTACAAGGGGGATTGCTCCTCTCCAAGGAACCCTGAGAGCTACTTCAGGATGGAGGAGCAGTCAGACAACTTGCAGCAGCTTCTCCAAACTAAAGTTGCCACGAGTGTTTGAGGGAAAGTCGTGATGTTTAACCTGGGATAAAGTGGGAACAGGGTAAATCAGACATCCCCAAACTGCGGCCCTCCAGATGTTTTGGCCTACAACTCCCATGATCCCTAGCTAACAGGACCAG